>NW_017728886.1:38760731-38854461 GCF_001723895.1 Crocodylus porosus
GTGGACAACATGGAGGGGGTCCAGAGGAGGCCACTTGCATGATCAGGGGGCAGCAGGGCAGGCCCTACAAGGAGAGGCTAAGGGACCTGAACCTGTTCAGCCTCCACAAGAGAAGGCTGAGGGGGGATCTTGTGGCCATTTACAAACTAGTCAGGTGGACCAGCAGGCATTGGGAGTGTCCCTATTCCCCTGAGCGCTATCAGGAGTGACAAGAAATAATGGTCACAAGCTGGCAGAGGGTAGATTCAGATTAGACATCAGGAGGTGCTACTTCACTGTCAGGGCAGCTAGGAGCTGGAACCAACTTCCAAGAGAAGTGGTGCTGACTCCTACCCTGGTGGCCTTTAAACAGAGGCTGGATAAACACCTGGCCGGGGTCATTTGACCCCAGTACTCTTTCCTGCCACAGCAGGGGGTCGGACTTGATGATCTGCTCAGGTCCCTTCCAACACTCCCATCTATGAAACTATGAAGTAAACATCCTGAACAAATAGGCAGTTAGTTTATAGCTATTCTTACATTAGTATCAGTGTAACTTTGGAGCTGGGTAAGGAAAAGGTACGATAATTTCTGTCCATATGTAATGTCTTAATCAAAAGCCAGTGCTTACTTTGTCACTCTTTTAAGGGCCTTGTTACACCTTAAGCTGTGAGCTGCACAAAGGTTGATTGGTGTTAGTGCAAGCTCGGAGTCTGAAGCAGTCATACCCTTAGTGTAGAAACTTTTCTGACTGTCCCACACCTGTCCAGCTGTGACTTGCCACTAGACATCTGTTGGACAGCGGCAGGACTAGGAGCTGTAGTTGTGAATTGCCACTACAGGCACTACACTTCTATCCCTGCTCTGTGGGTGGGTGTGTGAGAGATCCTGGGATACTGAAGGACTTCAGTTTGGGCAGCTCATCTGTGGGGAGTGGCCACACCTTAATGAAACAGGAGTTGAGTCCTTTGGATCAGAGATAATCCTGCCCTGGAGTGACACAACTTTGAGCTGCATAACAAGTGCCTACTACTTTAAGGTGTTAATGTACAGATGGTCCAGGAGCCACCCCAAATTACCATTTAATAAGGCCCTTAGGCAATACCATTGCTTGTAATTGTCACCCTTAGATCCTAGGTGAGATATGATAGTTCTTAGTTTCATAGTTAGTAGGGTTGGAAGGGACCTGAGCAGATCATCAAGTCTGAACCCCTGCCATGGCAAGAAAGAGTACTGAGGTCAAATGACCCCAGCAAGGTGATTGTCAAGCCTTGTCTTAAAGACCCCCAGGGTAGGAGCCAGCACCACTTTGCTTGGAAGTTGGTTCCAGATCCTAGCCACCCTGACAGTGAAGTAGCGCCTCCTGATGTCTAATCTGAATCTACCCTCTGCCAGCTTGTGACCATTATTTCTAGTCACTCCTGGTAGTGCTCGGGGAAACAGGGACTCCCCCAATGGCTGCTGGTCCCCTCTGACTAGTTTGTAACAGGCCACTAGATCTCCCCTCAGCCTTGTCTTATGGTGTGGTTCTGGTTCTTCCTCCCCAGGTGCAGTACCTTGTATTAGTCAGTGTTGAAACCCATCCTGTTCTCATCCACCCACTCCTGTAGTCTGTCCAGATCTGACTGCAGCCTATTCCTTCCTTCCAGTGTGCCCACATCCCCCCACATCTTAGTGTCATCTGCAAATTTGAACAGGGTGCATTTTACCCCTTTGTCCAAGTCACTGATGAAGTCGTTGAACAGTGTGGGCTTGAGGACTGAGCCCTGCGGAACCCCACTGCCCGCATCCCTCCAGGTCGAAAATGACCCATCCACCACCACGCTCTGGGTGCAGCCCTTTAGCCAGTTAGTGACCCATCTGACTGTAGGCATTGACACTACAGTCTCCTAGTTTTTTAATGAGAATGGGGTGAAAGACCGTGTCGAATGCCTTCCTAAAGTCAAGAAAGACTATATCCACTGTGACACCTGCATCCAGGGATTTGGTGACCTGTTCATAGAATGCCACCAGGTTGGTCTCATAGCACCTGCCTCTAATGAATCCATGCTGGTTACCCCTAAACATAGTCTCCCCCGCTGGCCCCTTATGGACATGTGCCAGGATAATTCTCTCAAAAAGCTTACCTAGGACCGAGGTAAGACTAACGGGCCTATAGTTTCCTGGGTCCTCCTTCCTCCCTTTTTTGAACATGGGAACCGCATTGTCCCTTTTGCAGTCCTCCGGCATATCGCTAGAGCACCATGAGTGTTCATAAAGCCATGCCAGAGGTCCCACAATAACCTCTGCTAGTTCCCTCAGCACTCTGGGATGAAGATCGTCAGGACCTGCTGGTTTAAATACATCCAGTCCCTCCCGAAGTTCCCTGACTAGATCCTCATTGACCCTCGGCCTGGGTGCACCTCCTCTGGGGCCTGAGGGGGTCCCAGTGGAAGGGCTGATCTGGTCCCTGCTCAGGAAAATGGAGGCAAAGAAATTGTTAAATAGGTTAGCTTCATCGTCTGGTGTGATTGATCAAATTTCCTAGCGTGTCTTGCCCCACATCACCCAGTACCTTCTTTTTGCCCACTATGTATTTAAAAAAGGACTTCTTGTTGTCCTTGATCTGGGAAGCTAGTCCCAGTTCCATCTCCGCCTTGGCCTTCCTGACCGCCCCCCTACAGCCCCGAGCAACCATGGTATAGTCCTCCCTGGTGATGGCCCCTCCCTTCCATTGGGTGTACACCTCCCTTTTAGATAGAAGACATTCCCAGATGCTTTTGGTGAACCATAGGGGCTTTTGCGCCCTCCTGCTCCCTTTGATCCATGTTGGGATTACCTCTCTTTAAGCTTGGAGGATCGTCTCCTTAAGGAGCCACCACTTTTCTTGGACACTTGGCTCCACTCCCCTCCCCTCCGGGACCTCAGTTCTTCCCTGACTATTCTCCTTAGCTCTTTGAAGTCCGCCCTCCTGAAATATAGGGCTGCTGCCTTGCTGCAGACCTTTGCCACCTTGCCCTGGATGGTGAATTCCAGCAGGCGATGATGACTGTCACCCAGATAGTTGAGCACCTGCAGCCCCCTCACCAGGCTGTCACCCATGGCCAGCACCAGGTCCAAGAAGGCATCTCCCCTGGTGGGGCTGTGCACCTCTTGGGTTAGATGGAGGTCCTGCATTTGGGCTAGGCACCTACGTGAGCGGTCAGACCTGGCTGACTGCTCTTCCCAGCAGATGTCTGGAAAGTTCAGGTCACCCATGATGACCATGTTCTTTGACCTAACCACCTCCGTGAGCTGACTTAAGAATTCCTTGTCTAGCTCTTCCCCTTGGTTGGGTGGTCTGTAGTAGACCCCCACCAGATCAACTGGGACTAGCTTCCCAGATCAAGGACAACAAGAAGTCCTTTTTTAAATACATAGTGGGCAAAAAGAAGGTACTGGGTGATGTGGGGCAAGACACGCTAGGAAATTTGATCAATCACACCAGACGATGAAGCTAACCTATTTAACAATTTCTTTGCCTCCATTTTCCTGAGCAGGGACCAGATCAGCCCTTCCACTGGGACCACCGTTAAGTCTCTTTCCCCTCGACTGCCTTGTATTCTAATCCAGAGCACTTCCGTGTACCTCTGTGCTACCTGATGAGGATGTGTATTCCTCCTTAATGTAGAGCGCCACACCCCCGCCTTTCCTCCCTGTTCTGTTCCTCCTGTACAGCCTATAGCCCTTGATACTCACCACCCAGTCGTGCATTGGGTCCCACCATGTTTCAGTGAGCCCCACTATGTCTGGGTTGGTGTTAGCTAGCAGGAGGGTTCTTCCTGCTTGTTTTCTATACTACGAGTGTTTGTGTAGAGGCATTTGAGGCCTCCTGTGGATGTGTGTACAGGCCCCCTAATCACAGCATTGTCCTGGCCTCTGTTGCTTGCCTGTGTATATGTTCCACTCGTTGGTCTAGGCTGGGCTGTACTTGTGAGTGCTGCTTGGTTTAGCGGTCCAAGACTTCCTCCTTCCTCATCTTTCCCTTCCCCGATGAGCCCAGCACCTTTTTCTAAAAAGAAAAAGAATGACAGACAAGTAAAATGCTGGAATTAAAACATGACTGTTTTGGAGAGCAGAAGAGCCTTGTTTGTTGTGTTATATCCAGGTTAACACACAGGGTTTTTGGTCAGGCTAATATTACACCCTCGTTAGGACTTTCTGCATTGTTCTTGTCTGTTTTTGCTGCAGTATCTAGTTTTCACTAGGAACAATAGAGTAAGGGCCTGTTGGGAGCTAAATTTGGCTTCTTGATAATCTTCTTCTGTCCCACCACAATAAAAGCTAGGGGAGTCTGGAGGATGCTGTAATTGAGTCTCCCAGTGGTCACTGACATAATTTGGTGGATTTGGTGGTAGGGGTCTGCTACAGACCCCGACACCAAGGGGAAGAACTAGATTTGCAACTCCTGAGGCAGCTCTCAGAGAATATAAAGACTAGAGAAGCAGTAGTCATGCAGGATCTGAACTGCCCTGACATCTGCTGGGAGATGCAGACAGGAAATTCCCACTGTTCACACAGGTTCCACCTGGCACAGGAGGTACATGGTCCCACTAAGGGGAATGCCATACTGAACCTGGTATTGGCAACAGAAGATGACATGATAGGGGACCTACAGATCAGTGGTCACCTGGGGGACAGTGACCACCAAATAATAGAATTCACCATAAGGGGTAGAGTGGGAAAGTTAACTAGTAGGGTGGAAGTGCTAGACTTTATGAAGAGTGACTTCAGTGAGCTCAGGTGTTTAGTCAGCGATGCACTGCAGAGTAAGAGATTTGGTGAGATGGGAGCCCAGGAAGGGTGGCTCTGCCTTAAGGAAGCGTTCCTTCAGGCACAGAGGGAGATGATCCCGATGTGGGAGAAAAGGGGGAAGGGGCCAAGAAGCTTTCTTGGCTGACCAGAGAAATCCAGAGCAGCCTAAGGGCAAAGGGCGGGGGGGATATAAGCAGTGGAAACAGGGAGAAATTACTAAAGAGGAGTATGCCTCTTCAGCTTGCAGTTGTAGGGAGGCAGTTAGAAAGGCCAAAGCTACCATGGAGCTGAGGATGACATCCCAAGTTAAGGATAACAAAAAATTGTTTTTCAGATGTATAGAGAGTAAAAGAAAGGTCCAGGATGGTATAGGACCACTACTGAATGGGCAAAAGCAATGGTGACAGACAGGGGGGACAAGGCTCTGAGTTCTTTGCCTCAGTGTTCCTAAACGAGGGGCAAAACAAGTTTCACAGTGGGATTGAAGAGAGGCAACAGCAGGGAGCCAGACTACCAAGCATTGACCCTGAGATGTTGCAGAGTCACTTGGAAGGACTGGATGTGTTTAAGTCAGCAGGCCCGGATGAGCTCCATCTGAGGGTACTGAAGGCACTGGCTCATGTCATTGCACAGCCACTGGCAAGAATATTTGAGCACTCGGTGCATAGGCCAGGTCCTGGAGGACTGGAAAAGGGTCAATATGGTCCCTATTTTCAAGAAGGGGAGGAAGCAGGATCCAGGCAACTACAGGCCAGTCAGTCTCACCTCCATCCTTGGCAAAATCTTTGAAAAGATTATTAAGGCTCACATATGTAAGAGCCCAGCAGGAAAAATTATGCTGAGGGGAAGCCAGCATGGGTTCGTAGCATGTCGATCATGCCTGATGAGCCTAGTCTTTTTTTATGACCAGGTTACAAAGCACCTGGACGCGGGTGTAGGAGTAGACATCATTTACTTAGACTTCAGGAAGGCGTTTGATACGGTATCCCACCCCATACTGGTGAACAAATTAAGAGGCTGTGACTTCGATGATTACACAGTTTGGTGGGTGGCAAATTGGCTAGAAGGTCTTACCCAGAGAGTGGTGGTGGACGGGTCGGTATCGATCTGGAAGGACATGGGCAGTGGGGTCCCGCAGGGTTCGGTTCTTGGACCGATACTCTTCAATGTCTTCATCAGTGATTTGGACAAGGGAGTGAAGTGTACTCTGTCCAAGTTTGCAGATGATACAAAACTGTGGAGAGAAGTGGACACACCAGAGGGCAGGGAGCAACTACAGGCAGACCTGGACAGGTTAGACAAATGGGCAGAAAACAATAGAATGCGATTTAACATGGAGAAACGCAAAGTGCTGCACCTAGGGTGGAAAAATGTCCAGCACACCTACTGCCTAGGAAATGACCTGCTCAGCAGCACAGAAGTGGAAAGGGATCTCAATAGTTCTAGTAGACTCCAAGATGAACATGAGGCGTCAGTGTGACAAAGTCATTGGCAAGGCTAATGCTACTTTATCATGCATCAGCAGATGCATTACAAACAGAACCGAGGAGGTGATACTTCCCCTTTGGCACTCAGCTGTAGTCCTCGGGCACTGGTCAGACCGCAGTTGGAGTACTACACGCAGTTTTGGGCACCACACTTAAGAGGGATGTGGATAACCTGGAGAGGGTCCAGAGAAGGGCCATTCATATGGTTAAGGGCTTGCAGGCCAAGTCCTATGAGGAGAGACTAGGGCACCTGGACCTCTTCAGCCTCTGCAAGAGAAGGTTGAGAGGTGATCTTGTGGCTGCCTATAAATTCATCATGGGGGAGCAGAAGGGAATTGGTGAAGCTTTACTCATCAAGGCGCCCCTGGGGGTTACAAGAAATAACGACCATAAGCTAGCAGAGAGAAGATTTAGATTGGACATTAGGAAGAATTTCTTCACAGTTAGAGTGGCCAAAATTTGGAATGGGCTCCGAAGGAGGTGGTGCTCTCCCCTATCCTGGGAGTCTTCAAGAGGAGGTTAGATAGGCATCTGGATGGGGTCATCTGACCTATGGGGTGGGTCGGACTCCATGATCTATTCAAGTCCCTTCCAACCCTAACGTCTATGAATTTATAATCTGCCCCTCTGTGAATGCACCTTCCCTGCTCTCTGCAGGAGACGTTCAGTGGTTTGTGCACCCAGTGTCCTGAATAAATCCTAAAACATTAGGATAAAGTATAAGTTGTTTTGTAACTGTAGAAAAGCAAACACTACTTGCACCTATAAATACAGACAGCCTGGAGATTAAGACTTGTTTATTCAAGGTGTGAAAAGTGTATTGCTCAGAGGTTTTTGCTTGTCTTTTCCAGAAACAGTTATATATTAACTATCCTGGTCAGAAATGTAAACACCTTGTCCTTTCAAAGTCTCCTGAGAAGTATGTAGCATCCCTTCAAGTGCATTCCCTATCTCGTTTCAGTTGGCCAGTGTCATTGAAACTGATCTCTTGGGCAATCACTCAAGTTATAGGACAGAACTACTACTTCTGCAAACATTTCACATGCAACAGGATATACAGTTTACTTTTGATCTGGGGCCAAAATATAATGTTTTTAGAAAATTCACCAGATATACTTTGCTTGTGTCAAAAACAAGATTTTTTTTTCTGACATGTCTGATTCTGGTGAGGAAAAGATAGTGTTTTATGTTTTTTTAAAAAAATGAGGGTGGCATATGAGTAACTACATTGTTGAGAAAAGTTCAATGAATTATTTATCAAACTTCAGTCAAATTTTGAACGAAGGAAGGTTCTGTGGATGTTCCCTGAAAGTCTTATCCAAAGCCTACCAGTCAATGTAAATGCAGGCAAACTAGGTATTTCCTCAGTTCTTGAGTACTTTATTAACCTAATGTTCTAACAGATTTACAAGTGGTATCCGGCAGTGCAATAAATTACTGTGCTTAAACACACATGTAAAAGGTGACATCAGGATTAGTTTATTCTAGCTCAAATTGAGCTGGAGTATATTCAGTTGCATTAATTGCACATGTAGACGTGCCCCACCAAATGATCTTTGAGACCCAAATGATTTACTAGTTCAGGGATTTTTCAGGGTGTTCTCATAATACTAAGAAAAAGATAATAGTGAAATCTCTTTGCAATTTGGTCTGCTTACAAGGAAAATGCATAAAGTCCTGCTTTTCTCAACACAGTAGAAGACCGAACAAGGTAAAACCTTAGACACTGACTTGTTCAGAAAGGTATAAGCTTTTGTAGGTGGTAGCGTAGGTTAGTATAAGCTTTTGTAGTGTAAGCTGTTGCCTCTGAAAATTTCTGTCTTTCTAAGCAAGTCAGAATCTAAGGATATTTTTACACAAGATCTGGGGGGAAGTGGAGGCACTTCAATTAGAGCAACTCTGAGAGGCACTCTAATTGCATCTTGTGTTACTGTTCCCAGATCTCAAAATGGTGGCGAGGGTGCTTTAGCTAAAGCTTGTCAAATGAGCTTCAGTTAGAGTTCCCCTAGAGCCGTTTTGAAGATCTGGGATTTTGATATACGAGACACGGAGACTGGCTGGAGTGCACTAATTGGCATAGTCTACCAGACTTGATTAATTGAGTCTGCTCCAATGTGCTGTAATTACAGCACATTGGTGCAGCCTCTTGGCACGTGAACAGGCACCCAAAGGTGCCACCCTGCCCTGCCTTTTATCTGCCTTCAGACTAACTCAGCTAATTACTTCTCTCCTCAATACAGTAGGAATCAAATAGTTCCTTTGCTCATTGTTTCAAGCCTCTTCCATCAACTTCAGGTGACATTCCCATTGATTTCACAGTGACTGTTCTAGGTTGCCCCTTTGCCTTTTTCCATGAGCTTTACCTTCATCTACCAGAAAATCTTCAGTAAAACACCTCTGCCATGATTTTAGTTTCTGACTAGCTATGCGCAGGTGATAACCAAAACAGGACAAACTATCTAGTCCATAAGTGAGCTTGATAACTTCAAAACTGCTATCTTTCAGGATATATGTGTATCCACCAGCTTCAGTTAAGTTTAACCAACTGTAACACATGAATGCATTAATTGTGTAGAGGACTTGCTGCTTTCACCACTGAAATGCCATTGTTTTTGGAGTGATGGGTAATAATATTTGACAGTATAATGAAGAACTTGATAATATTTCTTGACGCAAGTAAAGGATTTGATAAGTCCTGTCAAATTTGGGTGCTGATTCACAACAAACCATGTAGACAGATCCTCATGCATAATTGGGCTTTTGAAAGATCACAAGAACTGTTACCTACTGGGCCAGACCATGGGTCCATGCAGCCCAGTAGCCTGTTCTCACACAGTGGCAGAGACTGGATACCGAGGGGCATGATGAACAGACATAACTAGAATTTTCTACCCTCTCCTCTCCTCCCACTGAAGCTTCCAGCTTTCAGTGTTTTGGAAGATTTGGGTCAGAGGCTGCACCTCCATCTACCATGTTCAATACTTCCTGATAGACCTTTCCTTCATTAATTTGTCGAATCTCCTTTCGAACTGGATTGAACTATTAGCCTCCATAATATTTTTGTGGCAATGAATTCCACTAGTTAATTGCAGGCAGTGTAAAGAAGAACTCACTTTTCTTATGCTTAAAACTACTACCTAATAGTTTCATTTTATGTCCCTAGTTCTAATGTTGTGAGAGATGGTAAATAAGAAAACCCTATTTATTTTGTCTGTACCATTTAATGTTGTGTAAACCTCTATCCTGCCCCTCTTCTCCAAACATCTGTCTTCTATGCTGAAAAGTCTATTTAGCCTAGTTAGAAGCCCCTCCATACCCCCAAATCAGCCATGTTACCCTTCTCTGTATCTTTTCTAGTTCTTCTATCAATTTTTTTAAGGTTGGGAATACCAAAATTACACACATTATTCCAGATGTGGATGCACCATAGTTTTACAAAGAGGGGTATAATGATACCATCTGTTCTGCTGGCAATTCCCTTCTTAATTCATAACATTTTATTTTATTTTTTGTCTGCTGCTGAACACTAAGCTGATATTTTTAACAACCTGTCCACAGGCTAAATTTAATGACTTTTAGAGTTTGGCTAATACACCAGTTCTCTGTCTTGCAGTGAGTGACATGGGATCATATGAGAAATTTACTATATAGTAACTATTACTATTTATCAGTGGCATGCTGTAAAAGGATTATGCAGTTGCATTCTAGACAAGAAACATAGTTTAAATTATTGTTACAATAAATAAGCCTGAAATGAGTTACTTGAATTAACAGCTGCCACTGCAGTGTTTTCATAATGAGATGGCTAATGGGACAATAGGAACAGGATTTAGCCTATAGTCATTGTAGCAAGACAATGTCAGTATGTATTAAGTAATAAAAATTCCACTCTGTTAAAGCACTTCCAATATTAAGAAGAAAAGTGGGTGTGTGGGAAACAGGGAAGGTAAGCCCAGAAAAGGCCTATCAGTAAGTACAGAAAGACACAACAATTGAGTCAATACCAAAGGATACTGATATAAGGTGTTACAATTCGGCTGTTAGGTCTGCATGATTGCAGTAATACAAGTGTGGTGAAACAGCTCCAGTTTTAATTCTGAATAAAGCAGATTTAATGCTAGGGTGTGTCAGGGTAGATGCTGTAAGGACTGGGTACCCTCTGGCCTGGTGTCCTCTCAAGGAATGAGTGCAGGATGAAAGCTATCACACCATCCCCCAGATGCTATTTGGTGTTATTCTCTCACCAGCCATGACTTAGACCTTAACTTCTGTTAGGGAGCTGGTTCTGCTGGGCGATTCCTCAGGCCTGGCACAGGGTTTTTTTCATGGGGCTCCACCTACCCTACAGCCCACTCTTACCACTTCCTCGATGTTGTGTGATGTTCTTATCCAGGGGCAAAAACTCTTCCTTCCTTTCCTTAGTGTGATGGGGCTGACAGTGTTTTCAGGGTCAGTGCATCATGCTAGTCTCTCACTTGAGCAGTTTCACCTGGGCTTAAACGCAATAAAACCAATCAATGAAGGCCTCAATCAACCATAATAGAGAAAGTAAATCTTTCCGTCTCTGCAACCCAAGATTGGTTGCTCAGTCTGTCAGTACCTTCCAGATTTCTTCTCTTATCAACTCAGTTCTTAGTCCTTCTGTCTAGGACCAACCCCCTCCCTGGGTCTCCATGCTGGGCAGCCCTTCCCTGGCTTGTAGCCCAAATGGTAACACCTCTGACTTGACTCTTCTTTGGTTGCAGTGGTCCTCTGCAGTCAGGATGGCAGCTCTGATGTCCTGGCCCTCAGTACTGACATTGTCTGGTGATCCTCTGCTCACCTGTGCCTGTTGCTCGTGCCTGCCACCTGCCTCGTGCTGCAAGCCACCACAAGGAGGAGAGCCCTCTGGTGTCTTGTGGCCAGCAGCACTGGAGTCTCCCCTCAGCTGCCCTTCTCTGGGGCCAGAAATGCTTCCTCAGGAGAGCCCTCAGCCAATCCAGAGGGAACAATAGCTCCTAAAGTGCAGCATGGAGCTCCGTTCCCACTGGTATTCTCCACTCTATCTGCAGTAAGTAGCAGGTCACGCTCAGCTTTTCTATCCTCCCCAGGTCTTTCCTTCCACAGTGTGATTTATCTCACTTGTATTGCTGCAGGCCTGTGCAGATGTAGGATTTGCCACATAACAGCTACTGTGTATTCTTCAGCAGCAGCTATCTCTTCCCTTCTAAAGCAGTATGTTTGTCCATCAGCTTTTTCTTTTGTAAGGAATGTATATCATCACCAGTTTCATGGCAAGAATCTCTCAGGCTTGTGTACTACCTCAAAAGCTGGCATATAGCTTGCAAATAGAGACTCTTGTTTTAGGCAGTCAAATTGGACACTATATAATTAGCTGTAATATGCCCTGACTTCCAAAAGCAGCTTTAAGTGCCCAGAAATTCCAGGGAAAATGCACTTTCTGGGAATTGATAACCAGCTCAAAACTGTATATTAATTCAAAGTATTTAAATAGTCTGTAGTTTGCAATTGCTAGTTTCAGAACATCATTTGGAGGGAACCAGAAAAAAGTCTAAATTATCTCTTACTAAATTATCTATCTTTAGTAATAAAAAGGATCCTGCTTTCCAATGTTAAGTTACACTAAATCATGAATCATTCAACATTAAAACAAATCATGCATTGGATAAAAGATAAAGAAAGATCATGCTGGGCCTTAATGGAGGAGGAGTACTTAAAACCAATTCCCCTTAAATTGTCCTTCTGTTTGACACATTAAAGTAATTCCTACACTTGCTCAGACATGATAGATCATGTTGGCTACAAATGTATGGATTTATTTTAGTGAAAAATCTAAAGTTTAGTGCTCTGCCTACCACATCTCTCAATATGGCACAGCCCTGCCTTTCAAATGATGTACTATATTTACTCAAAAACAACATGAGGTCCCCTCCCATTCAATGTGTGCGAGGAGAGTGGTATCCCCCAAGGCTCTGTCCTTTGGACCAGTACAGTTTAATATCTTCATTGGCGATTTGGACAAAGGTGTTGAAAGCACCTTGTCCAAATTCATAGATGACACTAAACTATGGGGCATAGTAAACACACTGGAGGGCAGGGCGTGAATTCAGGCAGATTTGGACAGACTGGGGAAATGGGCAGATCAGAATAGGATGCAATTCAACAAGGATATAATGCAAAGTGTTGCACCTGGGGAGAGAGAGAGAATCTCCAACACGCCTATAGACTGGGGGTACCATTCTATCATGGGAACAAATTTTGGCTTGAGGATGATCAGAATCTCCATAGAAACCATATTTTTGGTTTCTCACATATTGGGCGCATCTAGCTGGGTGTCTACTTACAAAATGATGATCTGTAAGGTCCCTTCCAGTGCCTAACATCTATGAAAAAAAGACTTATGATAGAAGCTTTTCAAAACAACATGGATATAACAGATTTTTATAGACATTTTTTATAGAAGATCACTGAGTTACAAAGGAATATTCTTTTAATGAACACTCAAGGTAAATTTTAGCTTTTCAAGAGCCAGATAAGTACCTAAATCTCCAGGCTGTATTGGCAATGATTGTGAGGGTAAAAGAGAAATGTATTTTTATTTATGATGCCTCTTATGTACGTGTTAGTGTACTCAAACATTTTATCTTTCCCGTTAAAGTATGTGAGTAACATTCTTGTGGGGTGATAAACATTAACATCCATTCTACTGAAAACCTATTGAAAACTCTTTTTTATGGCTTTCAATCCCCAGTCCTTGTGACCTGACTGTACTGCAGAGAGATGAGTCTTCTCAGAAACAGGGGCCTGAGTGCTTACAGAGAGATGGTGTCATTTTTCTGCACCTATCTATTTGGTTAGCATGGTCTGCATAATTAAAATTCTGGTTTAGTTCCACAGTTGAGGAATTGAGCAAATTCAGAGATTTTTATCATGATAATATTAAACCACAATTGTTTCCCTTTTTGCTTTCATTGAATGCTTTATTAATTACAGTGAGATCATTAATTTCTTGTGTCAAGGCCAGTTTGTACTGAACTGTTACAGCATTTTTTTTCATGGAGCTGAATGTGGGAATGCTGTTCTGCATTGTCTTGTGTGAGCAGAGCCATAAAAGCATAAATGTTTGATATTGCTCTGCCGGGAAATATATTTCTATTTAGCTGTTTTCTAAAGTTATAATGGAAGAGCAATTCCTGTTCAGGTTTTCTCACAAAGCAAACAGAAACTTGCATTACCATTACAACAACAGCATGGTTAAGATTATTAACTGTGTTGCTTTTTTCTTATTCTTGTAACCTTTTCATTCCTCAAGACTTGGTCTAAGCTTCAAGGTTTTGCTGGCTGATATAGCTCCATTGGCTAGGGGTATGGAAAGGTCACCCTTTGGCACCTGCACTGCCAAGCTAAGGAGTCTCTGCTGCTTCCAATGCCAGATGTAGCAAGCATGACAGTCTGGTATTGGCCAAAACCTACCATGCAACAAAACCACCTATGTAGCATATCCATAGAAACCTCTGACTCGCTAGTTGAGAACAGCTGCTCTAGATGACGTGGCTTTGCTCCCAAATTGCACTTTATGGATAATGCTGGGCTGACAGAAGATGGCTTCTGCTGGGAGATTTCTATTCAGTGAGATGATGTTGCAAAGCTGCCAAATACTGTATGCCCATTTCAGCTGCCGTAGCTCTGTTGGCAAAACTGGTGTTACAGGGCTGGTGCTGCCACAACAAGCCCTTAAAGCAGAGCAAGTAGCCGCTGAATTATGCTTAGGGTTTTAGCTTCAGAATCACTTAAATTTCTTATTACTTACCTCCAGTGTTACAGTCTGTCTTTCTTTTCTGTAAGAGATCGTGATGTTATTGATCAAAAGCCCTAGAGACTAAAGCTTTTATTGTAGGCAAATAAACAGGAATGGAAGTCTCTGGGGGAAAATTGGATCACTGGAAGCCTACAATATGGAGAGAACTGATCAAAGGTGATCTAAAGGTGGAGGGGGAGCAAAAACTTTGAGGCTAGCAGTAGCCCAGGGATGAGAATACCAGCATTTTTGTAGGCCCACTAAGCCGCATAGTGCAATATCATGCCTTTTTTCCCCATGTCACCCATGCGAATAATCCTGATATAGACTTTTTTAAAGTGACAAATTTATTATTATTATTTAGGTAATGGTCAAATTCCTGTTGGTATAACAAAGTGTTGCAGAATCACAAGTTTCAAAATGCGTTCTTTCAAAGTTCATATGTGCACAGCTTGCAATGCCATAGTAACAGAGAGCATTTAATAAGGTAGATTTCGAAACAGGGAAATTTTAATGTGCTATCATCAAGGGTCAGGTTTGACATGCTATTGCTAAATTACTATTACCACACTGAGGAAGAACAGGTGGAATTATGGTGGAATTATTGTGCAAATGTGAACTTTTGAACCAAAAGAATATATACTGCAGAGAACTGCTCACTTCTTGTCTGTTCAGTTCAAGCATGTTAATCCCTTTTGGTTCACCATGGGGAAGGACTGCAAAATTAACATCCAGCAATATTGACTTTTGGGGGTTTGGGCCAGTATTAAAAATTGGCAACCTTTCTGGTGTTAACTTCTGCCCTCTCGTTCTCTGAAAACTCAAGTGACTTGGTATCAAGGGTTGTGTCTATCTCCCATGTTTAATGGTAAGTATTATTTTTGTTCAAAACCAAACAAAAACAGCCCTTCAGTCAGTCATCTTCTGGTGGCTGAAATGCTGTACTTGAATGCACCCATGTGGCTCTCAGAGAATTAAATAGGAGCTGCATGGTGGCAGGTAAGGGAAGGATTTATAAGAATTTAAATTGAAAAAATTCACTTTAGAACTGCCCTAAGCATTTATCATATGGCTGTAAACTGCTTTCAACATGGATCTGACATTAAATTGCATTCACTCTGCTATTGCAAGCTCCTTCAGGTAAATCTGCAGAGAGAAAAACGTTAAATGAGGGACTAGCAATTTCTGTTGTTGCTTAAAATTTTGAGGGGCCATGAGATAATGAGAGAGTCACAGCTCTGTATTAAAACCTAATCCTGCTCCTGGTGAAGCTTAGTCAATGACATATCATTAACTTAACTGAGAACAGGACTGTCTCCTTAATGTTGTATTTTTGTCTTTTGTTGTTGTTTGACTCTCAAATAAAATACTGTGAAAATGGACAACTACTTACTGTCTTTCCTTGTGATGGTACACTATGTTGACTCTAAGGAGTTGTTGACCAGATTACTCTGTTTCCTTGTAGCTCAAAAATAAAGACCATTAAAATAAAAGCAACTTTTATGTTGTCTATTTAGATGTTATTGGACAAGAGAAATATTTACTTAAAATGTCTTAATAACTATGACTAGTATTAAAAAATAATTGATGCTCCAGTGTCTCCAACAACCGATACTAAATAGCATGTTTTGTAAGAAACCAGTGATGTAGAAAACTAAAATTGCTCTCTGTCTTCTGATTCTTTCCTCTAAAACCTTCTAGCCATCCCAAAGAGAAGTATCTCTCTTTTACTTCCATCCCCAATCTCTGAAGCTACAAGGCAAATCTCAATTCCATCCTTCTGGCTCTGAATCTTAGTTGCTGCAGAGAAAGAGGCTCTAATGTCAAAGAATGCAAAGAAAGTGTCTCTTGGAAAGGAGAACAAGCAGAAGAGAAATAATGAATTTGAATGTGGAGAAAAATATAAAACAGCATGACAGATCATCAGTGAAAATATTTTACCATCTTGCCCATCATGATTGAGCCCTTTGGGTGAGCCAGGAAACATCTGTTTTTTGGAGGAAGGCAGTATTTGTAAAGAACAGCAAAATAAATTAAAAGACCTGTATACTTCCTATAATTAAGGCTGGTGTAACATCCAGTATAGGATGGAGGGTTATCTGCAATTTGCAATGCTGGCTAGAGATTAAGCCACTTACTTATTTAGTTGTTTTGTAGTCATTAAGCACCTCCCTGGAATTTTCCAGTTGTATAGAGCTAGTTGGAAATTCTCCACTGGAATAGTTTCCTGATGGAAAATGCAGTCCATAGGATTTTTCTGTGGAGGTATTATATTTTCAGATGCATACCGTGATTTCCTACTGATCAATCTGTATGGAGCCTGACCCATAGGGGCTCTCAGGCTTTTGAGCTAGAGCACCCATGATGTGATACAGTTTATCATTGAGCTGACTTTGAATGAAGCATAGAGGATCAGTTTAATAAATGAAACTTGTATATCAGCCTGCCGCAAACCAAACATTATATTTCATTTTGACATTTCCAAACCAAACTTTTGAAATTTTGTACTTTTGCCAGATACTATAACTGGGGTCAGCAAAAGAATTACACAAATTAAAGGACAACAAATCAGTTGAGAGCTATTAAATAGAACAGTCAGGGATGTATCCTCTGACACCCTTAAACCAACGATAGCTGATGCCCAGGAAAGTATGTTAAAGGTATACTATTCAATATATGCCCTCCCTACAAAGCAGTGATTCTTAACTGGGTTTTTTTGAGATCTTTGTATATTCTTTTTTTTTTTTTAACGAAAAAAAGGGCTAAAAATGCTTGTCTGTTTAAAAAATAAAAATAGAGATGTCAATGAAAAACTAAGAAAATGTGAGTGTAATATAATTTGAAGCTCCACTGTCTGAATAAAGCTGAATGCAAGCGTTGAAGGTCAGACAGAGCAGAGTAATGCCACCTTGTTTCTTAGTGGGAGAGCAGGATCGCGTGGGGAACTCTCTCTCTCAGGGCTTTGTAGCTCACAGGAGCCTTGGCAGCCCCTTTCCCCACTAGCCTGTATTGCCTGCAATGGCTATTTGCCTTTAAAGTAGGCAGGACCATGCAGTCCCAGGTTAATTGAGGCACCAGGCAGGACAGAGCAGGGTGGTGAGGCTGAGATCTTGCTGTGGGACTTGGAGGGAGAAATTCCTACAGCAAATTACCAGGGATGTGCAAAACAGCAGCATTCTGCTTTGACTTGCATTTCAACGTTTTGATGGAACAGTGTTTTGTTTCATTTTGAAAGCACTGTTCCCTTCCATTTTGCTGAAATGGTTTCACTGTTTCAACGCTGTTTCAACGTTTCGCCCATAGACTATAATGGGGAAGCATGAAAGCCTGTAATTTTGTCATTTCTTGTCTGATTCCAATGAAACTTGCCGGAATGGTAGCCCCTTCTGAGGGCATGAAGCTTGTCAAGTTTCAAAGAGGTAGGTTCAGGGGTTTCTGGGAAACTGCACCTCAAGCTGCTGACAAGCAGGAGCCAAGGAGCAGGAGCAATGTCCTGTGATCCAGCAGGCAGATCAGGGCCTGCACCCATGGGAGGAGTCCAGCAGAGCCCCCGCAGACCTCCCGGGGTGTGGGCCTTGATCTGCCTGCTGGATGACAGGAGGCTGCTCCTTCCACCTGGGACCCGTTGCTGAGGAACTCAGCCCAGCTGGTGGAAGGGCCTCCTGCCTCCAGATTCAGTTCCCAGCACTGGAAACTAAGCCTGGCGGCAGAAGGCACTTCCTGCCATTGGACTCAGTTCCCAGTGGCTCGCAGCCCAGGGGAAGTGAGCCCAGCTGGGGGAAGCACCTCCCACCACTGGGATCAGCTCCCAGCAGCTTGCAGCCCCATGAAACTCAGCCCAGTTTGTGGATTGTCAGTTAAAAGAATTCTCTTAAGTTGGCAACCCTTGTTTCTGGTCCATGGAATTTAGTGTTGCTTCCTCCTCCCCTCACACATCCCAGAGTCCTGTGGGCCACAGGAGCAGGTGGCTCTGGGCCCTGGTGTGCAATTCCCTGGATGAACAGTGTGGCAGTAGGGGCTGCTCTTGCCCTTCTGGTACAGACTAGACACAGGCCCCTTCCCCCTGCCTCCCTCCTATGTCATAGGTGTTCTGTTGCACATCTCCCTGCCCCTCCATCCTCCTCAGCACCTCCCAAGTGCCAGACATGTGCAGCCTGGCACCTCATCTCTGCTGTTGGGTGTCCCTGGAGTTTGTGTGTTTTGGTCCTTAGGCTGGAGTTTGGGAGAGGAATCACTCTGGGATAACTAAAAGTAGAAATTGGCCCTCTGATTCCCAAGGTGACCTGGACCAATGTGTAGAGAGTCCAAGTGCTGTGGTAGAAGCAAACATGTGTGTGACCAGGCATAGCTGGGAACAACAGCTTGGAGAGGTGGCTATTATACTGACATATATAATACACCTCCTGCATCTAACTCAGGAGATGCACAGCCCTACCAGGGGAGATGCCTTGTTGGACCTGGTGCTGACCACCGGCAATGACCTGGTGAGGGGGCTGCAGGTGCTCAACCACCTGGGTGATAGCGATCATTGCCTGCTGGACTTCACCATCCAGCGCAAGGTGGCAAAGGCAGAGATGGAACTGGGACTAGCTTCCCAGATCAAGGACAACAAGAAGTCCTTTTTTAAATACATAGGGGGCAAAAAGAAGGTACCGGGTAACGTGGGGCCCCTGCAAGACACGCTAGGAAATTTGTTCATCACAACAGATGACAAAGCTAACCTATTCAATGACTTCTTTGCCTCCATTTTCCTAAGCAGGGATCAGAACAGCCGCCCGCCTCTGGGCCCCCCTTATACCCCAGGGGAGGCACACCTAGGCCAAGGGTTAGTGAGGAACTAGTCAGGGAACTTCTGAAGGGACTGGATGTATTCAGATCAGCTGGTCTGGAGAATCTCCACCCCAGAGTGCTGAGGGAATTAGCTGAGGTCATTGCAGGACCCCTGGCATGGCTGTACAAGCACCTGTGGTGCTCTGGTGTGGTGCCAGAGAGCTGGAAGAGGGCCAATGTGTTTCCCATCTTCAAAAAGGGGAGGAAGGAGGACCTGGGAAACTATAAGCCAGTTAGTCTTACCTCGATCCTAGGCAAGCTGTTCAAGAAAATTATGCTGGCACACATCCAGGAGGGGCCAGAGGGGGAAATTATGCTTAGGGGCAACCAACATGGGTTAATTAGAGGCAGATCCTGTCAGACCAACCTGGTGGCCTTCTGCGACCAGGTCACCAAATCCTTAGATGCAGGAGTAGCAGTGGACAGAGTCTTCCTGGACTTTCGGAAGGCCTTCGACACTGTCTCTCACCCCGTTCTCATTAAGAAACTGGGGGACTGTGGTGTCGACACCTGCACAGTCAAATGGGTCACCAACTGGCTTGAGGGCCCCATCCAGAGAGTGGTAGTGGACGGGTCAATTTTGACCTGGAGGGATGTGGGCAGTGGGGTTCCACAGGGCTTGGTCCTCGGGCCCGCACTGTTCAACATCATTAGTGACTTGGACAAGGGGGTAAAAAGCACCCTGTTCAAATTTGCTGATGACACTAAGATGTGGGGGGATGTGGGTATCCTAGAAGGGAGGAATAGGCTGCAATCAGACCTAAACAGGTTATAGGGGTGGGTGGATGAGAATAGGATGGGATTCAACAGCGACAAGTGCAAGGTGCTGCACCTGGGGAGGAAGAACCAGCACTGTACCTACAGGCTGGGGAACTCCCTTCACATCAATGCAGAGGCAGAAAAGGATCTTGGAGTCATCATTGATGCCAGGATGAACATGGGTCGACAGTGTGGGGATGCAGTCAGAAAGGCCAACCGTACCTTGTCATGCATCCACAGATGCATCTCAAGCAGATCCGAGGAGGTGATACTCCCCCTCTATGTGGCACTGGTTGGGCCACAGCTGGAGTACTGAATCCAGTTCTGGGCACCACACTTCAGGAGGGATGTGGACAATGTGGAGAAGGTGCAGAGGAGGGCCACTCACATGGTCAGGGGGCAGCAGGGCAGGCCCTACGAGGAGAGACTCAGGGATCTGAACCTGTTCAGCCTCCACAAGAGAAGGCTGGGGGGGATATAGTCGCCATTTACAAACTAGTCAGAGGGGACCAGCAGGCATTGGGGGATCCCTGTTCCCCCAGGAAGTACCAGAAGTGAGTAGAAGTAACAGTCACAAGCTGGCAGAGGGTAAATTCAGACTAGACATCAGGAGGTGCTACTTCACTGTCAGGGCGGCTAGGATCTGGGACCAACTTCCAAAAGAAGTGGTGTTGGCTCCTACCCTGGGGGTCTTTAAGAGAAGGCCGGATGAACACCTGGCCGGGGTCATTTGACCCCAGTACTCTTTCCTGCCATGGCAGGGGGTTGGACTTGATGATCTGCTCAGGTCCTTTCTGACCCTACAAACTATGAAACTATAATGTAACCTAGCAATGCAATTGATTAGTAACACTAGTAGTAATTATGAATATTATTACTACTAATAAATAAATATGAATACTTACTAATAATATTAATTATTACTATGTTTATAACATCTTTTTATTGCTTTTAAATGGGGTGTTGCTAAACTCTGAAAACTTGTGGAGAACTGCCCTGACCTTAAAAAGGTTGAGAACCACTATCTAAAGCATCTATCTTCTGCTACTGTTACAAATAGGATATTGGCCTAGATGACCCAAACTGATCCAGTATGGCATTTCTTACATTCTTAATTTCTGTTCCATGGAGAATTTCCCTGCCTGTCTCGCCTCCCCCAGTATTGATATTTGGGGTGACAAGAAAACGTGAAAATGTCAATTTCACCTGGGATGGAAGTACTTGATTAATGTCTGCCTTGGTATCAGAGCGAGGGGTGGATGAGTAGTAATTAAAGTGCAGGGAGGGAAAACTAACAGACTTTGCTACACTCTTGTCAACAACAGGAGAGGGAACAAGAATGTTTTTCTCTGAGGTTGAACTGTTGGACAGCTAAGCAGCCAGCAGCTTGTGTGACAGCTGGTGTGACTATGTGGCTTGGAGGGTACTGTAGTTTTTCTTCTTTGCCCCCTGGACTAGAGTCCAATTAATGAGGCAAAAAAACTCCACTCTTAACAATCTACAAAAGTCTCCAAGAGATAAATGTTGAGGCAACTGCCTTGTATTTAGCAAATTAAAAATAAAATACAATGATAAAAGCTCTGTATGTTGGGAGGCAACATGTGTGGTCTTACTGGAAGTAGCATATATATATCTTCTGTCATTTTTTTTTTCCTGTAACAGTTATTGCTCTTTTTAGGAACAATCATGGTTAAATTATTTCCTTCCATTTTCTCTTCGTTGGCACGTTCAACTGGTTTTGTTTTATAGCTTGGTTTTAATGGTTACAGCTAAGGAGTTAATATTACAACCTGCAAACATAAACAAGAAATATGAAATGCAGTATGTGTGGAAGGAAAAATGTCAGATTTCTAATATTGTTAATATAAAGTCCTGCAGTTGTTCAGTCTTTAATAATGGACAGTATTGGTCATATATAGTTAACATTGTAGCTAGCCAGTTTTCTGGTTCTTTGGAAAGCAAGAATGGACAAATCTATTCTCTTAAATGCATAACATACCATGAATTGAAGTGTATAACCTATATGCTTGCCTGTGCCTGTTCATAGAAGCAACATCACATGAAAAAGTAAAGGCAAAAATCTCTTGGTTTTTTAATAGTTAGGTCCTCCCATACTCTCAGAGTGAAACAAAATGTTGAATTAAAACATAACTCCTCCCACTCCTCCCCAACCCCCTTCCTCCCTGACTCACAGCAAAGTTTATATACAAAAGAAAAACTCAACACTGTTGGGATTTTAATAAATTTAGAATTGGGCTTGCTTTGTAATGGCTGAATCTTCCCAGACACTCAAGGCTGGAAAAAAGTATTCTGGATATTTGATGGAGTTTTTAATAATAAAACCAAAACATTTTAAATAAGTAAACACCAATCTTTAAGCTTAATGAGATCTTTAGAAATAAGCCTGTTCAATTAGCTTGATTTGATTTGATTCTTTAACTCTCATATAACCCCTACAAAAGAGCTATGTGACTTTTTGAAATAGTTTACAAAAACCTGCCAAATAATTTTACTTAAAAAGAGTATGAATTTTCCTAGTTTGCTTTAGACCTTCTGCTGTGGGATTATGGACAAAGTTAGTATTTCATTAGAGAGAGTTGTTTGCAAATGTCACTTGTTGGTCTGGGGAAGATCCCCGTCCTTTTGCTCTCTAATGCCTATCCACTAGCATACTGGGAATGTGAAGCCTGGGC
Source organism: Crocodylus porosus (assembly GCF_001723895.1). Lineage (NCBI taxonomy): Eukaryota > Metazoa > Chordata > Crocodylia > Crocodylidae > Crocodylus > Crocodylus porosus. The sequence goes on from NW_017728886.1 coordinate 38,783,051, forward strand.
TTTGGGAGTGCTTGGGTGGCCAGCTCACTTCTGTTTTGCAGAACTCCTACCATCAGCCTGCAGGCCTGGCCTAAGCTCAACAAATAAAATCGGGAATGTTAAAGTTGCCCAGAAAGAAAAGAGGTTGTTTGCCTTGTATTTGGAACGTTTTGGAAGCTAAAAGCTTTATTTTTAATTACTCTACTGAGGCGTATGCAGCTGGGTTCTACCATTGTTTTCCTGCCTCCCTGCATGGTAATAAAGGAGTTTAAACACTTCACTCTGCTTGTCCTTCTTAGAGTTTTTCTCTAAAGCAGCAAGATAACATCACATGCTGCAGTTGCCATAATAGTCCCCTTTCTCTGAGCAGTGCTTGGTAATTTTTTTTGCAGTCCTAAGTGCCTTTAAAAAGTCAGTCTGTTTTTTAGGCTGTGTTCTACTTTGCTAAGTCTTAGGCATTTGGGCTTAAGTCAACCAAGTCCTGGCTGTATGGCCTAGTCCAGTGATTCTCAATCTTTTTTGTACTGGGACCTATTTGCCAAGATCGATGGCTTGTCCTGACCCACACCTCCCTGGCCCTGCTGGTGCCTGACCCACAGTCCCCTCCCCCCTGTGCCATTCTGGGGCCCCTCACTCCTAACCCACAGTCTCCTGTCCCTCTCAGCCCTGCTGAAGGGGCCCCCAGCTGCCCCCAGCCTTCTTGGGATAGAGTGCGGTGGCTGCAGCAGCTTCAGCTCAGTTGGGCGGCAGCAGAGCAAGTCTGGCCTGGCCTGGGCTGGAGGGAGTAGGAGGGGAGACCTGCGACTCATCTGCCCTGGGCTGGGTCTCCTGCACAATGCCAGGCAGCCTGATCACCATGCCATCCAGCCTGCAAGGCAAAACCTGCACTTTCGTGTGTTTTTCTGGCACTCGCTCATGACCCTTTGAAATATTTTTGCGACCCACGGGTTGAGAAACACTGGCCTAGTCTACCCTGAAGAAACTCTACCACAGCACATGTATGGCAGGTCCTGATGTCAGCTACTTCTCCTGGGAAAGACAGGCTCACTTTCTGCTGCTCAAGGAGATGTGAACCTCCAGTTCCCATCACTTACAAGTGTCCTGTCTACAAGATTATAAGCTGTTCTAGGTTGGGCTGTTCCCTTATTGATTATGGTTCACTGGTGCAGAAATCCAGGCTCCCCTTTCCAAGTGGTTCTAAACAGCAAACTCCTTTCCACTTAAATGCAGAGCAAGTGAATATTCTACCCCCATAGTTAAGACCTACAGTTGGAGGCAGTATTTAATGTGCATCATCCCAAAATTTTTAATCATATTTATCTTTTGCTTTCATTGGGCAAGAAATTCATGGCACAAAATCTGTTCTGGTGGATTCAATGCAGCAACTTCCTTTTCAGCATGATTTAGAATATTGCAGGCTCCTACCCTCATCTATTAAGCTGACCTGACATTTTCTCATTAATAGCAGCTCAGCACAATCTGATAACTTTTCCAAACTCTTAACCCTTTGGGCTGAAATAGCCTGAGGCAGATACCTGGCATATGCAATTTGGGAAAATTTCAATCATAACAGAGAAGGCATTTCTTTAAAATGAGACTGGAGGTGGTGGAAGGGAGTTCTAATATAAATCAAATGAATTAAATGCATAATACTCTAATACCCTCATGCTTTGGATCAGGGACTTGACATTTGGCAGGGTGTGTTGGGGTTCTGTTTTCATGAAAATCTACCCAAATCTGGCCAAGTTATAATTTTGTGAAAGCTGTACTTACAGCAGGGGTGGGCAATTATTTGGGTTTGCAGGTCACATAGGGAGTTTTGCTGAGTTGTCATGGGCTGGGTCAGCACGGCTCCTCCCCCCCACCCCTGCCTTCCCAGCACAACAACTCTCCAACTTTCCCTTTGTGGGATGGGGCTGCAGGTGAGTGGGGACTGGTGTTTGGGAGTAGGCTGCCAGGCAAGGCTGGGATCACAGGGCCGGGTTGTGGGGTGGTGACAGCATGGGGCCAGGGCATGGGGGAGAGCCACAATGCACTGCCCACATGCCCCTGTAACAGGCATGGCTTCTGCAGGCAGGGGCATATAGGGAGCATACTGAAGCTCTGACCCATGCTGTCACCACCCCAAGATCCCAGCCCTGGCCCTGAATGCAGCTCCCTGCCCCCACTCATGCCCTGCTCTCAGCTGTCTCCATAAAGACCCTGGGATCATGGGGCAATGACAGTGTGGGGCTGGGGCAGAGCCATGATGCACTCTCCACATGTTCTTGCCCACAGAACCAGGGCTCTGCCCCAGCCCCAGCCCCAGCCCATCATGGCCCTGCAATCCTGGGGTCTCCATGGAGACCAGCTGGAAGCTATGTGGGCAGGTGAGAAGCTGTATCTGGAGCTGGGATCTTGGGCTGGTGATAGCAAGGAGCCAGGGCAGGGCCACATTTGACTCCCTGCATGCCCCTGTCCAGGGAACCCACACCCATTGCAGGGGCATGTGGGCAGTGGATTGCAGTTGTGCCCCAGGCCTCAGTCCCGCAATGTCACTGCCCCGCAACTCCACCCTATGATCCTAAGTGATCACCTGCTGTCCTGCTCCCAGACATTGCTCCCTGCCACCCTGTAGCCCTATCCTAGATGCCAAATCTGTGTGCCCTGCCTGCATGGGTCCCATCCCTGGTGGTGGGTATGGAGCAGATGGGCCAAGGTGCCTGAGCAGTGGGGCTTGGTCTGGCAGCATCAGCTGGAAGGAGCTGCTGCCACTGGGGCTGCCAGGAAATGGAGTCTGACCATAGGCGGAGGGAGTAAAAATTATTTGATGGGGGTTATGTGTGTGCGTGCCTCCCCCCAGTAGTTAAGTCTGTCGTGGCAGGGGTGGGGGGGAGAGGAAAAGGCCATCAGTGGGGTCCCAGTGATGAGGGAGGGAGTGGGGCACAGCCAGGAGCAGGGGCTGGGGTGAGTGGGCCCCCAGCCAGGCTGGGTGGTGGGGCAAGTGGAGGTCCCGGGGGCATGTGCCCCCCCAATCTGTGCACAGGATGGAGGCTGCTGCACGCTGTGCTTTGAGCCCTGCTGCCCCAAGAGCCAGGCACCGCCGTGTGCATCCTGCTGCCAGGTAAGCAGTGGGACGGTGCAACCAAGTGATGGCAGACACTTGGCATTGGCTGCTCCTGGGGCAGCTGCACCTGGGAGCAAAGCCCAGTGTGCAGCAGCAATTGCCTCCGTCCCACGCATGGATCAGGAGGGAATGTGCTGCCCAGGCCTCTGCTTGTCCCATTACCCAGCCTGGCCAGGGCCTCATTCACGCCAGGCCCTGCTCCTGCCTGTACCCCACTTCCACCCTCACTACTGGGGCCATGTTCTGCACCCCCTCCCCCATAACGGTGAGGCAAGGAGTGGGGCTGGGGCAGGAACAGACCCTGCACAGCCAGGGCAGGGCATGGGGTGGACCCATGAGCAGCTTGTCAGGGGGACACCAAGTTTCGGAAGGGGAAGGCAGCTCCTGCTGCTGCATACACCCCAGGAGGGAATGGGATGTGTGTGCCCCAGATCTGTGTGCAGAGCAAGGGCAGGTTGTCAGAGGTGGGGTGCACATGGCATTGGACTTGCACTGCTCTTGAAGCGGTGACAGTGAGCTGCAGAGGCAGAGCAGAACTCAGCTCACAATGGCAGCCCGCCCTCAACCTGTGCACGTATTGGGGGGTACATGTCCCCCTTTGGTCCCCCCATGGTGCACGCAATGCGGGAGCCCCCTCTCCCCCCACACCCCTAGATATGCCACCAGGCTCCAATTGTCTTACCATGACCCAGCATGGCTAGGGCCCCATTCACACCTGCTTCTGCCCCAATCCTTCACTGTGGGGGTCTCCATCTGGCCCTTCAAGCCCCTTCTCTTTCACAAAGAAAGTAAATTGAAACTTACCTGCTGTGCTGGGTAGCTGCACACCGGGGCTGTGACCTGACTGTGTACATATCCAAATGTGTGTGTCCCTCTCCACCCCTGCTACAGCACCCTGCAGCCATACCTGCTGCCGTGCATTTGGAGGGGCTGAGCCCTGGTAGTCCCACCCTTCCATTGCTAATGAGCCTGACTGCTTTGCCACCCCAGCCCTGCTGTGTGCTCGGGCGTGGCAGAAACAGCTCCATGCACCATGGATGGGCTACTTCTTGCACCTGGGCCAGGCAGAACCGAGGGACCCACCACAGGCTAGGCAAAATCCACCCATGGGCCAGATCTGGCTCAGGCTGTATTTTATCCATCTCTGACTTACAGCATACTATGACTTCTTAAACTTTTGGGGCAGCTTCTGGAGATTCCATCCTGAGGAGCTGTGAGGTTTCAGCATACTCAAAGCACTTATCAGGCTGGATCTGCACCAGCTGGTTGGCTGGGGTGTGCCAGTGTTTCTGCTGGGAATTAAACTGGGAAGTTCTTAGATAAAAGGTCTTGCCCTCTGCTCAGGGTCAGACTGATTCCTATATTAGGGCTCAGAAAATAATTTTTGCCCCATGGTCAGATTGGTAAGGACTTGGGGGGGAGGAAGGGGGAGGGGGAAGCATTCCTTCTTCTGGCCCTCTTTCTTGGAACTCTTGAGCATTTTTTAACAGACTTTGCAGCAGCTGTATATTGACCATGTGGTTTGGTCCCCCTGCCTTATCTGTGGGAGATGAGAGTATTACGTCTTGTGGTTGTGTCAGGGTTGACTGTATATTTTTGCTAACAGGTTAGACAATGGGTATGTATAGGATGGTTTGGACAGGGATGGTCCTGCTTCAGGCAGGGGTTTAGACTAGATGACTTTTGGAGGTACCTTCTAGCCCTATTTATGATTCTACGATCCACAAAGAATCAGGGCATGTTCCAGCCTAAGGTTATGGGAAGTCAAAAGGACATTTCCTGTATTCTTCTGGGCTGGAAAGAGAATCTGTCTTTTCCTGACTGTTGTTTCAGTAATCTTCTCTGCTAGTACTCAGTTGGAAAGAAAGCTATCTGAAGAGATGTATAGGGGAAGGGACTGAAAAAGAGAGCGAGAGAGAGATTAGACTGGGATTGCAGAAAGTTGGAGAGAGAAATGGATTGGCTGGATAGCGTACTGCAACTACAAACTTTCAAGGAAATCAGGGGTGGGTCATGAACAGCTGGTGCCTCCTGAGACTGGGGGGGGGGCACAATTTGTGGGTGGCAGCATCAGTGGCAGCAGTGGTGGGGTGGCAAGCAGCGACCGCCTGCAGAAGCTGGCGGTGGGGGCAGGTTGGGGGAGAGGGGGGTTGCAAGAGGTGATTGGCAATCGGCAGTCGCCTATGGTGTGGGTGAAGGTGTCAACTGACCACAGCTGTGGCAAATGTGTTTGGAGGTGCAGAGGGGAGGGATGGAGAACTCGCTAAGAGACTGAGTCATGAGGGTAAAAGGCTGGAATTCATATACCAAGCCTAAGGAGGAGAGACAAGGACTAGTGGGACAAAATTTGGCAGCAGGGTTTAGCTAGCTGAGCTTAAAAAAAAAGAAAAGTTCGATGAAACTGGACTTGGATCGAGTCGAAGAAAAATTCATTGTTTTCAATTAAATGAAAAAAAATAGAGGAATCTAATGGAATATTTCAGTTCTGTTTTGGTTTATTTAACAAAAGGCAAAGAAATGGAAATGAAAGGCTAGCCTTAAGCAACAGGTCATGATTCTTCTTTAATCTAGTAACCCAGTGTTTAGGATTTTATTCTAAGGGAAAGAGAGGTCTGGGTTCAATTTTCTCTTGAGGGGATTTCAACTTGTTTCTCCTGCTTTGTAAGCAAGTGATCCAGCTGCTATGATTTAGCATCATCGTCTGTGGCTCAATTAATGTTTAAGTATTTTACACAAAATGGAACATAAATAATTGATTCCTGCTCTTGTTTGTTTCTCTAATCCTCTGATTTAAATCTATACTATAGTTTGTTTCCAGTATTGTGCATTTCAGGGACATGAGGAGGCAAGATTGGTATTTGTGTGTGCTCATTCTGTATTTTTAATGAATAATTAATGATAAAAATAGTGTGGTTTTGTACTACATTTAAATATTAATTTAAACCATTGGACCAACAGCAAGACTCCCAGCAGGACCTACAAAGGCACAGTAAAGAGTTAGAATTTGTCTGAAGAAAAGCAGGTCTCAATTAAACTCCCCACCCACTAAAAAAGCCCCCACATACTCAGGGGAAGGAGAATAGCTTGAGGCCTGGAGAGGACTGAGAGAGGTTTTCCAAAAGGAGGAAGAGGGGGCAGAGGGGACGTTTTTTAAGTTCAAGGAGTAGAAAGAATGCTGTGCATGTTCCATTGTCTATATATGAGATCCCAGTTCAACTAGGCACTTAAGCAGCAAGTTTAGCTTATTGCATGTGGCTTGTTTCATGAAGCTTCTCTTATTTTTAACTTTTAAGAACAAACATAAATGCTCACAGGAATGGGGCCTTCTTCAGAAAAACAAACAAACCAAAAAACTAGGGCTGTCAATTAATCGCAGTTAATGTGTGCAATTAACACATTAACTGGTTCTTGTGTTAATTTTTTTAACATGTTAATCATGCACATGGTTTTGGAGCCCATGCCAGGGCTCTGCCTCACTGCCTCCAGGCCACCCAGCAGGACAGCAATGGCAGCTCAAAGGACCACAGGGCAGCCTGGAAATGTTCTCCAAGCAGCTGCACGAGCTGGACGAGCTTCCCATGGCTCTGTGGCATGACTTGCCCTGGCCGCAGGGCACCATTCACCCTAGACCCTGCCTCACTCCCTCCCTCACCGTGGGGGCCTCAATCTGCGCCCACCTCCCCTTATCTCTTCCTCCATCTCTTCCCCTCCACAGACTTACCTGCTGGTGTGTGTGTGCGTATGTGTATGTGTGTCTGTCCTCCCACCCCCACTCCCAGGCCACAGGCCCCCAACCCTGCTGCTGCCCCTCACTCCTGACCCACAGTATCCTGCATTCTACTAGGATGTTTGGGGACTCTCGCTTCTCGGGCTCCAAAGCCCACACATGCACCCACAGCCCCATACACCTTTATAAATTCCCCCACATATACATACCCCACCACCACCCCAACCATACAAAGTACCTGCATAATTTTGCATAATTTTGAGTTTTTCTGCACATAATTTTGAGGTTTTAATGGTGCAATTAAAATAGCGATTAATTGTGACTAATTTTTTTAATTGTGCAACTAATCCTGATCCAAGTTTTTAATCATTTGACAGCCCTAAAAAAATCCCCAACCTTCATACACTGCTCCAATAGCTGATATTAAACAAACTGGCAGGTTTACATTAACTTCCATTGCCATGTAATCCTCACAATCATCAACATCAACCAGTGAGGTCAGTGAGGACCTAGTCAGGGAACTTCTGGAGAGATTGGATGTGTGTAAATCAGCAGGTCCTGACGATCTGTACCCCAGAGTGCTGAGGTAATTAGCAGAGGTCATTGCGGGACTCCTGGCACGGCTTCATGAGCACTCATGATGCTCTGGCATTGTGCCAGAGGACTGGAAAAGGCCCAATATGGTTCCCATTTTCAAAAAAGGGAGGAAGGAGGACCCAGGAAACTATAGGCCAGTTAGTTTTACCTTGGTCCTGGGTAAACTTTTTGAGAGAATTATCCTGGCACATGTCCATGAGGGGCCAGCAGGGGAGATTATGCTTAGGGGTGACCAACATAGATTCATTAGAGGCAGGTCCTGTCAGGCCATCCTGGTGGCTATCTATGACCAGGTCACAAAATCCTTAGATTCAAGGGTAGCAGTGGACGTAGTCTTTCTGGAAGGCCTTCGATACTGTCTCTCACCCCATTCTCATTAAAAAACTGGGGACTGTGGTGTCGACACCTACACAATCAAATGGGTCACCAACTGGCTGGATGGCCGCACCCAGAGAGTGGTGGTGGATGGGTCATTTTCGGCCTGGAGGGACATGGGCAGTGGGGTTCCGCAGGGCTCGGTCCTCGGGCCCGCACTGTTCAACATCTTCATCAGCGACTTGGACAAGGGTGTAAAAAAGCTCCCTGTTCAAATTCGCAGATGACACTAAGATGTGGGGAGAAATGGGCATGCTAGAAGGAAGGAATAGGCTGCAATTGGACTTGGACAGGTTATAGGGGTGGGTGGATGAGAACAGGATGGGGTTCAACACTGACAAGTGCAAGGTGATGCACCTGGGGAGGTAGAAGCAGCAGCATACCTACAGGCTGGGGAACTCCCTTCTCATCAGTGCAGAGGCAGAAAAGGATCTTGGAGTCATTATTGATACCAAAATGAACATGGGCCAGCAGTGTGGGGATGCAGTCAGGAAGGCCAACTGCACCTTGTCATGCATCCACAGATGCATCTCAAGCAGATCCAAGGAGGTGATCCTCCCCCTCCATGCGGCACTGGTCAGGCCGCAGCTGGAGTATTGCGTCCACTTCTGGGTGCCGCACTTCAGGAGGGATGTGGACAACATGGAGAGGGTGCAGAGGAGGGTCACTCGCATGATCAGGGGGGCAGCGAGGACAGGCTAAAGGACCTGAACCTGTTCAGCCTCCACAAGAGAAGGCTGAGGGAGGATCTGGTTGCCATTTACAAACTAGTCTGGGGGACCAACAGGCATTGGGGGAGCCCTGTTCCCCTGAGCACTACCAGGAGTGCTCAGATTCAGACTAGACATCAGGAGGCGCTACTTCACTGTCAGGGCGACTAGGATCTGGAACCAACTTCCAAGAGAAGTGGTGCAGGCTCCTACCCTGGGGGTCTTTAAAAGGAGGCTAGATGAACACCTTGTCGGGGTTGTTTGACCCCAGTACTCTTTCCTGCCATGGCAGGGGGTCGGACTTGATCTGCTCAGGTCCCTTCCGACCCTACCAACTATGAAACTATGAAACCAGATCAGTCAGTCATATTATAATCTTAGAACAGTTCTAGTGCATAACACATCCTACTGAGATCATATGAAGCTGTGTTCTGTTGTGGAATCTTTACCCACCTAAAACATAATCTTCAGTATACAGGTGCTTATTTCCATTTCAGAACCAAAGAAAGGCCAAGTCAGGTGGGGGCGAAAAGAGCAGGTGTAGCTGTCAGTAGGAGATTGAATTCCTTTATTGATTTCTTCCAGGGATTCTAGCACTTGAAAGGTACAGCATTTTTGTAGGAAAATAATGTTATGGTAAATTAGTTGGACTTCTCTGAAATACACTTTCAACCTTAATCCTTCTTATTATCTTTTACAATTATTTATGTGATGTTTCAAATTGGCATCTGTTGTTATTTATGATAAATGTTTCTCTAGGTTCAGATGTCCTTTTCCATCCTTAATATGGAGCTCAGATTTTCAAAGAAACTTATTATTTAAAAAAGCAGATATAAGTCTGTCAGTTTTGAATTAGAATTTTTAAAATAATGGGACCCACGTAGTCTGTCTCTAAACTAGAACTTAGTTTGTTCCTGATTTAGAATGGAAATCCATCCACCATGCTGAGTTCCAGATGGGCTGATCTGGAATGCCATATCCTTATTCTCCTGAATATGGAGAAATGTGAATTTCGCTCTGGATTGAGATTTGAATATTCCAGGTAGGCCAGCTCCCAACTGTAATTGGTATCTCTTACAGAAACACTTTAGCAAGCATCTTAAAAGGCAGTGCAAGTAGACTTAATGGGGTCATGCAAGAAGCAAATGCTGCTTGAGGTAGTCCATCAAAAATTCAGCTTCAGAGTTGCTGATCCCTCTGGTAATTTTTGTTTTCTTAAGTGTGTTAAAAAAATCTGGAATATCTTATATTGATGCATTAATATCTGCCCTAGTGAAGGACTAGGTTAACAAATACAGTCATGGAGTCAGGAATGGAAGAAATTTCTTCCATCTAAATTAAAAAGAATTAAAATAATTTCTTATAAAATCCCATCTCTTATTTTGATCATGTCAAATTCAATAAATAATTTTCTTATTTTCTGTTGCATAAATTCTCAGTCATTAGCTAATTTTACCAACTTGTGATAATCTGAGTAATTTCTACATTTATTAAAATGTATTTTGGCAAGCAACTGCTACTTTTAAAAACATCTTTTAATAAAAAATGTTTTCTGTGATAAAATCATTTTAGTAAGAGGCATTAAATAGTATCTTAAAATATAGTATCTGACAGGGCTGTGTGAAATTTTGGGTGCTGATTCAATTCAGAGGAGATTCCCCCCGATTTGGCAGCTGAATCTGAATTGAATCAGGAGACCAATTAAAAGGTCCAAATCGATTCAAAGCTCTCTGAATCAATTCAGAAAAGATTCAGAGATCTTCGGTGATTTGGGCAGTCCCTACTTGCTGCCACATGGATCTGGATCCAGACTCCGTGCTGGTAGGTAGGGGGTGGGGCAGGGGGGTGTGGAGGAGAAGGGAGGGGACCCCCACCAGGCCCCATCCCCTGCCTGCTCCCCCAGCAACTCTGAGTGCCCCCCAACCCCTGCCCACTCTTCCAGCCCCCCCACCGTGGCTGCCCTGCCTGGCCCCAGCTCCTGGCTCTTTAAAAAAAGCCGCTATTCCCTGGCTGCTGCCAGGTGGGGGGGGTGATCCCCACTGCCCCCCACTGCATAGTGGGCTCTTCCAAAAGCCCTCCAAACCCCCACCCACTCTCCCAGCCTCCACCATGGGTGCCCCACCTGGCCCCAGCTCCCGGTTCTTTAAAAGAAAAAAAAATAAAAAGCCCCCACTCACCAACAGTTGCAGCAGCTTCAGGGCTTCTGGGGGACTTATGGCAGAGCCCCTCATGCAGTGCAGGGTAGTGGAGGGGCAATGGGGATTGCCCAACCCACCTGGCAGGATCCAGTGAGTGGGGGCTTTTTTTTTTTTTTTAAGACCTTGGGAGCTGGGGCGGGTGGGGCAGCCATGGCAGGGGGTTGGGAGAGCTGGAAGGGGTTGGGGGGCTCATGGCAGAGCCCTCCCCATGGCATGAGGCAGTAGGGGCCAGCAGGGATTGCCTCCCCTGCCTGGAAGCAGCCGGTGAGTGCCAGGCTTTTTTTCCCAAAGAGCCAGGAGCTGAGGCCGGGTGGGGCACCAATGATGGGGCTGGGACAGTGGGTGGGGGATGGGGCCAATTTGGAGATTCAGCTGATTCAGCAGCAGCCATATATCCGAGTCATATTCAACTGAATCGATTCGGGACAGTGATTTGAATCACCGAATCGAATCACTGTCCCCCAAATCAGTTGAATCTGAAGCAAATACTAGCTGCTTTGCACAGGCCTAGTGTTTGTTGGGGGTTTTTAAAGTCTGATTCCTATCAAATATTAAATGTCATTTTCATGCTTCAGCTAACTGTCCCCAGATAGCTGACAGCATGATTAAAGCATATATGGTTAGCACAAAATTTTGTTAAATTAAGCCTACATCATTCTAAACGGATTTTAAAGAAATTAAATATACCATTATAGGAAACATGCATGAAAGAGTCATTACTCAGGAATCCTAAACAGCTTCAAGTGCAATATTACAAGTACAGCAATAAATAGGTGTAACCATGGTCGTGATACAATACAGTCAAATAAATTTCTTTCATTTGATTATGTGCACATTATCACACACAGTTGAAATGATTGTCATGAGATCAGTTTTGTTCTATTTTCTTACTGACTTCTGTGACCTTGGTCAAGTCACACATGCCTTAATTTTGAATCTGAAAGCACATTCAGTGTGCTCTTCAGTATTGTGTGATCTTAACCTCTTTCTACTTCCTAAAGAGTGCCACAACTTAAACTGTTGATATGATGAATTATTTTATGCCTTTTGCCATATTACCTCTTTTTTCATTCCATTTTTTTCTAGTGTCCCTGCAGACTCAAAAACAGTGCATGATTCTCAGAGCCAAGGTTACTGCTGGAAGGCACTCATTAGGGCTATGTGAAATTTCGCCAAGAGTCTCATTTCGAAGCTGTTTCAATGTGTTTTGAGCTTGAAACAGCAAAATCAAAAGGAAACAAAAAGCATTGAAACAACTTCAAAACAAAATGAGGGCACTCAAAATGTTTTGAGTTTCAAAGCAGCCCGGTGGTGGGAGGCAGGGGAAAGCCAGAGCTGCGCTCTGAGTGGCTCCACAGCACCATGTAGCTCAGCCCAGCAGGGAATGCAGCCCTGGTGCTCCCTGCCTCCCACTGCTGGGATGCGCTCCATGCCGGCTCAGGCCACTTCCCAATGTGGGCTGCACTCCAATTGGTTCCGCCAGCCCCATAGAGCACATTCCTGGCTCTGTCCACCTCCTGCTACTGGGATGTGCTCCATAGGGCTGGTGGAGCTGATCGTAGTGCAGCCCAGAAGCAGGAGGTGGACAGAGCTGCACTCCATGGGGCTGGTGGAGCTGATCAGAGCACAGTGCCTGCTCTGTCCACTTCCCACCACTGGGCTGTGCTCTGATTGGCTCTGCCAGCCCCATGGAGTGCAGCCCAGTAGCAGGAGGCAGACAGAGCTGGCTCTGCACTCTACCTCCTGCCACTGGACTGCACTCCAATTGCCTCCGCCAGCCCCATGGAGCACAGCACTGGCTCTGCCCACCTTCCATCTCTGGGCTGTGCTCCATGGGGCTAGTGTTGCCGATCGGAGTGCAGCCCAGAGACGAGAGGTGGGCAGAGCTGGGCCTGCACTCCTCCTGCTGCTGTGGGACTGAGCTCCATGCAGCCAAGCATTGGGTGTGGGCTGTGCCCAGTGCCGGTCCCAGTTGGCAGCAGCAGCCTCCCGTTATTCGGTTAAGATCCGGGGCCTGTACCCCCATGAGGAGTCTGGCACAGCCCCGCAGCCCTCCCCAGGGTGTGGGCCCTTGGATTTGTGCCTGGATGACAGGAGACTGCCACTGCTGCCTGGAGCCAATGGCAGCATCTGTCTTCCCCAGCGCTGGGTGCAGGTTATACTCAGCGCTGGTCCCAGGCAGCAGCAGCAACCTCTTGTCATTTAGCACAGATCCAGGGCCCAGCACCCCCAGGCAGATTTTGGCACAACCCCACAGCCCTCTCGGGGGTGCGAGCCCCAGGATTTGTCTGCCGGATGACAGGAGGCTGCTACTGCTGGCAAATTTTGCTTTTAAGACTTTGAGACACAGTTTCAGAAAAACCTCCTTGAAACATGGCAGGCTTTGTGTCCTCAGAAGGGGCTACCATCCCTGCAATTTTCATCTGAATCTGACAACAAATGACACCATTTTAGGAATTTTCATGATTCCCCATTATAGCCTATGGGCAAAACGTTGAAACTAGTTGAAACAGCGAAACAGTTTCAACAAAATGAAATAGGACAGTGCTTCAAAATGAAATGACAAAATGAAACATTGTCCCTTCAAAATGGTGAATAGTGAAATGGACCTTGAAATGAAATGGTGTTTTGCACAGGCTTAGCCCTCATGTTCTAGAGACAAATGACAAATAGGCAGAGGGTAGGAAAACAAAGCAACATTAGACAGTCTTATCAAACATCATATCTTGCTTGTGTGTATATTGTAATTGTTCTATTTTATGTTTCAGTATTTCCCGATGCTAGTTTCTAAAGATTAATAATTTTTGTGTATGTACTATTTTAGAGGCAGCAGAAGAGCATATGAGAGATCTTAGAGTTGTCTTTAGTGTCAGAGTTTGTATGGTTTTTGCAGGTTCTACCTGTACTGTTACACAGCAAACCCAACAAAAAAGAGAATTAGGTGGGAAGAACTTGATGTGAGATGAAAGAAGTTGACTGTATAATACCCTGGTATGGTTGGCCATACTTTTTCAGGCCAATGATCTGCAAAGGAAAAACAAATACTTGTGGAATAAGGACCAGTTACAGTGGAACATATTTGAATCAGAGTTGAATTGCTGAAGTCCCATATTTGTGCCTAGGGACGCCACATTTGTAGATAGGCTGCCCTGGTGCAGAAGTAAACACAAAAGCTCTTTTGGGTGTTAGAAACTGCAACCCCCACACTCAAAAAACCTGTTGAGGAGCAGAACTCTTAACTAATATCTGAAGCCAGATCCTTCCCCTTCCCCCTAGTTCTTACATATGTATTAGGCAAGGGATAATTAACTCTCCTGAACCATGTTTAGCTGTAGAGTTCAGAGCTCACTGCAGCTGCAAAACTAAACTGAGAAGCAAGGAAATATTTGGGTGATCAACCCATAATGCTAATCAGGTGAGGGATACCTATACTACATTGGAGGGAATACTGCATGTCTGTGGAAATACCCTAACTCTTTTGTGGCTACAAGAGAAGGCAGGGCAAAGAAAAACAGATGGTGTCAAGGTTTCCATATATAAAAGAGAGTTTGGGATTTGATTTGGAATTCTGTCTCAAAGTCTAATCGTTACACATGGTAATAGGGGCTATTAAGAGACAGGGTTTGGAGGAGTATACACTTCCCAAAGAGGAGGGCAGATAGCCCTCCAAAATAAGAATTGGTTTCTGTGACAATAAAGCAGCAAATTGCAGCTTGATGGGAGCACCGAGGAAGTGATGAATGTAAGCAGCTGTGTGCTTGTTGTAGGTATAATGAGTCTTCCTTCTTTCTCAGATTCACATAGAAAATTCAACTATGATGAGAAGTTTTTGATGTATGTTCTGGGTTCCATGTTCTTAAAGTTGTTTCCAATTTTTTTTCTATTTCCAAACTGTTCAGAAAAAAATGGCAAGATGTCAATAAAACCTGGAAGCTGGAAACATAACACCATCTTTAAGTTATTCTAGTGTATAACATGGTTATAAGCTATAATGAGTACTAATATGGCTGTGTTTCAGATGTTCTGTTTTTGCCATACTTGAAGCTGGCTAGTGTTAGCTATATATGTTCATATTCCTTAAGCGTAATGGTTTATTCTGCTGCATTTAATAGATGGCTGCTCCAATAACTCACATTATTTATCATTGCCATACAGAAGCAGAATAGTGCCCTGGTTAATATACAATGACCAGTTTCATTGATTTTTATTTTTGACAGCTGCTGACTAACGCATTCCGTAAACTGGTTGGCATTTGCAAGTGGCTTGTATTACTTTGAGCATTCACTTATTTTAATTAAAATTTATCAATACCATTAAGAAAAGTGGGGGAGGGTTTCAGTTCCATACATTTAATATAAAAATGTGAATTCTTCAGTGAGTTTTAGGTGATACTGAAATAAAATTTGATTCTTTCCATTATACTCCTGAAATTGCATTATGTTCTTTGGATGCTTGCAACATGCTGCTGATTCATGCAGCATTTAAGCCAAAATGTATGTTGGGGAGATGGTAGAAGAAAAAATAACAAATTAAAATATTACTATAAATGCATTTCTTGGTTCTGCTTATTCCTTAGGTAGGTAAAGCTATAGAGAGGTGTGTACTAGATAATTTTTTCCCCCCTCCTCTTTCACCTTTTTTTTTGGGTTAAATTCAAGTTTGGTTTGCAGAGTTTGCATTTTGAAAGACAAGTTTCCTCACAAAAAAATTTGCTGGTTGTTAACCCATTCCCATTTATGATTCACACTAGGGCTAAGTACAGACAGTCCAAAAGCCCCAGGATGAATGGATTCAATCTTTGCAGGTTAGTCTAAATTGTGTAGATTGAACTTAGAATTAAGTGAACAAACACTCACTTTTGAAACCGGAAAGGCAGCCAGACCCCTTCAGTGGCCCATACAAGTAGCTGTGGGGCCATGGAGCATGCTTCCTAGCCTGCCAGCCAGTGCTGAAGGCAACTAAATGTAGCCAAGTGGGGCTTATCTTTGATTGACTGCCCAAAACAAACCCCCCAAACCCTTCCAATATGTGTGTGTGCATGTGCACGTGTGTGTGGGGGTGGGGTGGGGGTTCTGCCTCATCCATGAGGCAGAGAAGGGGAGAGCCTGAAGCAGAGGCTTTACTCCCTGTTCCTGCCTGGAGCCAGGAATGATTCCCCTAGTCACACCCCCCAATCCTAGTTGGGGCAGGGTGGGCCAGGGTCTGCTGGCGGGAGTGGGGGAGGGAAGAGGAAGGGAGGAGAGAAGTCCTCTGAGGTTTCCTACTCAAGTGGAGATCAGGGGCATAGCCAGGCTTTCCTGGCCTAGCCCAGCTAGCTGAGGAGGATTGGGGGGTGGGGGGCATTAACCTCCACCCTGGCCCATGCTAGATCCCAGCTAGGGTCTGTTTGGCTGGGGGTGGGAAACCCTCTGAGGCTTTTCCCACTCTCTGCTAAAGTGGGGAGCAGGGAAAAGCCTCAGAGGGGTTCCCTCTGCCCCCATCCCTCACAGCAGACCTGGGCTGGGGTCCAGCATGGGTCAGGGGGGGATTTAAACTCCTTCCTACCAAAGAGATGCTGGCTGGGGTCCAGTGATGGGGTTCCCTCCGACCCCCATCCCTTTCTCAGCTGGCCCGAGGAGTGATAGGGCTCTGGCTAGGGATGGAAAATAGTATTTAGAGGCAAAGGTAAAGCTTGCACACTGGCCAAATGTATGTTCCCTCTGTAACAGCCTTAAAACTGGTAAATATAAAATTATTTGCATTATTCTTATCTGCTATCACTGTGTGTCAATAACATTTACCTATTATAAAATAAAAAGTATGGCTGGTCTAAGGGTTTGGGCCTGCCCAGAACAAGATATCTGGGTCATAAATACAGTGCCAACACAGAAAAGTATCCTGGGATGCTGAGGGTCTGTAAGTTAGCTTGAACTGGGAGGGGGTCTGGGACAGAAGTTCCATAAACCAATTTGACTTAAATCAGTAAGTCTGATACTACATACAGCCGGGTTTATCTTAGACCAGTGTTGGTCATTTTGAAAACAGCTTAAATACACTGAAGTTCTGTTCTGTTACAGGTATAAACAGGTTTCTGATCACTTAAGCTGGTTTATGGGCATATATACATGTTGCCCTATGGCAATGTACCGATGTGCTATGTGGCCGTATGGCGTGCTATGGCAACATAGTGATCACACGGGTCTACACATGATCACCAGTTACACTGCCATAGCAACATGCTCCCTAGTTATAGTGCACCACTACAGTGACTTAGTGGCAAAATCTAATTGTGTGTGCATGCACAGTGCAGTAACCCCCATATTGCACCATACTTCACTACTTCTAAAAGGAAGTACTAAAGTACGCTTCTGTAGCAACGGTGCCGTATGGTGACATGGAGACGTACCAAGCATGTAACTTCTGTCCCTAGCCTAGAGTATTTGAAAGGACTTTTTTCGAGCATTCTAACTTATGTTCATCCCTATTTCAATACTTGTCAGCAGTCACTAGCTGCTATCTTGGCATGCTTTCATGCATTCCCAGTACCCAATCTATAATCATGTGGCTTACTTTAAGCCACATGATTGTAGGTTGGGTCCTGCTTGTGCAGACACTTGCTGGTGCTAGGAGTTGTGCCAGAAACTTGATCTAAGTTGGGTGGGTGGGAGGGTGGGCAGGATCAGGGCTGAGGGGTTGTCCATCTGGCAGCGCAGGGATCGAGGCTAAAAATATCCCACTCAGGGTTGGAGTGAGGTAGGAAGAGCGCAGCCTCTGTATTGGGACAGATAGCTGGGCTTTCCCAGTCCTGGAGCCACACTCCAAATGTTGATTAGATTAGGCTAACCTATTTCTGAGCTAATTTATTCCACTTTCTACAATAGATTGGGTCAGCCATTTTTTGCCCAATCTCACCTTTCTGAACATCTGTACAGATCAGCACTTAGATCAGCCAAACCCTAGCTAGGTCAATCTAAGTGAAACATCTGCACTTACTGTTAAACTGTGCCCAGATCAAGTGAGGTACAAATAATCATCTGCAACCCTAAGCCTTTCAGAATCACAGTATTCTGTTTGAAAATTATTTGCCAGTGCTCTAAAACAGTGTCCTAGCTTTTTAACAGTGTGGTGAATGCCTTGGGTTTCTGACATTCACATTCATAAAGAGTCACTGAGTTACTCCTGCAGAAGCAATTAGAAACAGTAAGTACTGTACAGAGTCTAGCACTTACTCCTCCACACCTGATCTGGGAGTGTCAAAGGCCATGCTGGTTCTTTAAGAAGGCAGTGTTAAATGAAGGTATCAAAAACTCCCTGTTAAAACTAGGAACATGGAAAGACTAAGATTATAAATAAATAAATTAATTAATATAAGCTTTAAATGCCCTTGATCTTTTTAAAGGTGGAGTGGGCTGTGCCAAAGTAGCAAGAGAAGAGGTGAGGGAGTACAGTGGATGTTTTTGAGGTTAGAATAATGGCAAGGGTATATGTAGGGGAAAGAATGGAGGTCGGGCTAGAGTTGAGGTGAGTGTTAGAAGTATGTCAGTGGAAAAAGAAATTGAATCTGGCATAGGAAAACAGGATGTGGGGGTCTAAAATGTATTTTCCTGGCTCAGTCTAGACTTTGGGGTCAGAAAGATACAGGAAATTATTTAGAAAAATCTGATTTATTTGGGGGAGCTGGGAGATTTGTAGTTAATAACATTTACATCTGAATATGTTTTTCAGTTACAAAAATAATCTTTCTGTTGTAACCCACACTGATTCAGCATTGTGCTTTCTCTATCCTCAAGTAACAGCAGAATACATGATGATTGAATCTGCTACATCTTTAGCTAATAGGGCTTTCTGACCTATACAGTAGGAAGCTCTTCATATAGAACCAGATGTCCTTGATTGGGGACAGATATTACAAATAAACTGGTTTAAGTGATCAGAAACTGGTTTAAACCTGTAGCAGAACAGATGTTCAGTACACATAAACCAGCTTGAAAATGGCTGAATTCGGTTTGAGATAAACCTGGTTAAATGTAGTATCAGACTTAACTGATTTGGTTCAAACAAAATTATGGAATATCTGTGCCAGACCCCTTGCTGGTTTAAGTTAAATCAGACTCTCCCAGCACGGTCTCTGGGCTGAATGAGGCTCTCTGCTCTACAGCAGGGCTGGCCTTTCCCCTCTGCTCCATGACTGGAGCTCTGACAGGAACTTGCAGGCATGGCAGGGTCTTCTGGCTTCCTCATGTGCCCTCACAACCACTCACTGCTTAAGCAGGAATCCCTTCTTCCTCTCTCCCACAGCATAGACTAGCCAGTGTGTGGTATACTAGCTAATGCTGAAACATGTTTATGTAAGGCAGATAGGACAGTGTCCACTTAGGACTTTTTGGAGCTAATCAACAGGCCAGCTGGTAATGTCCCTGCATTTCTTCCTTTGGAAAAAGCTGTTTAAGAAGAGTTGAAATTAATGAGCGGGGGCTTTGTTTTCTGATGGGGTGCTAGATGCTGATAAACAAAGCTGATAAATGCTCCGTTATCAAAAGCCTCCGCTGGGGCCTGGCTACACCTCCCTCAGCTCAGCACTGTACAAAGGCAGGGAGGGCTACTCTAGCGCCCCTCCTCCCAGCTTCTAGCCTGAGCCATTGCAGGCATGTACCTGCATTTTTTTTAGTCCAGAGGGGATGTCTGGACAGTTACAAATTGATTTAACCTAGCCAGATTAGACTAACCTGCAAAGATTGAATCAATTCAGGCTCAGGCTTTTTGAATGTCTGTCCTTAGCCCCGGAGTTGGTCCCCAGATGTCCCAGTATCATCTAGAACCTCTTAAACTAAATTTTCTGTTTGTGTTGCTTTTTAAAATAGCATTTTCTATTAATTCTTAAAAAGTTATTCACAAATAAGCATGTTACTGAATATAAATGCAAAAGTTCTGACAAACACTGACTGAGTTGCTCAAGATATAATAACTCCTTTTTAGAAAATTGCATCTGTCTAATCTTTCAGTTCTTACTATAGTTTCATATTTACTATGCAGTAACTTCAATGAGACTTAGGCACATGCTTACATGTTACTGAATCAGGGCTTTAATGCTTAATATAATCCTTTTTTGAAGCTATTTGAAGTCCCAGGTTACACTTTACCATGAGGATAAGGTTGAGTAAAAACAAACCTACAAAAAAAAATTCCATTTAATTAAGCTAGCAGAGCTATTCTTAGAAGTAGTTCTATGATTCACTAATCTTTTACAGTTATGTATGAGTGGAATTACAAATTACATAGTGTAATACTTGCAGGTAGATTGGATGATATTGGAGAAAAGAGTTCCAAAAAGATTGATGATTTCTTCAAAGTGTTCAAAACAGTTTTATTGGATGTCTTTAACAGCTCAATTAACATATGTCAGCACGTTAAATTTATGTTTAGAAACATGCATTTTAATTAATATAATTGCATGATCTTGTTGTTTTTCAGAACTGAGTGAAACTCTCAATGAGAGATTAATGTTTCCTTAAGACTTACTGGTTGTGGCCAGAAGAGGCATTTGAGTTACAATTCCTTTAAAGTCAATATGTCCCTGCTCATGTCCACTGTTTGTTAAGGTGGATGTCAGATCATTTTCTGTGAAGACTCCGGGCTCTGGAATCTAGTCCTTCTACACTTTATTGCAAACTAAGCCAAATAGGATTACTTTCTGGGAACAGTGTAAAAAACAGCTGTTTGGGTTTTTAAAAAAGGGTCAGGGTGTGATCCCCTAAATAGTAAAGAGATGGAAAGAATTTTTTTGCATGTGGCTGTTCCTGTAGATTAAATCATTTAGAGCTTTTGAAATGCAATGCTCTTGTTTACTGTTATACAATCTAAGGTCTTAGATAGTTTCTAGATGTTTAAGTTTTACATTTTTTAGACTTTCTTAAGTGCTCTCCTGAACCAGGATGATGTTATGGTTGTGTTTATTGTTTCAATTGTCTTGGTCCAAGGCACAAAAATAATGGAGTACTACATATGAAGTAATCCTACCTTAGACATTACACTTGCTGTTTTCAATTGCTACATGTGGTCTATGACTTCAGAGTTGAAACCTTACCAAAGCACTGTGGGCAGTTAGAAAATACTGTTTTTTTTAATTGATAGAATGAGAAATTCCATGTATTGAGGATTATAAAAAGAATCAGAATGGTTGTGCATGCTAATAATTCCTATTAATTGAAAAAAGTCTTTTTCTTTCCCTGCCTGGGCAGTATTTCTCAATTTTCTATACTTTCAGACTTTTTAACACTTTGGATTAAGGGTAGTGTCTCTTATGTGTATGGAAGCCAACAGTATAATTACTTCTAATACAACAAAACACATATTTACAAAATGTTAGAGCAGCTTGGAAGAGGTTCTCAAGCACCTGTAGAAGCACAAAATGATAGAGTGCATATTAAAGAAGCAGGGCTCTTGTAAATGTTAGAAAATGGTACGTTGTATCTGATGGAATTGTAAAAATCAATTAATGAATCTGCTTGTGAATCTGAGCCCAGGGTTCAGATTTCTGCTATCTATAGTTTTACTTGGTACTATCCGGCCAACTATCAAATCTGTGAATCTCAACTTACTTAAAAATTTAGAAAAACAATTTAATTCAGAAAATGTATATGGAAGTTAGTTACTTATCTTACTATTTTGTTCCTTCTTCATTTTATTTTGGAGAGTCTTGGCCAGTCAATCAGAGCTATAAAACAAGGCCATGAGATGAGGTAGCCAGCCATACAATATAAATAAATGTTGGTTAAAAATTCCAGGCTAGGATTCCCAAAGGAACCTTCAAGAATCGAGTGCCTTGCTAAATCCCATCCTTTATCCATAATTCATGAAGAATTTTTCCTCTGAAAATTATTCATTTTATTTAATATTTTGTATGTTTATAAATTTAAGAAAAAGTTTAGACAAATGGAAAAAACAGGCTACACTGATCTGCTTTTCTACATGAATGCCTTTATTCCTTCCTATGCATGGTTGTGACTATTTCAGGGCAGAACTATATTTCTAGTGCATATATTCTTTCAACTGTACTGTCACATCCATGTTGTGGATCATCTATGTTGTGTTCACTGTATTGTATGCCTAAATATATCCGTTCTTAACATAATCATCTTTTAGAAAAATAAATAGGCTACTTTGAAATGCCTTCTTTTAAAACATCAGCAAGTAGCAGCCTCTTTATGAAATTGTCTTTTTGTTAATTAGCTCCTTTGACACATAAATGAAGCTTCTTAAGATTTTTTTAAATACTTGTTTTATACTATTTCAGCCTGAAAGATTTTTCACCTGAAAACCATTAATATTTGGAAGAAATTGTGAAAGGCATGTATACAATAATGTATTGAATTTCCTCTCTGTTGTCATTCATTTATTTGAAACAAAAATTCAGTTTTGGCAATTTGGCACAGATACACATACTTACTATATACTGGGATGAAGTAAGTTTTTAGGACTGAGTATTCAAATGATACAGTATGGTAGGAATGTTGTTGTGGTCTCAATGGTCCAGGGAATATGTGACAGGTAAGGGTGTTTATGAGTAATAGCTTTTATTGGCTTAACTGTATAGCTGGGAGACTATATGCAAGACATTGTTTAACTAAAGATTTAGCTTAAGGTGTACCTGCTTCATTTCCATGTATGGTGAAAGGTACTTTGTTCCCAAAAGCTTGTCTAATATTTATTCCAAATATATAGTTGGTCTAGTTAAAGATATTACCCCCTTAAAAACCTTGCTTCCCACATATTCAAACGATAGCAGGATAATCCTGTTTTCTCACCCATTATATTAAAATACGTATGTACTACCCTACATTTATTCAACCTGTAGAGCCAACCTTTGGGTTAGATTAACTTCAGCCCTGCTATCCTAACTTCACTGGGTGTTTCTACACATTCATTAATGCTCCATAGTTACTGTGCATTGTTTAGTACTTGGATAACCATGAATTAAATCAATGCACAGTAACTGGCACTACGGTGCAGTAGCACCTGTGCATGGGTTCATAGATTCAGAGATTGTTAGGGGCTGGAAGGGACCTTGCAGATTACTGGGTCCAGCCCCACCCCCACTTTAGGCGGGAAGACAACTGGGATCAAGTGACTCCAGTGAGGTGTATGTATGTTGAGGGTTGTTTGCACCCCAGTGAGGTGACTGTCCAGTCTCCTCTTGAAAATCTCCAGGGTACATGACTGAACCACCTCTGGAGGGAGTTTATTCCACAGTCTGGACACCCTGACCGTGAAGGAGTTTTTCCTGGTATTAAGCCTGAAGCAGCCTTTCAGGAGCTTGTATCCTTGGTTCTGGTCTTCCCCAAGGGTGCCCTAGTGAACAGTTGTTCACCGAGCTCCTGGTCCACTCCTCTGATATAGCAGTTATCCGCTATCAAGTCCCCTCTCAACCTTCTCTTCTTTAGACTAAAGAGGCCCAGGTCCCTCAGCCTTTCCCCATATGGCTTGCCTTGCAATTCCCTGATCATATGGGTGGCTCTTCTCTGGACCCTATCAAGTTTTTCACATCCAGAACTGGATGCAGTACTCCAACTATGGTCTCACAAGTGATGAGTACAGTGGGAGTATCGCTTCCTTAGCTTTACACGAGATGCATTGGTTGATGCATGCCAGCGTGTTATTTGCCTTGCTGACCACTGCACGCTGATGGCTTATATTCATGTGATGGTCAATCATTTCCCTTAGGTCCCTTTCGGCAATGGTGCAAGTCAAGCTGTTACCACCGACCTTGTACGTATGTTGAGGGTTGTTTGCCCGCAGATGGAGCACCTTACACTTGGAAGTGTTAAAACTCATCTGGTTCTGGTCTACCCAACTCTTGAGTTTGTCCAGGTCCACCTGTATCTGCAACCAATCTTCTGACATGACCACACTGCCCCATAACTTGGTGTTGTCTGCGAACTTGGCCAGTGAGCTTTTCACTGCCTCATCCAAATCATTGATAAAGATGTTGAAAAGCACCAGGCCAAGCACGGACCCCTGAGTGATTCCACTGGCAACTTTGCATCAGGATGAAACAGATCCATTCTTGAGAACTCTCTGGGTCCTACCCCATAGCCAGCTTCCTACCCATTGAACTGTAGAGCAGCTGAGCCCACAGTCTTCCAGTTTTTCCACAAGGCTATCATGGGATACTAGATCAAAAGCCATTTGGAAGTCTAGGTACATAACATCTACCTTGTCTCCCATGTCCAGGTGGTGAGAGACCTGGTCGTAGAAGGAGATGAGATTAGTAAGACAAAACCTATCCATGAAAAAAGCCATGCTGGCTGTCATTCAGAATCTTATCTTCTGTGAGTGTATCACACATAGATTCTTTAATGAGTTTTTCCAGGATTTTCCCTGGGATGGAGGTTAGGTTGATTGGCTATAGTTGCCTGGGTCTTCCCTCTTCCCCTTCTTAAAGATGGGCACAATGTTGGCCCTCTTCTAATCCTCAGGGGTTTCTCCTGTGTGCCACAAATTCTGAAAGAGCTTTTCCAAGGGTTTTGCGATGACCTTCAGCTCTCAGCTGACGTCCATCTGGCCCTGCCAACTTATAAATGTCTAGCTTTTCTAGTTAGTATTGCACCCACTCAACATCCACAGTGGGGAGGCTGTCATTCCCAGCATGTCCTCTATCAGCCTTATCTTGCTTGACTTTCCCCTAGGTCTGTTGAAATACAGGTTTTGGTTTTTTTGGTGAAACACAGGGTTTTTACAGATGCTAACTGCGCAGTAGCCTAATACTTCTGCACAGTAGCGTATTAGGACAGGTTTTGCCTGGCACACTATTACACAGTGTTATTAGGGTACTGCACAGTTAGTGTCTTATGTAGACACACCCACTATGTATTAAACTGGAGCCCACCATACAGTCAATGGAAAGAAGGTATTAGGGATTAACTGTCCCAGTTCAAAGGGCTGACAAACATTAAATCAGTTTCTTCCAAATAGTTATCTAAATGCAAATACAATAGAGAATTGTTTTTCTGTCCAACATTATATTTTTTTAGACAGTCCAGAAGGGCTGTCTAAGAGGGGTGTGCGAAGCAGGCCCTATTCAATTTGGATTCAGACTCACCCCAAATCAGGCACCATGATTCAATATATGATTTGGATCACTGTCCTAGATTTGATTTGGTTGATTCTGAAGATTCAATGCTGATTTGGAGAATCAGCGATTTGGACATAGACACAGCTTTAAAAGTTTTTTCTACATACCTTGAGGTAGCAGGTATGGCTCATGATTGCTGTGATGCTGGAGCACATAGAGTGTCCCACAGGGGTGAGGACACTCTGTGCAATGCTGGGGCTCATAGAGTATCCATGTGCTCAGTGACAAACCTGGAAGTGGACCTGCCAGGTACTGTGCCGAGGGCCTGCCTTCCCCCCAGTTTGGTGATAGTTTGGGACTCCAAGTGCCCCCCACAGACTCAGGAAGCACCAGTCACTGAGCCAGAGGGCATGGGGCAGGGCCCAGCATGTTCTCTATTGGACCCGGAAGTGGACTAGAAGTGCTTCTGGTCCACTTCTGGGTTTGCTGCTGAGTACGCTGGGGAGTCCCCCATGTTTCATGTGGCCCAGCATTGCAGCACTTATGAGCCCTTGCTACCTAAAGGTATGTAGAAAAAACATTTAAAACTGTGTTTAGGTCTGAATCTCCGAATCTTTCCGAATCTTTCCGAATCTCTCCAAATCTATTTGGAGGGTTCCGATTCAGTTCAGAGAGATTAAAGGGTCCTCTGATTTCATTCGGATTCAAAGATTTGGCCACCAAATCAGGCTGAATCTCTGCTGAATTGAATCAGGGATCGAAGCTTTGCAGAGGCCTACTGTCTAATTTCTGAACCTCCAGTACCTGTACTTGTACTGGGGAAGCAGATTTTGTGGCTGATTTAATGTGGTACTGGTTCATTGTATAGGTGCATATATATGCTGGCAATTTCACAGCCAGCATATAGTCTTAGCCAGACTAAGACATTTTCCATGATGAACTTGATCTAGTTATAATGTATCACCTTCAGACCTTTACGTACCTCCACCAAATACCAAAGAGTGTGCATTTGTTATGCTTTGTTTTTGTAGCAGATCACCAACCTAAAACAAACAACAGTTGATGGTGGAGGCCCAAATCAGCAGCTTGGTTTCAGCCAAGCCTAATTTAATCTGTTCCAAATTGTTCAGTTCAATTTTAGGACCTTTGTTTTGCTTCCTTCTTTACCTATTGCTATTGATTTTTATGACCATGGAAGATATGCCCTCTAACTTTTTCTTTAAAAATGTTTTGTGACATCTACAATCCTAGATCCTGGCTTTAACAAAACTCCTAAGTGTATGCCTAGCTGGAATAAGTCCATCCCTATTTAGCATCAAGATCATGCCACAAAGGCCTTGCAAGTCATGGAAAAACTATTGATTTCAGGAGGCTGCCACTTACAAATAAAGTAAGTGGGATTTATATGTTTAAAATTAAGCCCAGGTTTAAACAGTTGGTTTGAATAGCTCTGAATTTAAACACCTATTCTGGACTAACTTAGTAGTACTACTTTAGACCTAGGACACACTCCAAATACAGAAGATTAAACAGTGACTTGAGATCACTGAAGATCCAGAATTCTTTTGTTCCAGACAACATTATGTTTGTCAAAAAAAAGTACTCTGGCTGACTAAATTTTTTTCTATAAGACTTTTCTGCCACAAAAATGTTTTTTGTTTGTTTCTAGGATTTTGTTTCCCCCTCTACACACACACACACACACACACACACACACACACACTCATACAAAATTTTACAGAACGTATCTATAAACCGAATGATGTGTTTTTCCCCAAACTGAAAAACTTGAATGCTTTGGCCTAAAAAAGGTTGCTAAAACCAAAAATATTACTCTTTTAGCAAAATACTAAATGCCAACATTTTCCCACTAGTGAAATCCCATTTTCTGACCTGCTATATTATGTAAAATTTCTCTGCATAAAAGGTGAAACTACAGTCTGGTGTGTGTGGGGGAGAGGAAAGATTTGTAGTTAGCTTCACAGTGTGCTGAGTCACAATGCTGTTTCTTTACAACAGTGCTGCCTTTGAGACGCTGGTCTTTTCATCTTCTGCAGTTTTTCATGAATAAATTATTCCCCCCCCCCCCAAACACTCCCCCCTTGAATTGGAGAAAGGGTCTTTGTGCTCTGTAATTATCTCTTTGGATTTAATCTGAACAGGTACGGAATAAAAATGCTTAATCCAATGAAGTAGAACATTTTAAACTTAGGATCATTTTTAAAACAATCTGTTTTCTGATAGGTACAATAATTATGAAATGTGTTTATAATACAATGTGTATTATTCATTCCTGAATGTTTTTACTTCATCAGGACTATTATTCTAACTAACAATAGCAAGGTTTGTCTTTTAGAATAGTAATTTACTCCTTAACAGGACCACCAAACCTCTCCTTTACCCTGATCAAAAAAACAAGCAAACAAAAAGCCTACATTGAGGAACAAAACTAGAATGATCTATTATTTACCACCAAATTAAGATATGGGATTGAAGTTTAGTGTAACTTTTTTGTTTTATTTTGTTTTAAAGGTGCTTGTAAAATAGTGTAAAATAATTTGGTTTTTACAAAATCTGACTGTACAGCCCTTCAAGCTGTATCCTTAGAGGACATCTGTAGGCATTATACAAAAGAGTTATCATATTTAAAACTAATAGAAATTAACCAGCTGTTTTCAGCTTTAATTGTTCAAAATTTGGTATTAAGAATGATTGTTGTGAAGTTCTTTTTAGCAGATTTGGAAGCTAGTAACATTTTTATCTTTTCTTGAAATGCTCTGATACTTATACCGTAAACTATGCCATACAACTCTATAGCATGAGGTTGCACTCATGGAATTTTTTGAAAGACTATATTTCCTTTTTTTTTTTTTTTTTTTAACTGCTATAGCCAGTAGCTTTTCCAGGCTCTTCCATCCCAGGAAGAACTTTTAGAAGTCAATAAGGATTAACAGAGAGCTATAGTTAGTTCATATAGCTATTGTTTAGACTCCTTTTTATATATCACTTAACTGACAATGAGTAGCAGGTAGCCCTTATATAATTTTTTCCTGAGTTGATGATTTGAATTCACACATCCTAGATTTGGATTTCAGAAGTAATGGACCTAATCAACAGGGGCAACAAGCTGAAGGTAGGGTTACACAAGTGGGATCAGCTCCCATTGTGGCAGGGCACCATTGGTGCCTGCCACTTTAAGGACTGAGTCAAACAGCCAGCAGTTGCTTGATTGCAGCAGCCATTTTGAGACACTGTCTGCCTATATAAACAGAGAAGATTGCTGCTGACAGAAATATTGCCTAGCTGAGCTGCTGTATGAGAACATGTGCAGGTAGGAGTAGGCAGCTCTTGGTCCTGGGCATGATCTAAAACTGCACCCTGCTAGGAGTGGGTGGCCTGGTGGGGCTCCCAGTGGCATGAGAGCCTTCAGGAAAATACCAGACCAGTTACCACCTTAGTGGAAGGTGGGTCAGGGCACCTCAGTAATTTCTAGCTCCCAAATCAGTGTGGGTAGCAGTTGGGCCAGCCATGGCTATGGTCACCTGAGCCCTAGTGAGGGGGTAGAAGATGTGGAGCCCCAGTCAGTACAAAACCAGAGGGCTGGGAGCCCAGTGTGTGTGAGAGAGTTTGTGTAGAGTTGCCCTGGGAGGGGTCAGGGCAAACTTGGCCCCAGTTGGGTAATTGGCTAGCCACTACCCCATTGAGGGTCATTGGAGAGGCCCAAAAGACCTCACGTCTGCCACCCAAGGTGTGTGCTATGTAAAGCATATGGCTGAAGGGGCCTACTCCGAGAGGGAGCAAGATGGTATAAGTTGTTGATGTGTGAAAGAGACCTTGTGAGAGGGGGTGGAGTTTGAGAGGCCCTAGTGAGAGGAGAGCGGTATGAATTTGTATGTACAAGGCCTGACAATAAGGGCTAAGCTTGGTCTGGCTGTAGGCTGGGAGTATGTGTCATCTGAATGCCATCTGTGAGGCATTGCCTCTGTGATAGTGCCCCTTGGCACTGGGGCAAGAATGGGCAGCCTCCCACTTAATGAGAACCAATTATGAAACAAGGCATGGCAGGACAGTGAGGTGGGTGGTTAGCCCAGAAACAGGTGGGTGGTCCAGTGGTGGACTGACCCTGACAGAGCCCCCTGTTACACCCATGTTTGGATATGTTGCTTGTCTGTTTTCATAACTGAACACAAGAATGTGTTACAGCATGACTAAAGACTGCGAGTGCTGAAAGGTCTAGGTAATGTTTGAAAGGGGAGAAAACCTGACTGTACTATTGTCTCTGTAGTGCCTTGAACAATTATCTTTATAAAACTAGTGAATTGCCTGTCAAGAATAATGGGGGGAGGGGGCAGGCGGGGACAGAGCGCCACCACCCACCATCCCACACTGTCCTCCTAAGAACACGGCGGGGATGGGGAGCTTGCCCTGCCATCTTCTTCACTCCCCTCTGCCAGCACCCCACACCACTTCTGCCTCCAGTGCAGCTGGCCTCTTCCCCACCCCCTGGCCCTGTTCCTCAGCGGTGGTGGAGCATGGCCATGATGGCAGGGGCAGAGCAGGTGGGTGAGGCCTCACCACCCCACTCCATTCCTTCCATCTCCACCATCATGGCAGCACTCTGCCACCTCCAAGGAGCATGGCTGGGGAGGAGGTGAGGCAACAGCACTGGCCTGGTCCCCCTGCTCCATCCCCTCTGTTCCCACCATCATGGCAGTGCTCCGCCACCTCTGAGGAGCACGGCTGGGGTGGGCTGGTCTCACCCCTCCAGTCCCACCCTGCTGTCATCGTGTTGCTTTGCATGTTTCACTTTACCAGAGTGCTCCAAGAGCATTACAGACAGAAAGACAGACGGACAGACTAAGCCCTTTTATTATATAAGAATTATGTCTACGTAGTTATGTCAACCTTGCTCTCTCCTGACTGATGACATCCTCAAGCTTGCTGCACTGCTATACTAAGAAACAGTGCAGTTATTTCTTCTTCATTCTGATTGGCAGGATCAGTTACCCTGTGACTATGCTATTTTTGGAGGCAGACTGTCTGGATGCCACCACTGGGGATAAAAACACAGTTTACCAAATAGACACAGGATAACTTGTCTATGACAGGTTGGCAGTGGAGACTAACTTTGAAAGAACTTTGGGGAAGGAGGCTATACAGCATCTACAGGCCAATTTTTTTTAAGATCCATTTGTACTTGCACAGGAGTGGCCATCAAATCTCCTGGATGCAGTAACTATACATGAAATTCTGTGTTTGCAGGTGGTAGAGTGTGAGCACAAAATATATCTGGCACTTAAGGTTTCGCTGTTTAAAACAAACAAACTGTATACACTAGTAACTGCTTCTATAGAGCTGCATTATACCTAAATGAGGGTCATGGACAGAATCGCAATGTTTGGCACAGAATATACATGCAAGCTGATGGCCTCAGGCTCTTGTTTTCATGGTGAGCCAGTGGAGATTGGATTAGTACGTTATATGCTAATGCTGGTTTGATTTTAGTATTAAATAAGAACATAAGTGCCATCCTGGAGCAGACCAATGGTCCATCTAGCCCAATGACAGCAGTGGATGCTTGAGAGGGAGAGCACTGAACTGGGCATATCTAAAGTGATCTATCTGTTGTTCATTACCCTCCCTGACTTCCACCATCATTGGTTAGAGATGCCAGAGGATATACATCTGAATGTGTTTAGTCCCTTTTGGAACCTGGCTATATTACCCATCTCTACAACTTCCTATGGTAGTAAGCTCCACAAGTTAACTGCACTTGACAGTATTTTAGTATTCTAGGACTTAGTGAAGAATAGTTGCCTATTCACTTTGTCCCATCCTTCATGATTTTACAAAATTCTATCATATTCCCTTCTCCTTTGCAAACTGAAGATCTTTTTAGACTCTTGATACGATCAGGGGGATGGAGCTGCTGCCATTTTGGTTGCCCTTCTCTACCTTTTCTAATTCTACTTACCTTTTAAGAAGCAGAGACCGGAACCTCCCACAGCATTCAAAATTTGAATGCACTATGGATTTGTATAGGGGGATGATATTTTCCATTTTGTTTTAAATCCCCTTAGTAATCTTTTTAACCCCCTCAATATTTTATTGGCATTTTTTTTTTTGCTCACTGCTGCCCATTACACTGATGTTTTTAGAAAACTGGCTATGGTGGCTCCAAGGTCTTTTTCCTAAATCATAACAGCTAGGTCAGAACCCAACATTGAGCTCATGTACCATGTTTTCTCATGCACAGTATACTCTGGGATTAATTACATGCCTTGTCTTCTGAAAGGAAGAATGAAGAAAAAAATATCTTCAAAGTTATGACTGTATTGAGCAAGGACAGAGCCTAATTTTCAACTAATTCACTGTCCCATGCCTACTTAACTAATGTTGCAACTCCTGCTGCTACTGAGGACTGGTATCCAAAAGTGGATCTATGATTTTGAAGACAGCTATAGAGCCTCCAGGGTGGTAAAATAGGAGGAGACCAGGAACAGATAGCAGACAGCAAAATTGCCCTAAGATAGGTTCTCTTGATTAATGGAACATCAAGCCATTAAGTCAATTGACTCCTCCTTCAGCTGCCTTGATAGTGATGCCATAGCTGCTGTACTGTGGAGCAGGAATGAAAGCATGGTGCTTCTATTCTGGTCTATACATGCACCCTAATTTTGGGGAAATGGTGTGTGTCATATGCAAGAAAACAAGGTAATTGAGGTTACTTTTTATCTGTGTGCATTACCTTGTTCTTGTCAACACTGAAAATGATCTCCCATTTTTCCCTACTAACTTAGCTTTGTGAGATCTTTCTCCAGTTCTTCTCCTTCAGTTTGAGATATGAGTACTTGGAATAAGTTAGTAACAGCTGCAAACTTGGAGATTTCACTGTGCACTCCCATTTCTAGGTCACTGATACAAATACTGAATAGTTTTGTGTAACAGATTACAGCTATATTAACACAGAGTTATTCAATGCACTCTGATTTGATACTTGTGTTTGCACGGCCCTAGTATATAGGAGCCTTTCTCATGGGCCAGAACCTGTTGTGCTTGGTGTTGTACAAGTAGAACAACATATTGGCCCTGCCCTGAAGATAGGAGAGGTGGCTACAGAGACTTTGGGAACTGCCAAGAAACAAAGAAAAGATAATGGTTGGCATCAGAGGCAGCACATGAGAAGCCTAGCCATGGACAGCATAGAGTTTTTAGTGTAGCGAGATGGGCTGGCTGCTAATGATTTGGCCCAGGGGTTTTGAAAGGGTAAAAGATGATTGGAGGGCTTGGAATTCCCTTTCCTCATTAATCAGGCACCAGAAACTCACCCTCCATGTCCCCTGATTGGCCCCTTGGGTCACCTGGGGGGGGGATAAAGAGGGCAGGGCAGCTGACTTGGGGGAGACCAGCGAGAGACCACAAAGAAGGAGCTTCAAAGAGCTGGGCCAGCAGGGCAGGAGCAATTGCCCCAGAAGACCCTGAAAGAGTGGGACCTGCAGGCAGCGGTTGGACCCTCAGCAGTGCAGCATGCAGCAGGCAGGAGAGGCTCCCTGCTGGGCTCCAGGATCCCCTACGAGAGGCTGCAGCCAGCAGAAGAGGCTCCCCAGCTCCAGCAAGGATCTGAGCAGTGACCTGAGAGGTTTCCAGCTTTGCTTCCAGCTCCTCCAATTAGAGGCCGGGCAGCTCGAGATGAGGCCGGGCTCTGGGAAGATCAAGACCCCTAGCAGCCACTAGCATTGGTGGCTGAGTGGTAGAGTCTCTGCCTACCATGTGGGGTATCTGAGTTTAGGTCCCAGCTGGGATGACTCAGGAGGAGTGAAGTGACAGGGAGAAATTCTTGTTGCAGTGGAAAGGGGTCATTGTGTTTTTTCCCCTCTTCCCCCTCATCCCCCCTCAAAAAAAAAACCCAAACCCTTCCAGGTACCTAGGCCCTATATTCCTTGTTATTTGATGTTTTGTATTTTGTGTCTTTTATATTTCGCCCACCAGTATTGTTTGTTCTGCTGTTTTGTGTTTTATATTTTGTTAACTCTGTCTTTTGTCAACTGGATGAATATGTCTATGATTGTAAGTGTGTAACCGTTATCGAATCCTGCCCCCTCAGGGCGTTGTAGTGTCCCTTATACTCCCTGGCTTATACTGGTTATGTTACCAGCACTGTTTTCTCATTAAAAGGTATATGGTTAAGTCCCCATTGGTGGTCTGGCTCTGCTCTGTAGGGGGAGGAGGGTCCCTACACCTCCCACAGCACTTGTGCACCTGCTCTGATCCCTTCAATTGGAGAGGGGGTACCTCCTGGAGTACTGCCTGGGTTACAGTAGTGTTTGAAAGGAGATATCAAGGCAAGCTTGTAGATGTTTATAGAGAATGACCAGAAGTGATGGATACAGTGAGGGAAGACATGGAAGTCTCTCTGAAAATCTGGAAGAACTTGGCAGATTTTATTTTTGCTTAATGGTTTATTTGACACAAATGCACTTTCAGGTGACCTGAAACTATGTGAATTTGAGTGATAAACGGTGAATAGTTTGACTGAATACAAAATAAAGCAAGAAAAAGACTTTTTTTTTTCTTTTGGTAATATCTTTTTTTGTCAGGCCAAGTGAATAGGTGGGAGAGATATTAGACAAACTTTTGGGCACAGTGTTGTTGCCCCACGCTGCTACCCTTTCTGTCTTGCATGCTCTAACCCAGCAGTAAGGACACTCTCTTACTTGGGACAGGAAATGCCCAGGTCCCACTCGTTTTCCACTAGATATCAGAGTGGAGATTTGAACAGAAATCAGCAAGGTACTGTAGAATGTCCCCAACTGCCAGGCTGTAGCATTGCTCATTTAAACAGTAGTATAAGTAGGAGGGTGAGAGGGCCATCATCCATGGGCACTGACTTAAAGAGGGCTCCAGAATGGTGCTCCCCCCAACCCCATGTCTTTGCTGTCAGGAACAGTCCCATGCTGCCCAGCTGTAGGACCTGGGTGAATGAACAAGGTAGGAGCAGCTCTATGCTGCTGGCTGTAGGAGTCAGGGCAGGTAAGTCTCACTACCCTTCTTTCCCCTCCTGCTCCCCTTCCCATTGCTCTATAGGGCTTGGTGACCCATCTATCACACCTGGCAGGGAAATTTGGTAGGGAGCCAAACTTAATAGTTCTGTCTCTGCATAGGCTGTAGCCCCGTAGCTAAGAGCCTCTCCTGAGTGGTGGAAGAGTGCCTGTTCACGTTTGTCTACTTTTATCAGTTGAGTATTCTTTTAGCAGTTTGGGTATAATGGCACCTACCTGTTCCTATTTTTCTAAATGGTCTCTATAGCTCCTTGTGAATCTATTTCTTTGCTCTTATCCAGAAATATATTACTACTCTGTGGATTGACTGAAAGATTTAATTTTACCCGAAGTAGACTTTCCCCGATTTGCAAGAAATTTAAAAAAAAAAGAAGCTGCTTGTGGTCAATACAGTTTTTTCCACTTTTTTGTTTCAGTCCTTGAAACAAATCAACTATTTGTTTATTCTTATTTAACAAGTGTGCAATGGAGGCTGGTTGTATAGTGGAGGCAGGGGCTCTTCATTGGTATAGTGAATGAGAAAGGCTATAAAGGGCCTTAAATGAAGACAAATACCATCCAAGCAACAGAGAAGTGAAGAGATGGCTAACATGGTCAAAGCACTAAGTTTGTCAGTGTGAGAAATTGATTTATGGTAACAGAAGGTAAGATACCAAATAAGAGTTTAACTGGATGAATGGGTAGAAACATTGTATCTTAGGCTACAAACAGAGGTCACTTTTGTCTTGGGATAAACCATTTTTATCCTGGGACACAATGTGATTGTTTATATGCCCATGTCTGTTGTCCTGGGATACATGCTAGAAAGGTTCATAGGCTAAGAAGTACTAAGTTTATCCCAGGACATTGCAATATGTGCCTGAAAAATCTCAGGCTTGCATCATTCCATCAATGACAGAAAAGTGCCATTCAATTCAGCTGCTCACTAATCCCTGATTAGAAGGGATATATATGTACATGCTGATCCCATGATATGTCTGTTCTGGGAAAACACAAGCACAATTTGTCCAGGGACAATTACAACATCTGCTCCTAGCCATAGAGTGACATCTAAATAACTGACAGAGGCTCCCAAAACACAGGACTTGGTTCTCTGGGGAGTCTTTAATATCTGCTGGGGGAAAAAACGGAGCAGTGCACAAACAGTCCAGCAAACTCCCGGAGAGTGTTGGGGATAACTTTTTTTGATACAGATGGTAGAGAGGCAAAGTAGGGGGGGCGGGGTGGAAGCTGTTCTTGACTTAATACTCACAAACAGGAAATAATTGGTTGAGACTGTGTGAAGGTGGAAGGTACAGTGATCAAGAAATTATTAAAGTTCAAGATATGAAGGGGAGGAAGGAAGGAGAGCAGAACAATAAGGACAATGGAGTTCAGAAAAGAAGACTAACAAACTCTGGGAACTGGTGGCCAGGATCTCCTGGGAGGCAAGTCTGAGGGGGAAAGGATTTCAGGAGAGCTGCTAAACTTTAAGGAGGCCCTTATAAGGGTGCAGAAGCAAGTTATCCTGATGCAATAGAAGAATAAGGAATATAACAGAAAACCAGTCTGGCTAGACAGTAATTTCTTCAATGAGCTGAAACTCAAAAGGGGATTGCATAAAATGTGAAAACTCAGTCATAGCACTAGGGAAGAGTATAAGAGTATTGCATAGGTATATAAGGGAAAAAATCGGGAAGGCCAAAGACTAATTTGAGACGCAGCCAGCAAGGGACATAAAAGACAATAAAAAGGATTTTACAAGGAAGAGGAAGACCAAATAAACCATAGGTCCCTTACTGAATGCAGAAGGCAGTCTAGTTCAGAGAAGGCTGAAGTATCTAATAGCTTTTTTTACTTCAGTTTTCACAAATAGGAGCAGCTACTGGATGAGTGCAATTGGCAGCAAGGATAGGGAAAGAGACAACCAGCCAAGAGTAATGGCAGAACAGGTTAGCTTGTAAGATGAAGTGAAACCGGAAGTGCCCACTGCGGCATTTCCAGTTTCTCTGAGCTCCCATGGCCCGAGGCAAAGCAGCCTGCGCTGCTGAGCCCCAATGACCCCAGGGCATAACGGATTGCACAGGGCTGTGTGGAGCCCGCCTCCCTGTCCCGCAGGGCCTGCAGGAGGGACAGCGATGCTGCGGGAGGGGAAGAGGGACACCTCAGACATGGCGGGAGAAGCAGCAGCCTGGGCCACTTGATTAACCAACGTATTTGGTTATCCGGCATCCCCCATTCCAGGGGGATGCCAGATAACAGAGCTTTTACTGTACTTAGAAAAGCTGGATGCTTTCAAGTCAGCAAGCACAGATGGGATGCACCTTTGGGTAGTAAAGGAATTGGCTACAAAATTACCTCGGCTAATTCATGGAGGTTGGATAAGGTCATGTATGACTGCAAAAATGGTAAACATAATTCCACTTTAAGAAAGAGAAGGATGAGGATCCGGGGAACTACAGATAGCCTGACCTTGGAATCTAATATGCAGCAGGTTCTCAAGGAATTTATTGGGAAGCATCTAGAGGAGAACAAGGTGATCAGAAAGAGCCAGCATGAGCAAGTCATGCCTCACCAATATGATTTTTTTCTATGATAAGGTGACAGGCTCTATGGATGGAGGGAGAGCAGAGGATGTGACATACCTTTACCTTAGCAAGCCTTTTGATGCTGTCTCTCATGACATTCTCATTAACAAGTTAAGGAAATATGGACTAAACATATGATACATTACTCATTTCCCAATCTGTGGTACATGTACCACCAGTGGTATGCAGACAACCTGTCAGTGGTACACATTAACAGATTTTATTATAATTGCCTTATATGATAAAAATTTGCTGGTGGTACTTAAGGTTGTATCATTTTAAATTGGTGTGCAATCTGTTACAGTTTGGGAACTTCTGCATTACTGGATACATACTGGCATTATCATGCTCAATAGTTCAAAGTCTACTTGGGAGGAAGTATCAAGAGGGGTTTTCCAGGGGTCTGTCCCGGGTCTATTATTGTTTAGTATCTCCTTTAATGGGATTAAGTGCATACTTAGCGAATTTATGGACAACACCAAGTTGGATGGAATTGCAGATGCCCCGGAGGGTAGGGTCAGGATCCAGAATCTCCTGGAGAGACTGGAGACTGGTCTGCAATCAATCAGATCAGATCAATCAACAAGGAATAGTTGGAATAGAATAATTACATGCACAAATATGGACTGAGGAATGACTAGAAAGACTGCAGTATTGTAGAGAAGGACCTGGGGGTTACAATAGACCAAAACTAAATATGAGCCAATAATGTGCTCTTGTTGCAATAAAGCCAACAGCATACTGGGTTGCATCAACAGGAATGTCGCTTGCAAATCAAGGAAAGTAGTTTTTCTGCTTTGTTCAGCATGGAATACTATGTCCAGTTTTGATTTTTCAAACTTCAAGAAAGATGTGGACAGCATGGAAAAAGTCTAGAGCAGAGCAAAAAATATTGATTGGGATGCTGGACACAAGGCATATGTGGAAAGGCTAAGGGAACTAGGGTTATTTAGTCTGGAGGAAAGAAGACTGAGGTGGGATTTGATATCAAACTTCAAATACCTGAAGGGTGATTACAGAGACAATGGAGATGGACTTTTCTCTGAGACCTAAAGTTGCAAAAATAGTACTTCTTGCCATGCTACACATGCATGGTAGGAGGTAAGATTGGGATGGGGGATTAAATCCCCATTGTGCCATATTGCCATAATTCTGGGCTCTCCCTGCACCGGCAGTTAGGAAGCCAGTCAGCTCATCCCTGATTCACAGCGTACAGGGGAAGTACTGGAGTCGAGTACAGATCAGGTGATAGCAGCTCCCAGTAAAGCTGTGTGAAACGGCTGTGTTTCAATTCAGTTTTGGATTTGGCTGTTTTGGAGGACAGTGATTCATTTCCATGTTTCAGATTCATTTTCAGTGTTTCAGCTGGGGATTGTGGGTTCATGTCCCACCAGGGCTGGGCAGCTGCTTTCTTACCAGCACTGGTGGCTGTGTGGTAAAGTTTCTGCACACTGTGTGGGAGATCTAAGTTCACATCCTAACTGGGGTGATTTGGTGCGAGTGAAATAACAGGGGGAAATTCTTGGGGGTTAGGCTAGATGATCTGTTCAGGTCCCTCCTGACCCTAGCTACTATAGATCACTGTCCTATTTTGTTTTAGCTGAATCTGTTTTGGAGATTTCGCTCTGCCAAATCTCATCCAAATCTGTTTTAAACAGGCTGCAAGCTTTGCACAGCCATACCGCCCAGCCAGGCGGGGCTTAGGGCCAGAGGCTTGGGGCTCCAGCAGGGAGCAGGATAGGGCTGTGGGTGGCTTGTCCATGGGAGGAGGAGGGCCACTGCCATCCGTACAAGTGAGGAGACCCCTGCATGGTTCTCTGCTCCCTGTCACACCTGGTCATGAGGCAGGGAAGCAGCTCAGAGTGGTCAGCAAGCCTGCTGGTCCCTGTCATGTGACTCAGCTCTGCAGGACAACATAGGGCTGAGCATGGCGGGCAGTGGTGGCGAGGAGACCAGACCACGTGACCTGCTCTGCAGGGAGCAGAGATCCACGCCGGGGGTCTCCTGGATGCCGCTGCCCTCCCCGTGCTGACCCAGGTCTCTGCTCCCTGTGGAGCCAAGCCATGCAGCAGGGATCAGAGCGGGGTGAGCAGCAGCAGCAAGGAGACCCCCAGCACAGATCTTTGCTCCCTGCAGAGCTGAGTTGTGTGGCAGGACAGCAGCGTACAGCTGTTTTCCTGCAAGCCCAGATCCAAAAGTCCTAAATTTTCTGAAACATTTCCGAAATCTTTTGGATGCCTCATTTCATTTCAGAGATGTTTTGGAGCCTTCCATTTCAATTCAGATTTGGTGTTTCAGGTGCCAAAATGGCCTGAAATGCCTCCAAAATTAAACGTCTGCCAAAATTTTGCACAGCACTACCTCCCACCCTCAGGGCTCAGTAGAGCCCTTATGTCTGAAGCACCCTGTGTGAATATCTTTAAGAGTGTTATTTATAAGTTGTTACATTCCCCCAGGAATTGCCTAAGGGAACTGAAGGAAACTGCAGAAGAGTAGGCTGAGTGCTGCTCTCTGAATAAACAAATTCCGTAGGGAAGGCAAGGGCCCCCCGTGGGACATTTATGTGCCTGTACACCAATGCCAGGAGCATGGGGAACAAACAGGAGGAACTGGTTCTCCTGCTAAACAAAAAGGATTATGATCACATAGGGATAACGGAGACCTGGTGGGACTCCACCTATGACTGGGCCACAGGTATAGATGGCTATACATTGGACAGGAGAGATTGTGTGGAAAAAAGGGGCGGGGAAGACATGCGTCTCTGCAGGCTGACATTGGCAACCAGGGGAGGACAACTGGAGACTCTCTGAGTCAAAATCTGTGGTGAAGAAGGCACCGGGGACACAATAGTGGGAGTCTACTATAATCCTCCTAGCCAGGATCAAGAGCTTGACCAGGAATTCACCAGGGAACTAGCTGAGGCTGTGCGCTCCTGGTGCATGGTTTGTCATGGGAGATTTCAGCTACCCTGACATCTTGTGGGAAGAGCACTTGGCCATATCCAAACGGTCGCAAAGGTTCCTTGTGTGTGGATGAGCTCTATCTGACTGGAGAAGTCTTTGGACCAATGAGAGGTAAAGCACTGCTTGACCTGGTACTGACAATGGGGGTGACTTCATCAGCGACCTGACAATTGAAGGGAAGCTGGGAGACAGCGACTGGGAGCTGATCACCTTTACCATCCACCATAAAGCTGGCAAATCAGGCAGCAAAGCAGAAGTCCTCGATTTCAGGAAAGCTGACTTTGACAAGCTCAGGAGGCTCGTTGGTGAGGTCCTAAGGGACCATGACCCAAAGGGGAGGGGAGTTCAGAAAGAGTGGTTGCTCCTCGAGGGAGCAATCCTGGAAACTCACGTAATGTCTATCCCATCTCAGAGAAAAGGCAGCAAAAGGGCACAGCAGCCCCATTGGCTCTGCAGGGAACTAGCAGACCTCTTGCATCTAAAAAGAAAGTCCTATAAAGGATGGAAGGCTGGATCCACCCCAAAGGAGGAATACTCTTCACTGGTCCAGACCTGTAGGGAAGAACCAGGAAAGCCAAGGCTGTGATTGAACTCCAACTGGCTACAAATATCAAGGACAATAAAAAGTCCCTTTTTAGATATGTGGGGAGCTGGAGGAAAACCCAGGGTAACACTGGACCTGCTAAACCATATGGGTCAACTGACAACCGACGCCCAGGAAAAAGCCAACCTGCTTAATGGGTATTTTGTGTCAGTTTTTCACCAGCCCCAAGGCATGGTCCCATTCAATATGGTATGGGACAGCCAGGGCAAGGGAGAATTGTTACCTTTTATCAGTGTTGACCATGTGAAGGAACACTTTGAGAGGCTGCACACCTTCAAGGCAGCTGGTTTAGACAGCTTACACAGTAGGGTACTTAAGGAGCTGGCAAGCATCATAGCTTTGCCACGAGATCTTCAAGAACTCGTGGCACTCAGGTGAAGTGTCCAAAGATTGGAAGAAGGCCAATGTGGTGCCTATCTTCAAGAAAGGGAGGAAAGTAGATCCGGGGGACTACGGGCCCATCAGCCCGACCTCTGTCCTGGGGAAGTTCCTGGAAAAAATCATCAAAGAGACCATTCTTGACAAACTGGCTGAAGGCAACTTCCTGAGGGATAGCTAGGATGGGTTTGTTGTGGGTTGGTCTTGCCTGACCAATTTCAACTCCTTCTATGACCAAGTGACATATTACCTGGAAAAGAGAGAAGAGATTGAGAACATACATCTTGATTTTAATAATGTTTTCAACCTGGTATTCCATGATCATTTCATAGAAAAACTGGCCAACTGTAGCCTCAGCTCCATCACAGTCCACTGGCTAGGGAATTGGCTCTGAGGTCAAACCCAAAGAATGGTAGTTCATGGAAGTCAATCATCGTGGTGTGCTGTGACCAGTGGGGTCCCTCAAGTTTCCATCCTTGGGCCTATTCTCTTCAACATCTTCATTGATAATGTGGATATTGGCCAAGTTCACTGATGACCCCAAACTTTGGGGTAAAGCGTCCACACTGGAGGACAGGATGGTGATCCAGGCTGACATTGACAGGCTCAGAAAATGAGCAGATGAAAACCTGATGGCTTTCAACACCAAAAAATGCAAGGTACTCCACCTTTGGAAGAAAAACCCACAACATGCTTCTAGACTTGCCAGTGATACGCTTGCTAGCACCGTGGCCGAAAGGGACTTGGGGGGTCATGATTGACCATAAGATGTATATAAGCCACCAATGTGATGTTGCAGCCAGCAAATTGAGTGAAACTCTGGCTTGTATCCGTAGGTGCTTCTCAAGCAAATCCCAGGATGTCATCCTCAGCCTTGGTGAGGCCACAGCTGGAGTACTGCATCCAGTTCTGGGCTCCACAATTCAAAAAGGATGTGGAGAAACTTGAGAGAGTGCAGAGGAGAGCCACGCACATGATCAGAGGGCAGGAAAACAGGCCTTATGATGACAGGCTGAGAGGTATGGGACTCTTCAACCTGGAAAAGCACAGGCTAAGGGGGGACCTGGTGGTTGCCTATAAGTATGCAAGGGGTGTACATCAGGATCTGGGGGAACACCTGTTCACCAGAGCTCCCCAAGGGATGACAAGGTCATATGGTCACAAACTTCTCTAAGACC
The DNA here is from genome assembly GCF_001723895.1 of Crocodylus porosus. Lineage (NCBI taxonomy): Eukaryota > Metazoa > Chordata > Crocodylia > Crocodylidae > Crocodylus > Crocodylus porosus. The sequence goes on from NW_017728886.1 coordinate 38,824,542, forward strand.
ATTTCAGACTGGACATAAGGAAGAACTTCTTTACTGTCTGAGCCCCCAAGGCCTGGAACAGACTGCTGCCAGAGGTCGTGCAAGCACTTACTCTGGACTCCTTTAAGAGACTTTTGAACATTTATCTTTCTGGGATCTTTTGGCCCCAGCTAACTTCTTGCCCTGCAGGGGCTGGACTCAATGATCTTCCGAGGTCCCTTCCAGCCTTAACGTCTATGAAATCTATGAAACTTCACAGTTCTATAGGCTTAACCCCTTGGTCTTTTGAAAACAGCACACACCCCTGATGGTGGAAGCCTCAATCACCTGCTGCTCCAAGCCTCTAGGGCAGCATTTCCCAACCTTTTTCACCATATGGCACACTTACATGGCCTCTCCCACCTCACAGCACACCAGCTAAATGTGGAGGCTGGGGGGGTGGCAAGTGGCCTACTGTGGAGGGGGTGGCGATTGGCAAGTGGCCTAAAGGGGAGTGTGGGAGGGGTGGTGATGGTGCACAGCTGAATGCAAAACAGTGGGGAGCAGGTGATGCGGCGCTTGAATCACTGGCTGGAGCCATGCTCTCCATCTGGCTGGCTGGGGGCATGGTGGGGGTATGGCTACAGGCAGGCAGGGGGCATGGTTACAGCCCAAAATGCTGCAGTACACCTGGACATGCCTGATAGCACAGCAGTGTGCCATGGCACACCAGTTGGGAAATGCTGCTCTAGGGTACAGGAGACTCAAAGTCTTCGGGCTCCGGAGGCTGGGAGCACAGATCAGCTGATGCTCCCAGCTGTGAGGGTACAACAGAGCCCTTAACTCCACTGTGCCCCAGAGCATGGGAACACAGATCACTTTGCTCCTGGCCAGGGGATGCAGCAGAGTCAAGGGCTCCAGTGTTTCCCCCATAGCTGGGAGTGGTAGCAGATCAGGACTTCCAGCCTCAGGGGCACATCAAAGCACCTGCCTCCAGTGGGCCCCAAAAGCTGGGAGCCCTGATTAGCATGGCCACACATGCAATTTAAGGCATGATGGGAACCTGTCACAAAGTTATTACACATTTTTTATATAATAACTTTATGGCTTTTTCATCATGCTGTGAATTGCATTGTATGGCCAAGTTACTACTTAAGATGTGATTAACTGGTTAATCGCATCTTAGCATAATGTCTGCCAGGGGCCAGAGGGTGGTCAAGCATTGGAACAGGCCAATTGGAGAAATTGTGGAATCTCTATCTTTGGAAGTTTTCAAGAGCAAGTTAGACAGACACTTGGCTGGGATGATTTAGTCAGGGATGATCCTGCCCTGAGCAGGGAGCTGAACTAGATGATCTTGTGACATCCATTCCAGCCTTACTTTCCTACGATTCTGTGATCTAGGAAAATTATGTAGGACGAATAAAAAAGATATTAGATGTAATTGGGATGTGAGGGCCTAGAAAAAGTTCCAGCTCAAAAAGAAGGGGTCTGTTCTTCCTTTGGTAGCATGCTCTTCTATGTAACTTTCTTACGAAGTCTGGGAGCAAATATTTAATGATGTGTATACACACCTGGCTTCATTGACAATTCTTGAACATGTACATTCTCTTCCACCTCCCCCAAAATATTGTAAGTGCCTTCGATAAGAGACATGGAAAGTTGTGCAAGGCCCTTCAATGTAAACACAAAGATTGGGTAGCATTTGTAAACTAAAGATTACTTTTATTTAATGACAGATTTATGATTATACATCTTTAAATTCTGCTTCATGCTGTAGAGCAAAGTGAATGTATTTTGTGGGTTTTTTCCTAATATTCCTTTTGTCTCTAGATTTCTTTGGCCATTTGAGGGATGTAAAATATTGTTAACTACCTTTGGTCCATTCTGCATGTTGAGCTATTTAGATAAAACATGCTTTCAACAGTTGTTACAGAGTGATCCCTTTCCGTCAACTTCTAGTTACAAATGCAGGGCATGGAATAAATCATTAAAGGAGTTGTTACATTGCTGATGGCACATGCTAAATTATTTTAAATAAGAAAAAAATAAACCTTTTTTAAGAATGCTGTCATTAAATGTATTTTGACAGCAGTATGCTCAAACTAAGATGTCAGCAACATGCAAATGTCTAAATACGTATCTCAGTGTCGTAGTTTTGCTTATTAACAAGCGGTAGACATCGCCTGGTATGTTTCTGAGCACACTTCTACTTTTTCAGGTTCTCAAAGAGGAATGGGGCCTAATTTTAATGGCTTCTTGCAAGCCTCCTTTTTGGTTTTCATTTATTCACATTTTTTTCTTTTTTCCTTGCTTTTCTGGTGAACTTCCCATGTTTTCAGCTTGGAACCAGAGACAGAAATATTCTGGGCCTGTGACCAAATGAAGGACACGGCTCTTGGCCTCTCTACTTTTGTCTGTATGAAATCTAGCACTAGGGGTTCTGATCCTTAATTGAGTTTTTAGTTGCTCCAGTAATATTTATAAATTATAATTTTCTCTTCACATTGCTAACAAAGTACAGATCAGTTTTCTCACATAGGCATTCAAGGAAACCTTCCAAGATCCTTGACCTGGTCAGGTCTAGTTCAATTTTCACTAGAAAAATCAGTCATTTGTTGATGTAGACTATTGCACTGCAAAATTTAAATTTTGGTTCTAGACATGCTTTTCTATTTCCGTTTTGTTCAGGGGTGGGGTGGGGATGTAATGCCTTTACCTTGGATTTTACCATCTTTATGTAAGAGTACGCAAAGGCCATATTTATTTCATACACATCTATCTTCATATTTTTAACTGACAGAAGTGAAGGGAAAGAGCTAAAACAAACTCATTAGCTTTGAGATCTCTAATTGTTGAGGGTTTTTAAATGATACTTTCTTATATCTGGCTTGGTTTGTACATATTTTAATAACCATCTCTTACTCTTGCAATTACAGAGTAAGAAATTGATAGTATTTATATTACCCATAGTCTCCATAAAGAGGAACCTGGAGGTTTCCTAATTTAAATGAGTGTGGTGTATTATAATTCAACAGGACAAAATTATTTCTATATCAGACTTGGCTCCATTTCAGCAGAAAAATGTACATCTGCAGTTTTCTTCTTCATTAAGGCAGTGTCTATTAAGTTTTCAAAATACTCTGGTGTTCAGTGAAACACACACTTAATTTAAAGAGCTCATTATAAATTGTAAATAAATCCATGTCTATATAATACCATTTTATTGTCAATTTGGGTAAAACCAGAATCTAATCTTGGTAATCAAACAGTTGCTGAATCATCTTGCACGAGGGGTATGCTCCTTGACTAGGCCTCTGGTCACTAAGACTAATCACAGATGTTCAAAAAGCCCCTGGCAGAAGCACTCTAACTATAGCACTTTACTTCGTGCTATAAGTTAGAGCGGGAGTGAACTGAACAGACTTTTGCTGTTCAGTGGGGGGGGGGGGGCTCACAACCATGCCATGCAGCCCCCCCCCCCAGATTGCTAGGTCAGGTCTTGGTGGGGGCAGAGCCACATAAACATGGTAGTGGGGTTCCCTTCCCCCACCCCCTAATTCCTAGCACTGCCAAAAGCTGGACCAGACAGTCTCAAGCTGTAGCTGCTGGCTGCTGATGTCAGGAGGTTGGGGTAGGGGAGGGATGGAGCCCCCAGGCCATGCAGATCCCCCAGATTGCTGGACTGGGTCTTAGGTAGGGCCAGGTCCATGCAGTAGTGGTTTCCCTCCCCCTCTGCCGCAGCCTTTTGACATCTGCAGCTGGTAGCTGCAGCCCAAAACTACCAGTCCCGGCTTTTGACTGTGCAGGAACTGAGGGTGGGGGAAAGGAGCCGCTGTGTCACATGGACCATGGCTGAGTTGGCTTGGAGTGGGGGCAGGCTGAGTCCATGTGGCAGGTGGGCTCTCTCCCCCCTTGCACCCAAACGTCTTGACAACTGCAGCCAGATCCCAGACCCTTTCCTCTGCAGCCCTCCTGTCTGGGCACCTGGCAGGGTAAGGACAGTTGCTGGAACAAAGAGCCCAGATCCCTTTCCCCCACAGCCCCCTGGCCAGGAGAGAAACCCTCCTTTACTTGCTGCCCACAGCTGGCCGGTGGAAGGAGGTGGGGCTGGGATCGGATGCTGTCACTGACTCAGATCAGTGACTGCCAAGGGGGTGGGGCCAGCCCAGTACTGGGGCAGAGCAAACAAGCTGTAGGCTGGAGCATAGCCCGTTCAAACACCACCTGGGATGGTGGCAATCATGCTCTAAATTAACCCTCGATGGGATTCAATAAATTGCTGTAACAGAAAGAAAGCGCTTTAGTTTAATACCTCATCCACTGAGGATTAATTTAGAGCATGATCTGCCATTTTTAAAGCGCTCTAAAATCCATGAACATCTGTTCAGTTACGGCTTTAGAGCGCTTTCTATGCACTTAAAACACAATATGTGTAACATCTGTACCTAGCCAAAGGTATTAAGGTTAATAATAAAACTTTAGCAGCACATTGGCTTTGTGCTGAAATATTGGTTTTACTCTTATTAAAGAAACATAAGCATTAAAAACATTCTTGGAATATTTTTTAATAAATAGCTCCAAAAAAGAGTTAGAAAAATCTCTAATAAGATCATCAACAAATAGCCTTCATAAGAGTGCCAAGGGATTCTTTAATTTCCAATAAGTCAGTGCTGTAGTTCCCCAGGACCCTTCACTGATGCAAGTGCAGTTTTTCAAAGCAGTTAGTCACATGTAATAGGTTTCTGTGGAGGCAGTACTGGGAGGCCTATGCAATATTTTTTTCTAGTTGCTATCAGCTGTAACTTTGGGGTGCCTAGATTTCATTATTGTTCTGTACTTCATTCTTCTTAACCTTGCATGTCTGTTGGACTCCTTCTACTCCTTCTACTTTGTTCATGTCCCATAATTTCTGCTTACAGAGAGAACAAATCTGAAGTTTTATGAACACAATCTAATTTTAATATCAAGGTTTCAAAGACACAGGATTCTAAACAAGGATTTTTTAAATCAAAGTCTTTACTGAATTGCATAGCAAATGGATTCAATGCCGTACTACTACCTTGTTTGCTGGAATGAACATAGTTGGTAGAGGGAGTAGACCAAATTTTACTTGCATAAGTGTAATGATATTACACCACTGTAACTGATGACAGACTTTGATCCCAAATACCCACACTTTTGCTACTGTGGTAGAATATGAATAATGTTTCCACATTTTCAATGATGAGCTATTATTAAGAGGTTTGAGATCTGAAATAATGTGCACATAAAGCAATTTCCTTACTGTAGCTTTGCAACTTTCTAATAAGCCTATTTCTTTTCAGAAATTATGTGGTCAGGGATTGAAAATTATAGGTGTGAACTGTAGCACAAATAGCTGATGATGACAATGATAAAATTTATTTGGATGACTCATGCTGAGACTCTGCATTAGATCTAGGTGAAATTTCCTGAAAAGCTTAATGAATTAAATAATGCCCCTTTGGGGTCAAGTGAGATTTGTGCTGATCACAGAAAATATTTATTTGTTCATCAAAAAATGAGCTCTGGAAAAGTCAAAATGTCTATCTTGGGCTCTTTTGAAACAAAACAGTTTTTTTTTTTTTTCATTTTGATACTGAATAGTGGGGAATACTGACAGAGAATATACTCCATAAAACTGCAGGAAGACATTTAAGGCCTCGCTCACACTTAAGTTAATCACAAGGCATAAAGATAATTTGTTAACCTTGATTCCAATCCATGGTTGCAGGGAGTTAAGAGTTTTTTGTAATTTGAGTTCTTAAGAATTGGAAATTGGAAAGATTCGGACTCAACCTGATGCATATGAATATTTGTCTTAAATACATAAACCCCCCTACATGTCGCCAATGCAAGCAACCCAGATTAATTTTGTACTTCAGCATGCTTTTCAGGATCTGTTCTTATATTTATGTTCCTCTGTTCTTGCATAATCCCACTACTATTGCACATCTAAACTTTTATCTAATTCTTCAAACAACTGCAGCAAACCACACTAAACCACTCTTTGAAATCCTGCCTGTTACTATACCTGCTGCATGGAAAATAAAACATATAAGGGTCAAAGCTACACAATAAACTTGTTTAGGCCTTATGCTACTGTATGTTGCAGTTGTCAGAAAAGAGTTCTCCAAGATGGCTAGACTAGCAGAATAATGGGATTGTCCTACTGCAAGACCCATCAGTTAGGATTTATTGGTATCTAACCTTTTTGAGTGTCAGGGAACAGCAAATAGTAACAGCACCTAATATTCTGGGTTTTCCTAACCTCTTCATTTTCTCTCACTTTTTTCATCCCCACTTCCATACTCCCTCCTCTGCTGTGATAGAGTTTTTCCCCCTAATACTCACTCTGGGATAGGGGCAGAAGTTTAAGTGATTACTTAAACCTGTTTAAGTGATCAGAAACTGGTTTAAATGTAAAGAACAAAAAGTTCAGCATAAATAAAAGTTTCAAAATGGCTGAAACTGGTTTAAGATAAACCTGGCTGAATGTAGTATCAGACTTCACTGACTGAGGTTCAATCAGTTTATTGAACTTTTGTCTCATACCTTTTCATGATATTAGTCAAATCAGAGTCTCCCAGATTCCCAGCATGTTGCAACTCTAGGCTATGCCATGCTGTGTGCTCCAGTGAAGCAGAGCTAGTCCCGCCCCTCTGCTCTCTAGCTGGAGCAGGGGTGGGAACATGGCCAGATGCTGGTCTGGCATGGTCCCCTGAGGTGAAGGGGGAAGGGAGGGGGTTTCCAGGACCCTAGCCAGGGTCTGCCTGGCCAGGGTGCAGCAGCCCCTGCCAGAGTCCCTCCCCCTCATCACTTAATGGGCAGGGGCATAGCCCCCTGAGGTGAAGGGGGAAGGGATAGGGTTTCTTTCCCTGTTCTGCTCCCTCCCCCAGGGGACCCCAGGCATGGTCTTCCTGGCTGGGGTGAAGCAGCTCCTGTCAGGGTCCCTTCCCACTTCAGGGGCAGGGGCATGGCCACACACCAGCCCCTCTCCCCCCAGGACTTCAGCTGGGGTCTGCCTGGCTGGGGCACAGCAGCTCCTGCCAGAGTCACTCCTCCCTTGCTGCTCCAGTGGCAGGGGCAGGGGTGTGGCCAGATGCCAGCTGGCATGGCTCCCTGAGGTGAAGGGATCACGGAGGGGGTTTATTTTCCATCCTCTCTCCTCTCTCCCTGGGGAACTCTAGCTGGGATCTGCCTACCTGGGTGCAAGTGATGGAGGCAGTGGCCAGGGCTGGCAGACCCCAGTTGTGGTCCCCCAGTGGGAAAGGGAATGGAGCGGGGAATAAACTCCCTCCCTGTTCCATTCGCCTCAGGGTGTCATGCTAGCCAGCATTTGGCCATGTCCATACCCCTGCTGCTGAAGCAGCAAGTGGGGAGTGACCCTGACAGGCTGCTGCACCCCGGCCAGGCACACCCTGGCTGGGGTCCTCCGGAGGAGCAGAGGAGAGAAAGGGGAGGGGGGAACAAACATCCTTCCTGCTCCCTTTGCCTCAGGGGGCCATGCTGCTGGCCACATCCCTGCCCCTGAACCAGTGAAGGGGGAGGTACCCTGACAGGGGCTGCTGTCTCCTGGCCAGGCATACTCCAGCTGGTGTCCTGGAGAGAGAGGGGAGGGAGTGTGAATAAATCCCCTCCTTGCCCCTTTTGCCTTACAGAACCATGCCAGGCCGGTGTCTGCCTGGAGGCCAAGGTCTGGCCACAGTCCTTTCCCTCCCCCACCCCCGCCAAAACCTGGCAAAGGGTGCTTCCCCCCCGGCTAGGGTTCCTGAAGGCCAGAATGGGGGTTTAAGTCCCTCCCTAATCATACTTAGGGCTGCCAGGGCCTAGCCATGAGCCCTCCCTCAGTTCAGCTTCCCCCTGCTGGCCACTGTAGAAGGGAAGGGAGGGTGTGTTCTAGTGCACTGACCTCTTCTCCTCCCTCCCCCCACCCCTGGCTTCTGGGTTGAGCAACTGCAGGCATGTGCCTATATTTCTGGAATCAAAAGTGAATGTCTGTACACTTGCTTGCTGGTTCAATCTAAACAGGTTACACTAAACTGCAAAGATTGAATAAATTCAGGTTTGGGCTTTTTAAATGTCTGTACTTACCCTCTATGGCCATTTGTAGAAGACACTTTAAAAAGGGTTTAAAGTGGGTTAAATGCCTTTTGCACCACCTTAACGGTTTTCATAGATGCTAGGGTTGGAAAGGACCTCAACAGATCATTAAGTCCGACCTCCTGCCATGGCAGGAAAAAGTACTGAGGTCAAACGACCCCAGCAAGGTATTCATCTAGCCTCCTCTTAAAGACCCCCAGGGTAGGAGCCAGCACCACTTCTCTTGGAAGTTGGTTCTAGATCCTAGCCTCCCTGACAGTGAAGTAGTGCTCCCTGATATCTAGCCTAAATCTACCCTCTGCCAACTTGTGATCATTATTCCTGGTCACTCCTGATAGTGCACGGGGGAACAGGGACTCCCACAATGCCTGCTGGTCCCCTCTGACTAGTTTGTAACAGGCCACTAGATCCCCCATCAGCCTTCTCTTGTGGAGGCTGAACAGGTTCAGGTCCCGTAGCCTCTCCTCATAGGGCCTGCCCTGCTGCCCCCAATCATGTGAGTGGCCCTCCTCTGGACACTCTCCATGTTGTCCACATCCCTCTTGAAGTGCAGCACCCAGAACTGGATGCAGTACTCCAGCTGCAGCCTGACCAGTGCCACATAGAGGGGGAGGATCACCTCTTTGGATCTGCTTGAGATGCATCTGTGGATGCATGACAAGGTGCAGTTAGCCTTCCTGACTGCATCCCCACACTGTCGGCCCAGATTCATATTGGCCTCAATAATGACTCCAAGATCCTTTTCTGCCTTGGCACTGACGAGAAGGGAGTTCCCCAGCCTGTAGGTATGGTGCTGGTTCTTCCTCCCCAGGTGCATCACCTTGCACTTGTCACTGTTGAATCCCATCCTATTCTCATCCGCCCACCCTTGTAACCTGTCTAGGTCTGATTGCAGCCTATTCCTCCCTTCTAGTGTGCCCACATCCTCCCACATCTTAGTGTCATCAGCAAATTTGAACAGGGTACTTTTTACCCCCTTGTTCAAGTCACTGATGAAGATGTTGAACAGTACAGGCCTGAGGACTGAGCCCTGTGGAACCCCACTGCCCACATCCCTCCAGGTCGAAAATGACCCATCCACCACCACTCTCTGGGAGCCTCCCTCTAGCCAGTTAGCAACCCATTTGACTGTGTAGGTGTCGACACCACAGTCTCCTAGTTTTTTAATGAGAATGGGGTGAGAGACAGTGTTGAAGGCCTTCCTAAAGTCCAGAAAGACTACGTCCACTGCTACCCCTGCGTCTAAGGATTTGGTGACCTGGTCATAGAAGGCTACCAGGTTGGTCAGACAGGACCTGCCTCTAATGAACCCGTGTTGGTCAGATGACCCCAGTCAGATGCCTATCCAGCCTTCTCTTAAAGACCCCCAAGGTAGGAGGGGAGCACCATCTCCCTTGGAAGCCCATTCCAAATTTTGGTCACACTTACTGTGAAGTTTTTCCTGATATCTAGCCTATAGCTGCTGTCAGTTTGTGACCATTGTTCCTTGTTACCCCAAGAGGCATCCTGGTGAACACAGCATCTCTGAACCCTTGCTGTTACCTGCTAATGAATTTGTAGGCAGCCACAAGATCGCCTCTCAGCCTTCTGTTGTGGAGGCTGAAGAGGTCCAGGTCCAGGTCCCTCAGTCTCTCCTCATAAGGCTTGTCCTGTAAGCCCCTAATCATACAAGTGGCCTTCCTCTGGACCCTCTCGAGTCTATCAACATCTTTCTTGAAGTGCAGCCTCCAAAACTGGACTCAGTACTCCAACTGCAGTCTGTCCAATGTTGCGTAGAGGGGCAGTATCGCCTCCATGTTCCTATTCGTCATGCATCTTCTGATGCATGATAAAGTGCGGTTAGCTTTGCTGATGATTTTGTCACACTGACAACTCATGTTCATCTTGGAGTCCACTAAGACTCCAAGATCCCTTTCTGCTTCTGTGCTGCTGAGAGGGTCACTTCCCAGCCAGTAGGTGTGCTGGGTTTTTTTGTGCCCTACATGCAGCACTCAGCACTTGTTCTTGTTGTACTGCATCCTATCCTTGGTGCTGCTGTTTGCATGAGTTTGAAAACTTAGTGGTGTATTGTGTGTTAATTCCAGGCCCTGTAACACATTTGGCATCATAATGTGCCTTAAATGACTGGGGCGCTGCAAAGTAAAACACCTCCAAGGAGTTTTAGTTTCCTACTCTACAGCTGTGGAGGAAAGCACCACACTCTGTGTGGCTCAGGGGGTCTGCAGGCAGATCATGCAGGCATCCTGGCAACAGCTGGGGAAGGCAGGCTCCACAAAGGGGGGGGAGTGAAAAAAGCAGCGAGCCAACTTACCCCCCTGCAAACCTGCTTGCCTGCCTGAGCTGCACGGGGGCCTGGTGCTACTCTCTGCAGCTGCGGTGACCCCTCGACTGCATGGGTGCTACTTGGGGGGAAAGGGGGGCACTGCTGCCATGGAAGGAACCACCAGTCTTACACACACAGACACACACACATAGCTCAGGGTCTGCTTTGCCTGCCAGCAGCTTGCTCTCCCCTCCCCACTGCTGGAGAGGCAGGTAAGGGTCAGGCTCCAATATAGGTGTACACGACACAGGGGTTCGCTCTAAATTGAAGTGGTGTTTTTCAAAAACCACTGCTTCAATTTGGGGCAAAGTAAACCTCTGTATCATCTACAAATGGCCTACCACATTAGTTGGTCCCTGTTCCATTTCAGTCTGCTGCATAGTCATTTTTTATTATTACTGACAGTAAATTCAACCAACAAAACTAAGAGGATGTGAAGGGCAGCAGTACTGCAGATGGACCAATTTTGGGGAGAAAGGATCAACTCTTTTCTACAACCTTCTCTTGAGCAACTATATGTAAACGGAAATATAGCTAAGCATTGTGGCTTGGTTATACTGCTTGACCAATTAATTGTAGATGGAACTCTAGGAGTAACGGATCACAAGTGGTGCATGTGTTTAAAGATCAAATCATAAAGGAGTTTAAGTTACACCACCTCATTCTCAGCTGGATTACTTTAACATTTTCACCCACAGTAATATTTAAATGAAAGGCATATGGCATAAGGTGTAACATATGCCTTGCTTTAACCTACACTTCTACTGGTTGTTAATTCTTGTGACTCTTCTGCCCTCCTCAGGTCATGATTTTTGTTAGCTTAAGACTTGCTTATGTTCACTTGTTGGGGTATTGAGCAGGGAATGAGACTGTATAAATCTAAGCACAAAGATGTTTAGTTCTCTATAACATTATACCATTGTTAAGCCAATGCATAGCTAAAGCATTACATCAACATTAATCTGTTTTAATGGAGTAGAAATTGCCTGGGGCTTCCTGTGGGTTACCTTGGTTGTTGTCCATTTTATTTTAATAGGAGTAGGATGAGAAGGTCTGTTGAAAATGTTGAATTTTTTAGTGGGTTCTTAGAGGTTTTTAAATTCTTTAAACAAAATCAAAGCCTATGACCATCCACTGAGACTACTCTATTTCCTATGTGTGGGTACTCTCCTTGGTGCTCCTCAGATACAACTGATATAGTTGGTCATGGAGAGACACTCTCACCAAAATGATTTGGTCCCAAATCCTTGACTGTGAGGTCCATGAGACCTGTAGCTGAATAAATCTGAATTTTCCCTTTTTCTGTCTTTGAGAACATTTGTAAGTAAATCTTGAAATGTATCAATTTCATCATTTTGCATGTACAGCATAAGTATCAAGATACTTGATATTCATATTTAAAATGTATTGCGTTGGTTAGTTATGTTTAAAATGTTTTTCCTTTTCTAGCTATCCAGAAGACAGGGTAGAATATCCACCCTATTTTATCCTAATATTTTATCCATGTTTCAAATCCCTCCCATTAAGTGGAATGACAGAGAGGCGATGTTATCCATTCTTGAAGGGGTGAGTGCTGTTAGCATATTTATTATAGTACATGAAGTTCAGTGATTTTCCCCTAGTGAGTTTACACTGATGTTGAATAAAAGAGAGGAATTGAGTCCACGGGCAGACCGACTTTTGGGAAAAAAGATCAGGTCCTGTCGAGAACCTACTGTGTTGGATTTTAAAAAAGGATTATTAACCCCTGCATATCTGGATTTGATCCATTTCAACTAAGTTTCTCCTAGGCAAGTGAATAATATTATGACCGGCGTAAAAAAAATCAAGTGATAGTTTAGGCAAAGTATCCATGATGTTTGCTTTATGGCTTGAAGTTTTGACCATTGGGCAAATAGCTTTGTAGTATAAAACACAGAGAGAGTGTGGATTGCTAAGTGCCAATACGTACAGTTTTGTGGAGAAAAAAATCAGCTTGGGTAAGGACAGTATGCAAAGACTGGAGAACACCAACAATTGGACACCAGTATCAACTGCTTCTCCTTGTCTCTCAAAAGAGAATGTGTCAAGCCACACTGGTAGAGCTGAGATTTAGTTATCACCAAACTTAGTTATTTTAGTCTTTTGCCAGAAATGCAAATTTTGAAGCTACTGCATTTTTACATACATTCTTTGTAGCACACTGGAATCGGCAAAGGCTTTCTATATATACACTTGCTTTGAAATCTGTTAATAAAATAGCTTGGCACTGTCGCACACAATTATTTTAGGGTGTTTTTTTCTTTTCAAGAAAATCCTATAGCATCCTCTGTACACCACCCACCATCTTCCTAGCTGCTTAATGAATGATTCAGAGTTACAGTACCTCCATCTTGTGGCAAACTTGAGAAACAGATCTTCCTTAATACTGTCTGACCAAAATGTAGTCCTGAAAACATTATGATCATACAAATCAGATTAGAACCAAATCTCACAGTCCTTTAGGCTATTTCATTGCTGCAACTTCTTTCAGGTCCTGTTTCTGTAGTTCTCAGGCGGGGCGGGCCTTTTTGTCCATGCATGCTTCGTTTTTTCTTGCTGGCAATCGAAGGAACCCATCTTTCCCTAAGGAGTTAGGGGCACTATGCTTATATAAATGATAGTTAATATTATAAATGAATAGCAGTGTTTAGGCCCACGGAATTCTAAAGAGGTATAAATACCTGTCACAGCAGACATTCTCAATTACCATAATTCCCTTTCCATATTAAAGAATTTTTCTTAAAGCTAAAACATCAAAGCAGAACTTCTCAGGTATCATAGCTGACTACTAGCACAAATACAGTTTTAATGTGCCTATGTGCATGCATATCTATCTCTGGTTGTATTTTTGTCTTTTTAAAATGCATAGTTGTTTTTTTTTTTATCTGGGCAAGGGAAATATAAAACAAGAAGCTCTGGTGAATCCCAGCAGAGAATTGTTATGGCCAGTGCTTACAGAACCCAGAAGAAGACTAGTCCCCATGCCATTCTAATTTGCATGTACAAAACAGGTCGGACACTCAGGCTGGTCTAAGTTTGGAGTGGATCTTTTTGTTTTGATAAACACTTCTCTTTAGGCTCTCATAGATGGCATGATGCTTTGAAGCAGTGTGTTTTGAATCTAGAAAGAATGGTATGTGGTAGATCAGTGTTTCTCAACCTTGTTAGACTCAAGGCATCCCCCCCCAGACTCAAGATGCCCTTCAGAAAATATCAGCTCTTAGTTTTCATTCTTTTTTTTGACTATGGAAAAATAATGCAGAGATGTTTCTTTTGCAAAGAACTCAGAAAGACCACACCAGGTCAGAATGGTTCTAACATTATGGATTTCTATTTGAAATCTCTGGGTTTATCCTGTAAATCATTTACACACCTAACAATGCTAACACTGCATGGCATGAGGATCTCAAGACACACCAGGATGCCTCAGAACCACAAAGCAGTGGGGAGGCGGGGAACAGACACAGCTGGACTCGCATCCTGGTGAATGAAGGAGGCAGGGGGAGCTCTGATTTCTCCATGATAAAAAAACCCAAAATCAAATACCAAAATATATAGGTATTTCGAATTAATTTTATTAGGATGACTGAAGCACTGATAGACTTCCAAAGAATGTAGCCTAATTCTATTTTGGAAGAAGGTAATACATATGTTAAATTATAAATGTAATTCAGGAAGATACTACAGATAGAGCAACATGATGTGTGACCAGGGAATAGTTAGAGATGTCCTAAACTTCAGTATTTTCTCAACACAGTTCCTCCTCCCCCTTATACTGTAGCAGAGAATTGGACTCTTGTATGGGCAATCCATAATACAGTAGCTGAGAGAGCCAATGAAAGGATTTGAAGAAGGTTTGACTTGCAGAGTAGCACAAAGGGTTATACCCAGCATTGATTTTTTTTTTAAATAGCTATGTTTTGAATGTATTAAGAGTTCGTTGGGGCTAAGGAAAACTATTTCTTATGTCTGTTAGTATCTCAATACTGTTTTGGGGAAAAGATTATAAATAGTAACAAATTGACACTATTAATTTGTATTAATTTGGGGGAAGGCCAGGTTTAATAAGGGATGGCGGGGATCCATTTAGCAAAACTTTGTCTAGCACTACTAAGTGGTGGAAAAAAATATAAAGCTCTAGGACATCTCTAACCACTCTCTGTTAGTAATACATTATATTAGCAGGCAGCCTGCCACAGGTAGAGTGTAAGGGGCACCTCTTTCTCGAGTTCAGTTACTTAAAAAAAACCCTGTCATGTGCTAACCTCTTTCCTAATAGAATCAGGCCACATTCATCCATGATGTTAACCTATCTAGTTCAATGGCACCATAGTAGGGATGCATTTTGCTAACAGAGCATAGCTTGAAGACCTTTTACATGTTAGCCTACGCTAAAACGATATTTCTCAGAAGTTACCGTGACCTATTTAAGGCTGCTCTTTGTAGGCAAATATATTGCCCGCAAATTACCAATGAAACAAAAGCCAAAGTTTGATAGTGATAATAGTTTCATGGGGCCAGAGGGGGAGCATGCAAGAGGAACGTGTGTCTGTAGCCAATGATAAATCTTGGTAGCAGACAGCAGAACCCAGTGCATTTGATCAAGTTACTTTTAATCTAAAATGCATGATTTAAAGAGTAGAGCCTAAGATACTACTTCCCAGGGAAGGGTCCTTATCACTTTGCTTTTCTCTACCCCTATGAATCTTTCATACCTTTTTTGAACAGAATCCTATCTTATCTTCAACAGAAGGGGTGGAAAGTGCCCTATCTGAGACTTGCTTCTAGCCAGATGATTACAGTTGTATCCTGGGTAGTGGGAGATACCAATTTAAACTTCTTCAGATCAAGAAGAGTATTGAATTCAGGTTTCACACTTTGTGGGTATGTGCTCTTACCACTAGACTATTATGCAAAGACGAGTAGCAGTATTGCACAAAAGAATAATTTAGGTGCTAGCCTTTTGTTGTGAATCTTGATCTCTTAGGTAACTATCTTAGGGTTGTCAGGAGGCTCCTATACCAGTGAGTTGAGATTTGAGATCCACCCCCTTCTTTCTTTGGTGTTTCCTACTGACTAGTTTAGGCTCCTCTGCTCAGCATCCTGAGTGTCATAGGAACCTAACTCAGATTTGTGATTGCCATTCTTAGAACAGGTGTCTAATTTCTTTTTTGGAGGGGTCTGGCCCAAAGTGTCTAGGCATAGGTTTTTGTTTTCTATTTTTGTTTTGGTAGGGTATCTGTATGTACAGCTATCTGTGCTGAGTACAGGTATGTAGCCTTTTTCTTGCCCACTTAGTTACCTTTTCTTTTCCATGTAGATAGTTCTGCATAAAACATAGCTAGAAACAGATCTACAGCTGGTATAATGAACCTAGTTTCAGCTGAGCTGTTTCTACCAGTTGCTGGTCATAGATCTAGCCCATGATATGTTTCACTGCAGGCATTTTGGCAGGTCTGGGGATGAATGAATTTTCTCAGATGTGTGATCTTTAGAGTCTATAAACTTGGTTTTAGACACATTCATTGTACCAAGGCATATGGCAATTTGGCCCAAGGCCTTTTGAAAGAGCACCTTCTTTACAATACCCAAAACAGTACTGTAGTTATATGAAATCCACCCATACGTAGCAAGGTATAATAAGGAAAGCGGGAGTGGGAGCTAGAAAGCAGTGCATGCATGCTGAATACAAAAGGTCTGAAAAGTCATGGCTCATATAGTCTGCATGGTCCAGACTCACAAGAGAATGACTCCAGTGAAGAAAATAATACCAAATGTTAAAAGCCACTAGGATGAGAGCAGATCTGTGCGTGTGTAGGAATTCTCATAAGGATGAATGCACCTTAACCAGTTGCTCATTAACAAAATGCAGTCAACCTTGTTCAGCCACAGAATGCAAAGGGTTTTTTGGGTTTTTTTGTTTTTAAACCTTAGGCACAGCAATGCATGTACACATGCAGGAACCAGAATGCTTGTTTCTATTCTGTGACCACAAAGGCTCATCCTCCAAAAATTGTCTGTAGTACTTATGGGAGACCTTACATTATAAACAGCACCTGTCTTATACTCTGCCTCAAATGTTTCAGGACACCACCACTGTTTTCTTCACAGGTGGAACGGTCAGAGACATTCTTATTGTTTTTATGTCCCTTCCTATCCACCTATGCATATGCACATGCGCACCCACACATTTTCCTCTCCCTCATTTAACATGTCAGTAACTTCCAAATCCCCAATAAAGATCAGTCTTACTGCTAATTTAAGCTACACCCACTTGTCCCTGGAGCCCAGGGTCTGCTCTTGAAGCTGGAAACGGTTAGTTCAGAAAGAGGCAGTGGTCATGCTGCCTGCCTTTTGCCGAATTGTTCTTGTGCTTCAGCAGCTCTATACCATTTGGAGAGTCCCTCCTTGTCAATTAAGTTAGCATTAGGGGCTGCTTTTTGCTGCTGCGTTGGCATTAAACCAGCCATAGCTAGGACCATGATCTGGCCTGCATTATGTAAATAACACAGAAAAAGCACATTAACTTTTATTCACCAATGTATCTAAAATTCAGAGGAAAAGAGAAAATGCTTCACAAGTTACTTCAGTCCAGGATTTGTGTGGAATAAAATAGGAGACTAACTCTGGGGCGCAAACTCTGAAAATTAATATTAAACCCAATCCTGTGGTAATTAATGGGGACTTTTGAGATTATCAGTCATAGGTACAAGCTTGGTCTGTTTATTGAAGAAAATTTGAATACACCATTACTGAAATAGATTAAATAGGGAAATTATTACCATTAGTGAAGGTGTTAGAACTCCATAGTGTGAGATCTGTAGGAGGACATATGAGCAGTCTGCCCATGAGAATTTAAAGCCAAATGAAAAGTAAATAGAAATAGAGGAAAATTGCCGTGTTTACCTCTTAAATGAATAGTTGCAGATTTCCAGAGTATATTTCCTCTACTACTATAATATTTCTTTGCTGAAGTCCCAGAATGAAAACAAGAGGTTACCCTAGCATGAAGTTATTGATATATTTCAGGTTGCCTACAAGCTGCAAATCCTCTTCTCTGTGTAAAGCCACAACCCTGCAGAGTTTTATGGACACATGTATCTTCACTCAAAGGATAATTCCCAGTGAAGTCAATGGAATTACTTGTGTTAGGTACATGGTAAGAATTTGAGGGACTAGGGCCTAAGAAAAGGTCTTGTTCCTTTCATTTAAATTAGACCTATAGAATACTAGAAAGAGCTTTAAAAAATCCTTTGGAAAACCTGAAAATGGCACTTTTGTGATTTGTGTGTGCTCCTGTGTACATTTCTTTAATAATCACCAGCGTGCATATCATGCTCTTATTACTGGTTAGCCCACTACAGACAGAATGTAACTGTCAGTGTCCCAAGGCTTAACATTGACAGCAGCATTTGTAAGTAGTTTTACCTGCAAAACTGTTTATATATACCTATTTTATATAGGTGTGTGTGTATAACTAAAATATACCCTCCAAAAGCCTGGGGTCAATTTAATTTGTTTACAGGTCAAAAACAAATGCAATTACAGTATAGACACTTATTACAATTATGCTATTGTATACATAATTTAATAATATATTCATTTTAATATCATATAATTAATATATATATAATATTGCTATTATACATATAATTGCATTTGTTTGTGATTTGCAAACATTTTAAATTTGCCTTAGGCTTTTGGAGGATATATTTTAGCCTCACACTTCCCACTTTTTTCAGCTACCTGTGATTGGTCTCGGTTATGTTGAGGTGAAAAGAACATCTGTTGATTTTAACTTAACTTATCTATGTTATAGATGCATTCCTATGTATTCTCTACCATATTATACATCAATTTCCCTCAAATCTGTCCAAAATCTAAAATTCTTAAGTGAAATTCAAATATTTTTTTTCCTTAATGTTTTCAGAAGATTGCATACCCCAACATTGAAGTAGTAGTTCCTGGCTTTCTTCATAGGTTTTATTCCCTTGTTCTTTTCACATCTTCATTCTACTGTTCTTTTCACATTTTTTCCACAATGTGACTTGCAGGTTTAAATAAAATAAAAACTATTATTATGCCATTTTATATAAGATTTTATCTAACAGTCTAAATATTTAATATCTTTTCTCCTAAATAAATTATACCATGGGCATTAAAACATAGAATATAAGCTCTAGTTTTAAATCAATTTTCTTTTAAAGCAGAGTGTGAATGATTTGTATATAAAAATGCACATTGCACCAAATCGTGCAGTGTGTGAGGCCCTTAGAATTTTTGTGGAGGACAGCTAACTTTTTTTTAGCTTTTTTTAATTCCCTTGAGAGCTGAATCTGGCCCTTGATACGAAAAAAATTGTTAGGCCTGTATTCCTTACTTATTTCTATGTTATCTGTATAACCTTATTTTACTCTGATTTTGAAATAGAAAGTTGTAGTCACAAGTCTAGGTTGGTGAATACCTTAGGAGGGAAGCAAAAAAAAAAATCAATTATTTTGTCATATTTACTTGGAAAGGCATTGTTTTTGGTATTAAAAGGCAATCTTTGGGTCTCTTTCCGCTTATAATTGTATCTGTTTCTCATTGTTAAAAAAATTCCTCATCCAAGCTAGTCTATTATTTCTGGAATTTGTAGAAAGGTTAGTGAGTCTCCAGAGTTGTGATTACTTTTTCTAGTTGACATTTATTGATCTCATTACCTTCATGCTCATATTTCAAAAACTTTTTTTTCATTTTGTTACCATTTCAAAGATGACAGAAATGCTGCAGTGCTCACTGTATTAGAACTGTATGTAATTAAAATTTGTTTCATCAGAACTTCACTGTCAAAACCTCAGCATGTGTTGTTTACAAATTAGATTGTTATAATTAGAACACAAAATGGCTGTAAAAATAGTGACTGAATTTATATTTGAACCAAGTATCTGTTTTATTTCTGCTTATAAGAATAGTGACATTTCTTGGCCATAAAGCAAGTTGCCAATGTAATACATTTAGAGTGAAATTCACTTCTGCAAAGGCCAACAAAAGTTCACGTACCACTTACACCCTCTTTTGTGGATGTGAGACTTACGAAGTGTGCAATCCTTGTGCAAGCTCTCTGCACAAGCTAAATTTCACCCTCTAATCTTACTGCATAATTATTGTCCCATTTTTGATCATCACTGAAACTAATGCCATTGCAAAACTATTTAACTTTTTTTCATATATAATTATACGTTGCAGTTATCCTGCCATATAAGGTTGCAGTTACCTCGCAATATGGAATGAAAGCTGCATTTCATTTAACTTGGATGGAATCTGAAGTATATATAAAGCCATTTACCTCTTACCACAAAGAACAAAAATAAGCCTTGGCACACCTTATAGCAGACAAGACTTCTTTTCTTACGTGAAAGGATTTAGGTGTCAATCTTGAAAGCACTACTGTTTCACAGACAGCTAATGATATCAAGGTACACATGTTCAATTAGTAGTATCAAATTCCATAGGACATCAACTGACAAAACTGTTGCCAACTTAAAACTTCTCTTGTCTTTGATATGTCTCTTTGTAAAGGCTCTTTAAAAGTTGTCTCTGAAGTATCAGTGAGGATAGCTGATAAAATGCTGGCACCATGACGCATGCATAACTTGACATTGTGGTCCTATGCTGGTACATAATAAATGCTTCCAAAGAAGTATTTGGATAAGAGATTTTGCAGGTTGTATAGTGGTTTAAGTGGTACCTGACTTAATATTTAGTTTAGTGAAAAGCAGTCTTAGAGTCCCCACTGAAATTTGCCAATATCGCCACTCCTACCCCTCTGAAAAAACAAAAACACCCCCTTCCCCTTTCAAGTTCGATTACCATTGCTAAAGAGGAAATGTGTTGGGGAATGGAGAGATATCTTGTCAGAACCGGGGAGGAGCCTTCCAATGGAAAGGGGGAGAGAGAGGAAAAAATGAAAGTGGGAAATAAGCAGGTCTAGGAATGTTAAAGAATTCAAAGCCTTTTCATTTTTGATAATAAAAAGAATCATATGTACATTGATTCCAGATTTTAAAAATCCTTAGTTTCTTCCTGATTGAGGGAAAAGGGACACATGCATCAGATTCAGTCATTGGCTGTTTAATAGTCTTGAAATTCAATTATTAATTTTCCTGTTCACATTAAATAGCCATTTGTTAATTGTCAGACTTCTGGGAAGAAGGGTTTGGTGAGCTACCATGTTACATAGCATAAAGAAATGGTCTCTGGATCCATTCCTTACTTCCTTTGGCTGGAATATCTGTTCAGTGTTTAGGACAATGGTATTACTAACACTTAGGTGCTATCTTAAGCATTCTTTTCCCCATTCTCTTCCCCATTCCCTTTCCTGAGTTGATTTCTCTTGCACTTTATAAACAGGTGGCATCTCCTTTAAGAAGGACTCACTCACATTTGTCAGTAGACAGTGAAAGTTCTATATCCAATTAACACCCTCCAGAGCTGGAAACTGTACTTGGAGCAAAACAAACTTACATATTATAGGCTGACAATTTGTGGGCATCTTATGGCAGTGCTAGTGAGAAGCAAAAAGGTTGATAACAAAATGTCAAGATAAAATGATCAGTAAACGTCACTGTAGACAATACTGCGGATATTAAGGGTGTGGAAGTATATGATGTATTTCAAACTGATTTTTATAACATAAAAAAATCAGCCCTATTATTCCAAAGAAGGAAGGAAGAGTTTGTCCTTATCTGTGAAAAATCAGAAGAGTGAAATTGCCTTCATCCCATTCTGAGGGAAGGTTTTATTCCCTTGTAGGACAGGCTGAGAACTCTGGTTCCAAGACCTGTGGGTCTCAATTGGGTTGTTAAAAGTGTAGGATTATCTGACCAGAGACTCCCAGGCTGCCATGTATCCCTGATTTATAGTTGTTCCTGGAATGCTCATTAAAAAAAAAATGCATGCATGAAAGAACAGAGATTCTCAACATGGCTACTCGAGTTATTGTAGCCCAAGTCTAATCTTTCAGTCTCTCTGAGGTCTAGAGAAGATATTCATCCTTCAGGACTTCCACATATTCCTGCATAATATAGTTGAACTAAGAATGAGGTAACAGCTTAAACAAACATTTCCATCTATTTGCACCTTTCCTTTAATATCATTTTTAGTATCATTATTTTGCACTTAATATTCAGTTATAATTCCTTCTTCGTATGGCCAGTAATGCAATAAAGCAACTTTATTTAGTTTTTAAATATCCAGTATCTCAACAGACACTTGCTTTGCTATTACATGGAGGCTGTCTTAACAGAATTAAGATGATCAATGAGAAGTCAAAACTTGAGTTACCTTTCTTACAGATGTCCATCAAATAATTACATTTTCTTTGTGGAATTTAGCACTAGGCAAATGTAATAAAAAGAGATGAGTTGAAATGCAGAGCATGTTCTTTCTTCAGAAAGAGATTGATGTATTAAATATTTATGCAAACATAATAAATTGGCAAGTGTATGAAAACATTACTACATCTTCATCACTTTCACATCTCATCTTTCTGCAAAAGAATTTGCTATAAAAATAGAATTGAATTGTAACCATGCTCTATAATTTTCACACCACTGGCTACGCGATATTATTCTTTCTATAGTATTTCCTAATTCAGCTAAACAACACAGGTAACAACAATAATGAGAAACCAATGAATACCAATTTTAATAGAAAAAGGAAAATATCATTACCTCATTGGACACCATTATCCACTGGAAATAGTGAACCTTTGATAATACTAGCCTAGGGTCCTATTTATATAACAGAACTATTAAATGGTGTGACTGGATTTATGAAGCATTTTCTGAAGGTAATGATGATTATCTGCTCAGTTTTTGAACTGTTTAAGAAATGATTGATTTGACTGGATGTCATCTAGATAATTAGCACTTTTTATATTATAACTCTTATCCAATTGATTAATCTCTGCAACCGCCTTGTGAGTGAAGTAAGTATTAGCTACCCTTTTGTTTAAGATTAGGAAACTGGTGCAGATAGGTAGCCCAAGGCCCCAGAGATATTCTATGTCAGAGCAGTGTTAGAGTTCAGAAGTGTGAATTAGATACTTGTCCAGTTCCATAAATCACTAGATCTGACCCTTCTCATAATCAGTGGAATTTGTGGGCTATAAGGAATACAGAAAAGCACTTTAGGGCCTATCATTGTTCTGCTTTTGTGTGATCATCTGTCAGATTATGCTCTTTTGTCAGCTGTGCAACACATTACAAGCTATATAATGTAAATAGATTATTCAGCACTTACGAATTCCAAAAAGCTCCACCCAAAGTAAAGTGATGTCATTGTTCCCATCCCATGTGAACCAAAGAATTCAACAACATAGTTTACCTGTGGTGATTCAAATGTTATCTGTATAATACAGATAACTTTTGAATATATAATATAACTCTCTGAATCTTATCATAATTATTATATATGATATATGTATATAAGATATATGTTAATACATAATAAATATATAATTATTTTATAATCTTTGAATCTTATTATATATACTTATATATTATTATAATTATCTTATTTTATAAATATATAAATTGCATCATGTCAGATAAACTATCACTTTAGATAAAGTCAGACAAATCACTGCATATAAATATATTATATATGTGTATGTATAATATAGAATAATATACACAAACATATATGTATATAATCTTTGAGTCACTGCAAATAAACTATGTTGTTGAATCCTTTGGTTGCATGGAAACAATGACATCACTTTACCTTGGGAACATAATATAGATTTTATATATATATAGGTAACAGACATTTGCTAACTGGGGAAGCTGATTAAATAAGTGATTCACACCAGGAATTTAGCTCTGGTTGAGATAAAAGGAGAGTTTGGGATTAAAGCAATGTTGTATTTACTTCAAATGGAATAAAGTGAAGAAAGAATAAAATAATGCAAAATAATGTATTTAAATTAAAACAAATATGTAATGAAGCTTTTATTTATATTTATTTTGAGAGAAATAAAACTGGTACATTTTTGTGATTCAAGTAAAAACTCTTCAGAGATAGGAGACTTGAAATTGCCACCAAGTCACTGAAATCAGAAAAAAAAAATTGAAAATACCAACTTCTCAGTATGCCTAATTGTTGTTACATTTGTAAGACCCTGTAAAGATGCAGAGCACTTCACAAGATATGTAAACAGGCAAGTGACACTCCTGAAGAGAAAACAGACTATTTTATGGGATCAACATAATTTACGCCGTCTATAGAAACAGTGACTGTGTCTAATATCTGACTCAAATGAGCTTTATAAAGGGACAAAAGATACTTTTATAAGGAAAGCTACATTTTATATAATGCAATCTGATATTATTTATGAAATAGCAGCATATTCCAGGCTTCTATGAGGATTTTTCTTACCCTGCTTAAAGTCAATAGGTTTGAAATCTCCAATGAAATCCTGGTCCTATGGGCACAAGGGACAAAATTCTCATTTGACCTCAGTGGATCATGATTTCATCTATCATGTTTGAAGATGGCCTCAAACCTTTATGAATTGGCTACAGAGTATAGATCATTAAAACACAGGCAAAATAGTTATTGTCCAGTTGTCCAGGCACACACCTGTTTGGAGGAATTCAAGAATATTAATGCTTTACAATTGATCCTTTTGTGACAGTGGGTAACATACATCCTATGCCAGTGGTTCTCAATGTTTTTAGACTCAAGATATGCCTCAAAAAATGCCAGTTCTTACTTTTCACTTGTTTTTTGACCACGGAAAAATAATAGAGAAGTTTTTGCTGTTAAAAAGAATTCAGAAAGACTACAACAGGTCAGAATGGTTTTTAAAGCTAGTTTTTAACTATAGATTCCTCTAAGAAAGCTTTGGCTTTATCTTGTGAATCATGTTTGCATACCTAACAGTGCTAACATTGTGTGGAAACCCATGTCACCCTTGACAGAATCTCAAGGCACCCCAGGGAAAGAATAGCAGGGTACCCTGGGTTAAGAATTATGGTCCTATGCCAACACTGCTGAGCTAAGCTGCTTGATGTTAAATATCTAATACTGTATTTGGGCTGTATTCTGGTACCTAATGGTACTTTTGCATGTGCTTCAGGTTGTGGGGGTGCTTGAATTAGAATGGGTCTGAGAGCTGTTCTTATTAAAACACCACTGTTTCGTGTATCAGCATCCACATTCTTAAAAATGGTGGTCGGGGCATTTGAGCTAAAGTTTGTTGAATGAGCTTTAGTTCAAGCACCCCTGCTGCCGTTTTTAAGTGCAGTGATGCTGATATGCAAGATGCAGACGGCTGCTGGAGCATGGTAATTGCCATGCTCCAGCAGACTCAATTAATCAAGTCTGCTCCGATGTGCTGGAATTCGTGCTCATCAAGCAGCCTCTGCACTCATGTTGTAGGTGCCTTAAATGCCCTGACTTTCATAGGTGTTGAGCTCCTTCACCTTTAGGAGAGACTATAAAATCAATACTTGTGAAAATCATGCCACTTCTTTGAGCACATCTTCATCTTCAGTGTTTAATAGCTTTTTATATAAATGTATTCAACTACTCTTAAACCAGCCTATCTTGAGTGAGAATGGTCATACTGCAAAAATAATATTTGAGTTGTAATGTTCACAGGGCATTACTCTCATTTAGATATGGCTCTAAGATTTCTGAGGTGATATCTTAGGCATCTTTTTTTACCTGTTGATTTATTTTGCCCCAGTGAATTTTAGGACAAACATATTTGTCCTTTCTGGACACAGTGGCCCTGTCCAGATGAGTGCGGATGTGCAGGTCTGTGGCGCCACATACCACGCATTCAGGCATTTCCTGTGCTGCTCCATTTGCGGGGGGAGGCAGCTTGACCCTCGGAGATCAAAAAAACCCATGCAGAAAGAAGTGGGGTGACACATGGAGGGTGTGTGCGCCACCCAAAAGCAGAGTCTGACTGGCCAGAGCCACATTCCAACTGCCGGCCAGGTTCCCAGCTGCAGGAGCGGTGCAGGTACAGCTTCCCAGGACCCCAGCTAAAGCTGCTGCAGCCAGCACAGTTGCTGGTCCAAGCCTCTGCTACCCCACCTGGGGTAACCTGCTGTGCGCCAGAGCACATGCAGCACAGGTGTTCCCCAGGTACAAGGTGTGCCACTGCTAGTTGTCCCTGGAGAACTAAATGTCCGCACACATGTGGACGTGGCCAATGAGGGGGAAAAATGGAAAGGCATTTGTTGACTTGTGACCCTTGACTGGAGCAAGCAGTGTCCACAATACAATGCACACATTAGCAACTTAAGCTGTGCTAACATGGGCTTGGCAGCTCAAGTTTAAAGCACCACTATAATCAAGGCAACTTTGCAGTGAAGATGAGGCCCTTTTTAGGTTAGGTACTTAAATTTTGGGCACCCAAGTTTACAAATGTTGATCTAAACTTCTGTCTTGGCTTCACCTTACACAGACACAATGGATTTCAGTGAGAATTTTGACTTAATGAAGATTTCAGGATCTGATTTGGCAAAATGGAGATAAAGGACCTCTTAAGAGACTGCTTCTAATACCTGGGCTTTCTCTCTACAGGGTATTTCATCATGGAGCCATCATGACAAATTAACAAATGTTATAAAGTAATGTCATGATAATAAATGCTACATAGGCTTAGTAATAATAATATAAACCTGTGTAAACTGAATGGACATATGACCTGGTGAGCCTTTCATTATTCTAATAACCATCTTTTTTTGTGACAGATGACCTGATTCTCCACTTAATTGCTTCTTGAAGTCAATTACATTTCTGTAAAGGGAGCACAGAGTGGAGGCTCTGCAAGGCAGTATTTTACACCCAACTTGGACAGAAGGAAATGACTACAGTATATGAGGTAAAAAGTAGTGAAGAATTAGGCCCAGGTGGTAGAAGGACCTTGCAAATAATTAAGAATCAATTTTAGATTACCTGTGATTGATGAATGGAATGCAGAGTGCCTCCAGAGCCATGACATACTGTTCAGAGAGTCATAATTAATCTCTAATCGTTCCATTTGACAGGTCTTAATCTCATTTCCTCAAGACTGTGTCCTCCAGGTTGTTTATAAATTTGTCTGTTAGCAATACTTACTATTCCCCTGAGTTATTGTTCTTCTAAAATGATTTCTGCTTTACAAAATACAGCAGGGTCACTTGAACATATGATTCTTACCAGCGAAATAAAATGAGTATCAGTAAGTCCAATATGGGCCAAATATTCACAGAAGTTCAGTAAATATGCTGTAGAAAATTATCTCCCTCTTTTACCATGCCATGAAGCTTCTGTATAGTGTCAAGGTTGTACCTATTAAATAGGGATGGCAAATCTATGTATTTGCTTCTCATTAAGCATTTCTTCATTCTATGCTAGAAGGAGTTTTAGTATAGAATAAAGTTCCACTGTATGCAAGGGGTATATATCCCTCTATTTTCCAGAATGGAATTGCACCAATTTCATAACACATAGGGCTTTTCATGTCTTTGGCAGGTTGAAAGAACTGACCTTCCATCTGGGATATTCAGATGGGAAATTAAATTGCTTTCCTACTCTGAAAACCAACTGTTGTATAACAGAGAACCAGTGATTTCCAATGCTAATTTTTCTCTGTTTCCAGGTGAGAAGGCGGATTTTTCCTAACTGTCGTATCTGCAACCTTAGTCCTACATCAAATTCAAGCTACAGGCCAAAATTCTACCCTGAGTTATTTCCTTAACACCATTATCGTTGATAGGGGGCAGAAGATTAAGTTAAGCAATAATTTGGTGCTGCAGTTAGAGCAAGCCTTATAACACGTTACACTTAGTACGTTACATTTAGATTGTAGTAACTATTAGTGCAACTTAAAAAGTGTTCTGAGAAGTCACACATTAATATAGAGTATATTACTGCATGAGAGTTTTGAAGCAGCTTGGGTACTAGCCCCAGGCTGAGATA
The DNA here is from genome assembly GCF_001723895.1 of Crocodylus porosus. Lineage (NCBI taxonomy): Eukaryota > Metazoa > Chordata > Crocodylia > Crocodylidae > Crocodylus > Crocodylus porosus. The sequence continues at coordinate 38,851,933 of NW_017728886.1, forward strand.
GTGAGGTATAGGGATTGGAAGCAACAATAATACAGCATAGGAGCCAGTCCCAGCCCCTGCACTGGAGCCTTGAACTAGCTTCTTTGTGGTGCAGGGGCTGGGATTAACTCCTGCACTTTGCTAGGCTTGCTCCCAGCCCCTGCACAACAGGGCTGTAGCGGGAGAAAGGGGGTAGACTGGCAACCAACTGTTTGTCAAGCTTTCAGCCTCATTACTACACTGGAGCCTTGTGCTGGCAAGGCTCCACTGTAAGGAGGGTGGGAACCTGACAAACCACTTCCATGGGCTCTCCAGCCCCTCCAGTATACTGGAGCTTCTTGATACTATCACCTCCGGTGGAGCAGTCTGATGTTAGTTCAGTATGTTAGGAAACAGGAGGTGATGAAGGCAGATAGCAATGCCAGGTTCAAAAAGAGACTGGATAATTTCCTGGATAGATTTATTAACAACTATTGAACAGAATGTCTGAAGATGTGTCCTCTGGCACCTCTAAATCAATAAATGTCAGGGAGGGTACTGAATAGGGGTTGATCAGTCTAGCGATACCTGGTTCAAGGCTTTCCTTGAACCAGGTAGAATGCCTCTCCAGCATTCATTTTTGCCACTGTTGGACACTGAATACTGGGTGAGATGAACGATTGGCCTGACCCAGTATGGCACTTTCTTACATCCTTAATATGATCTGGAGATACTCCTTGCTGGAAAAGGCCAAACTGTACACCATGGTGGCACTTAGCCTCTGCTGAACTGCTTGAATACTGAGATGTTAATGTTGCAAGTGCAGTTAGCATGTTCAAAACGTGAGGTATAAGAAGGCCCTTAGTTAACAATTCCATGGATGGAGAGTGAGCCACAATCAATTCCTGCTCGCTTTCACAACTTTCAAAGACATAGATACACTACAAAAGAAAAAAATTACAAAAAGAAAGACCCTACAAAAGACAAAAAGAATTACCATGGAAATCAGACCGTTTGGATTAAGGTAGTGCCACTTACATAAAGTCACTTTCCAGAGCTGAATCAGACTTAAAAAACAATGAGTCCATTCTGAGTCTGCTGAGGCCAGTTGTCACAGATTTCTGCCTGAGCACAACTTAGCCCGGATTCTGGTTTGCCTTGTATAAATATTAATAGAGCAAAAAATGTTCACGAATATGTTGTTTGTCCCTATGGCCTTGGCCCATATTTCTCCTCACCCCCACTATTTGCAGTGTGCTTTGGCTACTGCCAATACTACTCCAGGATACTTGCATTTCCATAGTTCTGTGTGTCTATAGAGTTTTTAAAATCACGTAGGGTTTCTTTAGGATGGAAAAAAATACTCTATAAATGGAAAATATTATTGTGACTATATACCAAATATATAGGTGATTCTAAATATTCTGCCTTTCACACTTTTTTCATAAACTTCAGCCTTATTTTGATTCCTGATGGCATGTATGCTCAAATTTTAAACTGTAGGAACAGTTTGTGTGTGTTCAATATCAAGGTTGCACAAGACATAACTTTCTCGGAAACAGGCTGGTGGAGCTAGCCAGAAATTGACATTTGATTTGTTTGGACCTTCTGATCTAGAGTTGTTACCAGAGTTATTAAAGCATTCATTGGTTTGTGTAAAATTATTTCTCCATCTGCATATGGCAATATAAATTTTCAGGGTTTGAAACTCGAACTTGTCTGGATGACCAGCTTCATTCACTAGCTACTTGAAAACAAAGGTTTTATTGGCTGTGTGAAAAGGGAATGCCTAAGCACTTTGTAGGCTAGAGACTGCAAATATAGGGCAGCCTCCTGCAGAAATGTCTAGTTTGCAGGTAACTTCACAGGCTGTGGCTTTTTTTAGCCAATTTAATGGAGCAGCTGCAGTGGTTACAGTTCAGGGGTACAGTGTGTGTGTGTGTGTGGGGGGGTGCCTATCAATGTGTGGGTGTATGGGGGGACTGTGAGTGTGTGTGTGGGGTGGTGATGGTGGTGACTAGGAGTGTGTGTGTGGGGGGGTCCCCCCTTGCAAAACAAGGACCTGCTTTAGCTGCCTAGTGCTGGAAGGATGTCCTGCCTGTGGTGCTGAGCGAGTGATTCAGGTCGCAAACTCCCTCACCCCAGCTGCCTGCGCCAGGGGGGCCGCCGGGGCCCGAAGTTGGGGAGCTTGCCTTCCCAGGCGGAGTTTGATCAAGTGGGCGACGCATGCAGCCTTGGCCTCCTTCACCGCGGTCCCGGGTGCATTTGTGCTTCCAGTCAATAGCGGCAGCATGAGCAGGAACCTTTGCAATTAATCCGATATCAGCGCCGGCTGCGGAGAGGCGCTGATCCTGCATCTTCTCCCCCGGACAGTCAGGGCGGAGAGATTCCGGGAAAGAATGGAGCCGGGAGGGCTCGGGCTGCCTCCCCCGGCAGGGATTTCCTTCCTCTTCCCTCCTGAGCGGGGAGGTTCCCGGGAGAGGCCCCGTGCCCCCAGGCGCGGCACCGGGGCCAGCCGAGGCAGGGGAGGATGCTCCGGCCGCAGGGCGGGGGCGCTGGGCAGGGCAGGGC
>NW_017728886.1:38854989-38868815 GCF_001723895.1 Crocodylus porosus
GGGAGGAGGTGCGGCCGCTCTCCCGGCCCAGGCTGCCCAAGGGGCTGGGCATTGCCCAGGGGCCGCAGCAGCGCCGTGCTCCTGCACCTCGCAACGTGTCACCTGAGCTCGGGATCATTTCCTCGCTGCAAGTGAAAAGCTTGGCCTCCTTGCTGGCGCTGGCAAAACTCCTATCAACTTGCAAAGGGTCAGGCTATGCCTGCTGTGCATCATAGAGCCGTTCCCAAGCCGCGAAGTCCCTACCTTCTATCCAAGAAATCAAGAGTCATCTGAATAACAACTGAACATATAACTAAAACCCTCACCGGGCACTGAGCCAGTGCCTGGGGGTGTAGAGGGGATGCTATTTCCGTGGTTTTCGTTTTATCACATAGTAAATAACACCTACCTTGCATTGGCTGCAGACTAATTGTTCTTTCGAGCTGCTTCAGGATCTCTGCTTATCCCAAACCCTTTTAAGTCAATGGGAGTAGCTGGATCGGCCTTAAGTGGTTTTATAAACATGCATTCTGTTGCTATATGTTGGATTTGATTCTACCTCACATCACTTTGAGTAACTCTGTCTTTGGCACGGTCTTGTAAAGATGGATTATTGTTCGAAGTTCAGATCTGCTTATGACGTTGTGCCCATGAAGTCTGCGTCATTGTGTGCCCTTAAACAATATAGAAGTGTAGGTACCAAACAATAGACAGAAGTAAACATATGGATTTTTCTCCTCCTTTTCAGGAACAGTGCAGCTTATCTAGTATCTGTATCATGTGTTTTCCAAACCACTTTGCTGGAGTTGTAATGTGTAGACTCAGTTCTGCTTGTTTTGCACATCTTTGGTCCTTAACAGGAGGTTTGGGCACACCTGCAGTATAGAATTAAGACTATGAGAATAGATTTGTGGTATATTTGAAATGACATGTCAGGTTAGAAAGAGAGGTACAAAGTATTGAAGAGAAAAGTGAGTTCTTTTGCATTATTCAAGTGGCAAGAAGCTGTAAATATTTTGTATTTAGCAGAACTTTCCTTGCATTTATTTAATTGTCAATGCTCAGATTGGAAACGTTCCTTAAATAATTGTTCCAACTCCCCTTAAAGTAGTTTCCCTTTCTTTCAGCTGGAGACACTGAGTAATTGGTAGGCTGCCAATCCTCCCAATCTAAGCACCAACAGAAACAAATGTAACTCTTTTTCAAATTTGCCATTAGCATACATTAATTTTCTTGAGGTAATCCTATAACATTGTTTAGAAAGTCTCTGCATGAATATAAATATCAGACAAAGAAAGGAGATGCAGTAAACAGCAATTTCTGGATTTCTCAAAAAATTAGTATTTTTTAAAAAGGGAATTTATAAAAGTAGTTTAAAAATGGTCTCGTATCTTCTGCCTATAAATTTAAGTGCTTAGTTAGTATCAGTCCAAGTGTCCAAGGGTCAGTAGCAGAGACTGACTTAAAACATAAAACTACTGAAATGTGAGAGAGGTGTGTTTGTGTGCATATATAATACCTTGAAATGAACTTGTGTATACACACACAGTAATACATTGAAACTATCTTCTTATAGTTTTCTTGTGTGGGGGAGCCTCGGGATACTCAACACCTGTTTCAAACCCAAGAAATCCCAGTGTAATACCCGATTTGTGTACACTTTCCACTACATAGGTGTAACAACTCGAGTTTTTAGATTTGCAGAGCCATGAGATGTGGGCCTTGAGAGTTATGAAATGGCATGTCTAGGAATGCTGGTAACCAGGCAAGACAGTTTTGTCAACCTTGAGCCTTCATCCAGGATAATTGTGAGGGGAAAATTCTATATTTGGAAGGGAGAAAAGGTCTCCTAGACGGGAGTGACTTCTTGTTCTTTTTATAATGACTAGTTGTTAAAGCTGTGCAGGGTGTTGATTAAACCTTGGGAAATGGATCAGTGGGAATACAGGTGCTTGATAAATGAATTTTATAAAGATCTGCTGGTCTGAAGAGAACTCTTATTAGCAAAATCACTAAATGGGTGCTTAACTTGCACTGACTAGTGGTTCTGGTCTAGTTCAAGGAATTTGTAGGTTTCACCAAATTTGCCAGTGGTGGCTGTAATCTTAACAAAGTAGTTAAGTGTTCTGTTCATTATAGAAAAACAAGGACTTGAATGGATAAAATGGTAATGACATATTTTAAAGGAAGGTTGTGGTGGAGAAATTAAGTATCTTGTTACCAGGAATTTTGAGAATTAAGGTTATTGTGGGATTATTACTGAGTCTTATTGCATATGTATCATTTTCAGTGGTGCACTGTTCTTTATGGTATTTGTAAATACTAATGTGTTGTTGTTCATATTACCAGTGCACACTGCATGGTGCACATTTTATGCGCTATTGAGTTAACTTGGGAGTCAACTTCTGTCTTGAATTTCTGGACTTCAGAGTATTTGATTTCTGAATCTTAATACAGAAATAATTCTGGTTTACTCATTTTCTGTGTAAATTCCTGTTAGGTGAAAAAATGAATCTGACTCTCTCTTTGGAATCGCAGTGCCTCTCTCTAAATGTATCTGTGAACATTCAAGACCAGATCCAGTTCACTTGACTCACAACAAACTCTGATTTACTTTAATGAGTTTACTCATGTAAGTGAAGTATCCGTAGGATTGAACCCTTCTTGTTATCTATGTTCTAGCTTGCAAGGGTGATACATACAAACACCTTGGTTAGGTGAAATCATTAGTTGTTGAACTAGCTATCCAATCAGCATTACATATAGGAAGCAGTAAGACTGCAGAATTTAGGTGTATGCCACTGTAACACTCTAGACCTCATCCTTAATGATCATCAAATTATATAAAACTTAGAATATTGAATAGAAGAGGGCATCTGGATATATTATATTGTTAAGAGAAACAAAACTCTTACATGCCAGAGTATAAGGCATGAATCGACCTCTTTAAGTGCTGGGAAACAGTATCTAATGGTTTTATTTACCTTTCAGAAATAAATCCTGTGAAAGTTTTGAACAAGTGACATTTTTGTGTAGTCTGTGTTATACTGTACTTGTGATTTTATTCAATAACTCCAAATACGATTTGAAAGATGTCAGTTTATTCATTGTGGTCTTTTTCTATGTTGAACTTGAAAACAGTGTTGAATATTTGGTCTTATAATTTGTACCATTAAAACAATCCAATGTTTATACAGTTCAGGGTATCTCATGCATGAGCCTACATGGTCTTTAATCTATAATGTGCACCTTTCTATATCTAAAGTGCTCTGTATTAACAGACCATGAAATGTCAGTAGGCTTAAGGCTATGCTTTCAGAAACAAGAACAGTAGTGAATATTTTAAATACCTTTATCAAATTTCATGGCTATATGAACAAGGATTTCTCACATGGGATGCTTTCATGGTATTTATTTAGTATAGTTTGCTGTCATTTAGAGAGGAGAAAGTCCAGTCCTTCTTCCATGTGGGTATAGGTATCTTTGGCAGTGGGACAAGTGAGGAGAACAACATGTGGGAAACCATATGTGGTGTGTACAAAGTCAGTGGGGAGGGAGGAGACATGAGTGACTGGTGCCTCCTGAATCTGGGGGGCACTCGCAGAAGCCGCCACCAGTGGCAGCCCTGTCAAGGGGGAGGGGAGCTCCAGCCCTACCGACAGCATCAGTGTCCGCTGTTGTGGGGGCACTGGCCCCATCAGTGGGGGCATGTGTACCCCCTACCAGTCGCCTATGGAAGGTGATATATTATTGCATAAGTGCTAGGAAAAGGTCAGCTATCAAGGTTTTCTACCTTCACACTTGGTGATGGAGGCATGTCAGGCCTTCCAAGTACGCGCGCGCGCGCGCGTGTGTGTGTGTGTGTCTGTGTGTGTGTGTAAGAGGATATAAAGGTATCTCTGAGGGTAGAATTGACTTGGAAGCACACCAGTGGTGTCCCATGTGGAGCATCTTCTAGGGGTGGTGACAGACAGCTTATGGACAGAGTAGATTTTCAAGATAAGGAAAAGTTAGGTTTGAATATGTTCATGGGCTTATCTAGGATTTTGAAAACCAGGGTGTGGTGTGGTTCATCATTGTATGTAACACAATGCAGATTCTTATCAAGATAAAAAGGAACTAGAGGCTTTACTAATTAGTTAGTGGCCCAGGGCTATGTTATTTGATTTTAGATATGAGCAAAAACTAATGTACATTCCAGTGAATTTATATTAATTTGCTACATTATATATTATCCATAAAATGGAAGAAACTAGGCAAAACTCATAAAAAAAAAAAAAAAAAACCCCCGTTGTTTCAATGGTCCTGTAGTTATAAGAATTAAATGTACATCTCTCTCAGATTCATAGAAATCTAGCCTTCTTGAGCATCTTGACAGTGCATCCAGTGCTTCACTGAAAGCTATTGCCATGCCTGAATTAATGTGTTTTAGTTGGAGTTAAACACGTTATTCAGGACTGTGAAATAGGAACTATGTTACCAGGAGTTGCTGACAGACAGCAGACTTGCAAAAGCAAGGTTAGCTTGTTCAGCTGACCATCAAAACATGTTAAAGGAGAGAAGTTTGTTAACAGCTGTGGAATGAAGAGTTTAGAAGATATCAGGTAGATTATAATGAACCATAAAGTCAATTGACTCCATCACCGCTGAATAGAAATGCTGCTGTCACTTCCAGGAAGTTGGTTTTAAATTTTGGATGGACTGTGAATCAAAGGAGGGTCCAACTGCATGATCCCACTGGATACTCTCCAAAGTATGATGCCACTGTCATGAAAAGAATACGTAGTCTGGGCAAAGGAGGGAAGTGCCGTGATCAAAAGAAGTGAATCTGTCTTAAAGACACTTATAGTTCTCCTGATTTTATTTGGAATAACCTGTTTTTGATCCTTTCATGCTGAAGAAGTTGGAAGTTTTCTGAAAGAGTAGTTTCTATCTGTCTCTTAGCTAAATGGAATTAAGATCCAAATACAAAATCTAGCTCTTCTGAAGGAGTTGTGTTGCGTTCGGGAAGTTTTTTATGGTCTTGGATGACATTGATCCATGTGCTATATATAGTTTTATATCTGTGCCTGATATGCTGTAATATTGACCTATGGCCAAACCTTCTCATGAATGTAACCTGTCAGACTTTACAAGCCCAGAAAAGTTGGACCTGAAAAGTACTTGGATATGAAACTGCCAAGGAATATTGAGGTGATTACAGAAAGTAGTGCTGGGGGTTCAGCAGATGGCTCTCTTCTTCCTGAATTGCTTCTGAGCCAATGTTACTAGGGTGCACTGTGCTGCTTGCAGCTTTTCAGGTGAGAGAGGAAAACAAAGTCTCTTTTACTTATGGTTATTAACAATCCCTCCATGCTTTAGCAAAAATAGAAGAGTTAAATTGAATGCCCTAGCCAAACTCTAACTTGACTAATTCTTTTTCTTTTATAAATTTCCCTGCAGTTACATATGAAAACTGTACTTTTTTCACCTCCTTCCCTGAGCAATTTTGTAATAAGGCTGTTAAACAGCTGCTCTGTTACACTTTAAGATTGGCTTCATTTCACTGAAGGGAAAAAGCAGTTCTCAGCTATATGGAGAAAATTTTTTCGAAAGCGCATCTGTAGTCTGCATGTAGAGGTTGCAGTTTGCATGAATATTGGTTTTTCAGTAGTAATAAAAATAATACAACAGTATTTAGAAATGTTTGACCCAGTGCTATGCAGCCAAAGGCCCATTGCAGAGTCACTAACATACATGTCAGAAGGACTGTGGGGCAGCCTCCACTGCACTTCATCCTTTAATAAGAGGATAACAACAGCAGGAATTTCAAAAATTTCTCAGGAAGGAGAGAAAAATTGTATTTGTGAGAAAAAAGTGCGCGCCAGAAAGATGCAATTGGTCATAGTAGGTCTAAAGCAGTAAGGCCAAGAAACTCTTCAACTGTTCTGAACCCAAATGCAGATCTGCTTATCACACTGAGCCCTGGAAAGGTTTTTTTCATGACCCCCCAGAAAGGACAGATTTATAGCAAGCATAGTGCCAGCTGTGGGGTTCATTGATAAAGCAAGTTACTGGTCAAGAAGTGCTATAAGGTACAGGTATGAAATGAAAAATAGACAGTGGTTGCTTAAAGGCAGACAGTCCCCTGAGAAAAAGCATATTTGAGTAGGTAGTTGGCAGGCCAGATAGCCAGTATGGGCACCTACATACATGCTGGATGTCTCCTCTGACACATGGTAATTAGTTGAGTCTACTAATTAGCATGATCCATCAGCTTCGGCGTCTTGTGTATTCAGCATCTCCGTACTTCAAAATGGTGGTAGGGGCACTTTAACTAAAGCTCATCAAATGAAAAAAGAATCAAGGGGGCTGGTGCCACCTCTGTCATGGAAACCATTTGAAAACTTACTGCAGACACAAAAAGAAGGAAAAAAAACTTTGATAAAAATAAAATGAAAGGGAATAAACAGCAAACCAACAGCTGCGATAAGTTAATGTGGGGAGTTTCCTCTTCAGCTTTTGTGGAAAAAAAAAAGGGAAAAAAAAAAGCATACCCCTCCAAAAAAGAAGGGGGGGGTAGGGATTGGTGTGGAGAGAGATAATAGAAAAGAAAAATGGGAAATAGTAGTTACAATCCTTTTATACAAAAAAAGAAGTCTCTGAGAGCTGCTTTGAGATCAGAACCCAAACTGTGGCAACCTACCAGGGGGAAAAAAAAGAAACATTTGAAAGAAAGCCTCCAGCACTCTGGCAAACCTGTACACTTTTGTAGGCATATGGGCAATAATTAAGGAAAGCCACTCCCCCACATCCAGGTACTTCTACACTTATTACATGCAGGTACTTCACATGCCAGAGATTTTCCAGCTCGTCCTGCTGACTTACGCTGTGTGTATTTTCTACAGATTCTATGCTTTCACCCTTTTTGAAAGCATAAACGTTTATGCAGCCACTTACTAAACTTCACAGGTAAAATTATTTTCTACATTTGCAGTAATTTTTATTGCCTTTCCATAAATTTCTACAGTGTAAGAGAGAGAATGAGCCTTTAGAAATTTTATAATGCACTTCTAGCTACATGCAGCTTTGTTGTTTTGCCTTTTATTAACCCTCTGTGTTTATTACATACAGCTTCATATTTTGCTTTTAATTCCTTTACTGGATTCAACATGGTGTTAGAACCAAATATAATCTTCGTTAGTCAACTTTGTTATCCGCCAAGAGCCATTTCCTTCACTCACAACTAATGGTAATGATAAGCAGGGGCATTTATGTTTTACAGTGGCTTTCTAGCATCCTACTCCTTTTATTGTCCTTTGGCTATACTTTGTTTCAAAAATAGATCAGTTTCTCTTTATTTTGTATCAGGCAACATTTATACGTTTCTTCATAATTCACAGAGGTTGCTGCCCTTCCATCCATTTCCATCTCCACTTTCAAGTCATGCATATTTACACTCTCCTAGTATTAGGGTGACCATATGTCCCAGTCTGGTCAAGTGAGTCCTGATATCATAGGCTGCCTGGCCAGTTGGCTAAAATCAAAGCAAAAGTCTTGGATTTGTGGCACTGCCCTGCCTGCACATGCCTGGCCCAGCTCCTCCTGAGTAGCGGCTGGAAGCTGGAGGTCAGGCTGGGCTGAGCACTGTTCCTCCTTCCCAGGAGGGGATGCGGGGGGAGGAAGGGAATGGCAGGTGGGGAGGGCGAGACGGGGGCAGGGGCTGGGGTCAGGACTGGGACTTGGGCACCTGTGCGGGGCAAGATGGGATGGCCTATTGCCACCGGCAGCCTCATGCTCAGGCTGCAGCTGCTGGTGGTGCGGGGAGGTGCTGTGTGGCCAGGCAGTGTGGGCTGTTGGAGCCTGGGGGTTGCTGTACAGGGTCTGCTCCCAGCTGGGTCCAGCCTCTGTGTGTAGGGGATGGAGCCTGGCCTTGGGCCTCCATGCTGTCCTGCCCCCAAACTGACTCTTACATCAGGGCTTCTGAGAGCCACAGGATTGGGGGCATGTGTATGCGGTGTCCCCCACCCTGGATTTCCTTCAAAAATAATATGGTCACCCTACCCAATATAGAACAGTTTGTTTCGGCACATCATCTTTTTTTAAGCAGTTTTGTGAAGTCCTTCTACTACATCGTACCTGATTCTTTCAGAGAATTTAAGTAACTGAGAATTTAAAATGTCACTTTTTTCATTGTTGGTAGGAAATCTTTGAGTTTCTTATAAGAACTGGCTGGATTATGGGCTTCTTTTGTCTGGAGAAAACTGACTTGAAAACAAAATTGAAAATGAAAATTCTTTTGTTTTCAAGGTGAAATATTTCTGTTTCAAAGTACCACTTCAGTACCACAGAAGAGTTTTTTTTTTTTTTATTTGAGTTCTTCATTTTACCATTCCCCTTCATAAGCCAGACCCCCTAGCTGGACAATATCTCTCATGGAGGTCCACAGTTCCTTCCTTGTGAGAAGCATGACCCAAACCAAAAGGTCATTTGCAGCCCAAGAAAGCAGACACCACTGTAAATAGTAATGCCTTCCTAAATCAGCTAAAAATGATGCAGCAATAATAACATACATTAAATTTCAATTTCTGCCCTCCAAAGTGTGAAGTCAATGGCAGAAAACCTTGGATGTACATAAGTGAGTCTGGAGAAAACCAGAGCTTTCAGCCTCAACTTTAGCATCCCTTAGTCTGATTTGCTCACTCTGGCTTATAAATAATTCCCACAGACAGTTCCCATAAACAGTTATTTCCTAAACATGTATATTCAGAAGATCATGCATGCAAACATTCCTGAAGAGCAACAAAGTAGAGCCTTTACGTTTTGGAATTCAAATTGACTATGAACACTAGTTTGCAGTATGCAGCAACCTCTCCTGTTAACCTTTAAAACCTTTATAAAACATATGAGTGCACATTATTAAAATTACTTGATTCATGATTGCACTCTGCATAGATTATATCAGCAGCAGTTATGGCAATATCCAATCTAGGTATTCAGGTTTCAATCCTTCATTTATTTATGCTTTTTATGTTGGTATGGATGACTGCTTTTCTTGAGAACTCAGCCATTGCACATGAGTAACTACATTTTTTCACAATGTATGTGCACATGCCTGAAATGGGGTTCACTGATCAATATTTCTTGCTTGGCATCCAGTAGCAAGATAGTTGTAACTACATTAGCAATTAAATGACAACCTTTTGATGTTCTCTTATACTCGATTAAATGTATGTGCATTCTGTCTGTATGAAATCTAAACACCATCATCAACATTTTGTCCCATACTTATGGGACATAGTTATACATAATGATAATTGGCAAGCTGGGTTAAGTAAGGAAATAGAATTATTGCCGAGAAGGTTGCGTATAGTTCTGAAACAACTCATTTTTCAATTGATGTTTTTTCCACAATACAGATTTAGTGCATTTATGTCAACAGACATACTTTATCTATATTCTGTTCAGACTGAGCCGGAGAGATGTATTTGATGTTTTTCAGAAAATTCTCAGTTATAATCGGCTGTAAATCTGCATTATGAATTTTGCACTTAGATTGTATTATGTAAGGAAGGCTAGTGAAACTAGATTATAAAATGTAAGAAACAAATTATTTCCAGATTCTGTGTGATAGCTGAATATTTTCACAAAAGAGGTTTTTGGTTTAAAAATGAAATAAATCACCTAAATGATGCATGTGATCTGGATGAAAACACTGATCTGACTGGCTGCTAAAAAATTGAACTCATATAATTATCTCCCAGTGAATATGTATGTTAAGGCTATACAGCTTCAGTACTTTAACACAGTGCTAGTCACAGATTTTTCAATGGCATTTTCAGTAAAAAATTTGGACATTGTTTTTTAATAATTATTTTGCATGAGGTTTAAAATTGAGTAATGAAGTCTAAAGTTACCGTCATTTTCTCAGGACTTTAAAAGCTGGTTAAGAATTAAAATGTATGAGCTGTAAAAATCTGTAACTTCTGATGTTTTATGGGAGAAAAGTTTCAGGAGGGGGAGAAATAGCTCTAGTGCTTCTCCCCAGGGTTCCCTTTGCCTCTGTCCATTGTCTAGCAGAGCAGAATGACATTATTAAAGACAAAAAATCTTTGTAAAAAAAAATGTAGGGTCTTGCTGTCATGGATTTCAATGACCCATTTAGGATTTCATAACTTCTAGACCTCTTTCAGGTACACTTTTATTATTGTGAAACCCAGAGTGTATGCCAAACTATGAGATTTTCACCTTCCCTCCCTCTAATAGTTTCAACAGGCCACTTGGTCTCTTTGCCCCCCATTATGTCTGAGCAGTAGTCTAACTTGGGCAGGAAGAGCAGGACACCCAGTCAGGATGATAAGTGAGGAGGTGCCAGAATCCCCACCTCTGGAAGCCTTTGTTACAGCTGGGGAAACTTTTCACTGCCCCTGTCTCGCCATAGGAGCTTGGCAGCACAGCTTTGGACCAAATAGTGGGTGCATCTACACATGCAGTTAATGCTTTGAATTTTCTGTGCAGAAAATTTAGCTCATTTAATGTGTTCTGAGATACACACTTACACATGCTCCCTTGTTGGTAGCAAATTGCACCTGACAGAAACAGCCCAGTAGAGGGCTGCTCCTGCCTAACTCTGTCCCTTTGCAGCAGCCAGGGGAGCTCTAGGCTCCCTGGGGGCTGGTAGAAGGCACAGGGTCCAGTTCCAATTCCTGCCAAGTGGGGAGAGTTGTGCCAGCTTTAGAGGCAGCTGTCTTCCTGCTATGTGGAGATTGGGATGGGGATGGGTGGTGCCCCACATGGTGGGGAGACAGCTGGTCCTGCAGCCGACACAGCTTTCCCAGCCACATGGGGATCGGGACCCATCCTAATCCCTGCCTGGCAGGGAGACGGCTGTCCTTGCAGTGGGCACAGCTTCCCCCACATTGGGGCTTAGCCAGGCAGCAGCAGGCCCTCTGCTGCTCCTGGTCAGCATCTACATGTGCTCTACAGTGCATTAGCTAATACAACATTTATCTAGTACCTGTATGTGTTGGTACTAGCAAATGGCACTTTAGACTAATGTGCGGAAATCCTGCACATGTGTAGACAGTGATGTGTTACTGTGAATTAGATTAGTCTCCAGGCAGCCTGAACAGCAACTCCTGCAGGTAAGTTGGGTGAGGGGGAGGGACTGAGGCCCCCCATAAGGAGGGAGTTGGGAGTTGGGCTGGGGCTGCTGCCTAGCTGGGTGGTATGTGGAGCTTGGGGCCGGGGGCAGAATGTGTGGCTGCAGGGCCCTGGCAGGGAGTAGGATGGGGTCTCGGGCAGCTTGTTTGGGTAGCCAGGGTGGGGCTGGCTCCCCAGCATTGCACATACTCCCAGAGGGTTAGCGGGGATGTGTGCCCCCCGGCTCTGTGCATGGGAAGAGGGTGGGTGCAAACTGGCTGCTGCGGGCTTGGGCTTCCTTCTCCCCCGCTCTCCCCTGGGACCATTGCAGCCCAGTGGGTGTGACCCTGCACTGCAAGGAACAGCAGAGCCATGTGGGGAAGCCTGTTACTGCTGCAAGCGCTGTGCTGTGCTGGTGAGGTGTCCCCAGCCCGTGAATCCCACACCATCACCTTCCACTGCTGCTGTGCGGACAGGGGATGCCTTGCCAGGGCAGCATCTAGCTTGCAGCAGCAGTAAGCTTCCCCACATGGCCCTGCTGTTCCCTGCAGCACCCCTAGGGGAGGGCAGCAGGGTGGGGAGCCGAAGCAAGCAGCCTGCACTCACCCCTACCTTGTGCACTGATCTGGGAGGGCAGGGGGATTCCCCTGCCCTCCTCAGAAGTGCATGCAACAGAGGGGAGCCAGCCCCATCCCAAGCCTGCAGCAGGCAGGCAGCAGGGGTTGGGTACTGGACTCTATGCTCTGCTCTATTACAGCTGCTGCTGCCTTCTGTGAGGGGCAGGGGGTTCCGAACCCAGGTCTCTGGCTCTGTAGCCCTGCAGCTGGAGGCCACCTCTGGCAGGGCTGGGGGGGCACCAGCAGGGGTGGGGGGCTGTGTCTTGGGAATGAGTGGCCTGGACCTGTGTCCTGGTGAGGGACGAACCTGGTGCCCCTAAGGGGGCAGGGGGAGTTCTGATTTTCCATGCTAAAAAACCCAAAATCAAATGCCAAAATTTATAGGTCTTTAGAATTTATTTTATCGTAGTGATTGAGGCACTGGTAAGCTTCTAGATTGCTTTAAAATTGTAAATATGTCAAGAAAACATTGTATTCAACTGATACATACATATATAGGCCTTTCATCTTAATCATGGATTTGGGGGGTTTATCAGAGAAGCTGTGTGGTTTTTTTAATCAGAGAATTTTTGATTATAAGGGAAAACCATGATCCCTGGTTATGTCTTATCTCCATATACTGCTGTTAACAAGGGTGTTATTTCTGGAGACACAAATCCACAGTTTGAGAACTGAAACTAAGCATCACAGAGATGCTTAATGGGATCTTCCAGACTGAGCACTGAGTCTCATTGGTTAGAGTGGTTTTCTTTAATCTTTACTAATCTATGGATGAGCCTCTGGGAGCCCCATAAGAGTGGGCCCCTGGTGTAGACAATGGCCTGTTGTGACTTTTTTATAAAACTTTTCTAAAAAGGTTACATGAGTATAGTGTCTCAAATAGTATATAGTTAGAGGTTATAAACTCTATTTCATGATGGTATCTTTGAAATTTAACATATCTTAAATTAAAACTTCTTTTTATATAGTTTTTTTTAAAGCATCTTTACAAAAAATAAAAATCTGATTTAAATAAAAAAATCTGATAAAAAAATGATTGAATTTTATCTATTCTGACTGAAAGGGACATCTGTCTCTCATAGCATTAATTCTACACTTAATTCATGTGTAAAGAAAGGAAAACAAAACTTTATGAGGTAAGGTAAATTTTAGTGAGCACGAGTAAGGTCTATTCTGTATACAGAGTGCTTTAATAAAGGTTTCAAACCTCTCCTGAAGTGATAAATATATCTTTGGCTATTTTATGTGGCTGAGAGCCAATTTAAGAGAAGGCTAAGCAATGCTGGTGACTGATTTACTCACAAAATAAACATCTTGGGGAGTTTTATTTCTTGTAGTGAGTTATAAATTTATGTGTGGTTATTAATAATCGATAGAAAAATCACAAACTAGTGCCTTTTCATGCAGAAATTGTATTCATACCCTATAACATGAAAATGGGATTAAAATAAGTATTGAATATGTGAATTTGCTGGTCGTATATTATATTAGTATTTTCTGCTGAAGATCTTTATATCACCGTGGTGCCTTCGATATCCTGGGATTATTATTCTTTGGTATATGCTGTACAAGGTATCAGTTTTGACTGCTTGCTAAAATATTATGTTATACTTATTTCATAGTTTCTAGGGTCGGAAGGGACCTGAGCAGATCATTGAGTCGGACCCCTTGCCGTGGCAGGAGAGAGTACTGGGGTCAAATGACCCCAGCAAGATGATTGTCAAGCCTCCTCTTAAAGACCCCCAGGGTAGGAGCCAGCACCACTTTGCTTGGAAGTTCAAGATCCTAGCTGCCCTGACACTGAAGTAGTGCCTTTTGATATCTAGCCTAAATCTACCCTCTGCCAGCTTGTGACCGTTATTCCTGGTCATTCCTGGTAGTGCTGGGGGGAACAGAGACTCCCCCTCTCCATGTTGTCCACATCCCCCTTGAAGTGCGGTGCCCAGAACTGGACGCAGTACTCCAGCTGTGGCCTGACCAGTGCTGCAAAGAGGGTGAGGATCACCTCCTTGGACCTGCTCGAGATGCATCTATGGATGCATGACAAGGTACGGCTGGCCTTCTTGATTGCATCCCCACACTGCCGGCCCATCTTCATCTTGGAGTCAA
>NW_017728886.1:38869270-38914776 GCF_001723895.1 Crocodylus porosus
GAGAGACAGTGTCGAAGGCTTTCTGAAAGTCCACAGGAAGACTGTCCACTGCTACCCCTGTATCACATATAAATAATAAAGGGTTTGTTTATGTATATGTGTGTATGTATATATTACGTTATTTTATCATTACCTTTAAATGCCCATCTAGTACTGTGTATTTCTATTGCATAAATTAAAAAACACAACATGAATAAAAGGACTGCCACTGAAAATGTCTCAGTACATAGCTTCCTCAGTGGCTTGAACAATGGATGTGGGGAGGGGAGAGGGAAGTTGTGCCCCCCCAGATTTCTGTGCCCACAGTGGAGTACACATTTGCATCCTGTCTAGACCAGCTCCAGACAGGAGCTGCTTCTGCAGCCCAGCAGGCAGGACCCAGTGCAGGGTGGCAGATCAGGGAGGGGAGGCTTGGTGCTGCCATGGCTGGGAGTACCACACCGCTATGACTGCCAAGGTGATGCGTCCCTTGCACGCTGCCTTGAGGTGGGGAGGGAGGAGGCACAATTCTGTGCCATTACTGTGGCCCCTTACCTTGGTGGTCATGGTGATGTGGTGCTCCTGGTTGTGGTGCTGGTGACAGCAGCACTGAGCCTTTCTGGCTTCCTGTGCCTGGTGTTGCCCACCGGGCCATAGAGGTGGGTTCTGCCTGGTGCTGGTGCTGATCTGGACAGGCTGCAGCTCAGTGCACTGCTGTGGGCGCAGAAGTCTTGGGGGGCACAACTTGTCACCAATGCCCCCCCCCCCCCATAGACTTGCCTGCAGGAAGGTATGGGACCTTCTTTGCACCACATTGCCTTGCCAGCCACATTCGTATGTGTGTATGCCTTTGATTGCCTTCCTCCTGTTACCCCCAGCAGCCCCTTATAGGCTGGAACTCTGCCGGCCTACAAAGGGAAATCCATGGTTTCCTGGGTTTTTCCTTTAAAGAGAAAAGGTTTTTCTCCCTTCTTTAAAAATCAAATTGTGATCTGTGGGCCAAAGTGGATGCGACTTTTCCTTCAAATTAATCCTTAGTAAAATAAACTGTGTCTTTGTGGCTTCTAGGTTGGATTTTTGTGATGTGCTCTCTTTTTCACTTTCCTTGAAAATGACTCAAGCGGTGCAGCAAGTGCATTAATGTATTAATATAATGAGCTATGTCTTGTCAGTTCTCCAAGAGTATTGGCTTCCCAGGGCAGTTCCATATGTGGCCTTTGATCTATGATGTCCTATATAGCTTAGTTTCTGTTGGCCTGATAGACCTTCTCTTCCCTTCCCGTCCCAAACTCTAGTTGAAGATAGCTGAGATGTTGGACATAACATGTCAATAAGAACATGAAAAGTGCTATAATGGGTCATATCAATGGTCCATTCAGCCCAGTAGCCTGTCTCTAACAGTGGTGCCTGATCAGCTGCACCTTCCTCCACTGCCTTTGAGGGTTCCAATATGTCCGTCTTCCCCCCACCCTGTGGTAGGCCCCATGGCACTCCCTGCCTCACCATCTTAGCCGGCTATGGGACACCAAGCTGGCCTACTTCCATAGAATCATAGGGCTGGAAGGGACCTTGAAGGATCATTGGGTCCAGCCCTCTGCATGTACAGGGAAGACATCTGGGGTCAGGTGACCCGAGCCAGGTGACCATTCAGTTTTCTCTTGAAGACCTCTAGGGTAGGTGGTTGCACCACCTTGGGGGGGGAGAGGAGAGGGCATTTGTTCCATAGTCTGGACACCCGAATTGTGAAGAAGTTTTTCCTTATGCTCAGCCTGAAACTATCTTCCAGGAGTTTGTGGCTGTTGTTTCTAGTTTTCTCCTAGAGCGCCCTGGTGAACAGTTGTTCACTGAGCCCCTAACGTATGCCTCTGATATAGTGGTAAGCTGTAATCAGTTCCCTTCTCATCTTTCTTTTCATTAGGCTGTAGAGCCTGAGATCTCTCAGCCTCTCCTTGTATGACTTGCCATGCAAGTCCCTGATCATACAGGTGGCCCTTCTCTGGACCCTCTCGGGCTTTAGCGCATCCTTGTTGAAGTGCAGCACCCAGAACTGAATGCAGTACTCCAGCTGTGGCCGCACCGATGTTGAGTAAAGCAGGAGAATTGCTTTTTTGATTTTTACTGGAGATGCGTCAATTAATGCATGACAGAGTTTTATTGGCCCTATCAGTTACTGGGTCGCAAGCTGGCTCATATTCATGCTGGGGTCTACTGTTATCCCCCGATCCCTTTGATTTGTAGTGCTGGTCAGGTTAGTGATGCCCAGCCTGTAGGTGTGTTGGGCGTTCTTCCTTTCCAGATGCAGCACTTGGCATTTCTCTATGTTGAACCTCATCTGGTTCTGTTTTCCCCAACGTTCCAGCTTGTGTAGGTCTGCTTGTATTTGCAGCCTATCTGTGGGGGAGTCTGTGCACCCCATATCTTGGTATTGTCTGGGAACTTGGCTACTGGGCTTTTCACCCCCTCATCCAGGTCACTGATGAAGATGTTGAACAGCACTAGGCCAAGTACCAACCTCTGGGGTATGCTACTGCCCAGATCTCACCAGGACAACACCAATCCATTAATTTGGATTTTATGCATCCTACCACACAACCAGTTTCACACCCAATTGACGGTCCCTTAGTTGAGCCCGATATCTTTCAGTTTTCTGACTGGTACCTCATGGGATACCAGGTCAAAAGCTTTCTGGAAGTTGAGGTATATGATTTCAACTACTTTTCTCTCGCCCAGATGATGAGTTATCTGATCATAGAAAGAAGTTAGGTTGGTCAGCAGACAAGACCTGCCTGTGACGAAGCCATTCATTCAGTATCATGCCTTCTGCAAGTTTGTTACATATAGCCTCTTTGATGAATGTTTCTAGGGTTTTCCTTGGAATAGATGTTAAGCTAATTGGCCTGTAGTTTCTTGGCTCCTAATGCTTCCTCTTCTTGAAGATGGGCACAACACTCTGGGATTTCTCCAGAGGCCCATGATTTTTGAAAAGCCTTTGCCAGGGACTCGGCGATTACTTTGGCCAACTCTTGCAGCACTCTTGGGTGAAGTTCATCCAGTCCTGCTGATTTTATGTGTCTAATTTCTTTAATTGATTGTATACTAATTCTATGGAAATGGTGGGAATGGTGGCAATCTTGTCCTGCTTATTTTGTGCTCTGCCTGGAGTGTTGTTCCCCTTGGCCTCATGAAAGACCGAGGCAAAGTAGTCATTTAGGAGTTCCATTTTTTCCTGAGTGGTAGTGACCAGGTATCCTGAGGCGTTGAGCAGCGGCCCCACACTCCCATTAGTTTTACTTTTACTCCTTATGTAGCTAAAGAAGGACTTCTTGTTCTTGATTCTTATAGCTAGTTTTAGTTCTGTTTCTGCCTTATCCTGCCTAATCTGGTTTCTACAAGTGTGAGCCATTGTCAAGTAGTCTTTCTTGGAGGATGTCCCAAGCTCCCATTGTTTGTACACCTCTTTCTTTTTCTGTAGGAGGGCTGCAATTTCCCTGCTTAGCCAAGAGGGTTTTTTGACCCTTCTGCTACTTTTTCTTTATAAGGGAATGGATTTTCTCTGAGCCTTAAGGATTGTGTCCTTAAGGAACGACCATTTTTCTCATGCTCCCTTTACCTGTGATGCTTTGTCTCTCAGAGCATTCTCTACTAGCGATCTGAGCTTATTAAAATTTGCATTTTTGAAGTCTAAGACTTTGAGCTTGGTATCTCTTTTGTCAGCCTTGCAACAGACCATGAACATAATGAGTTCATGGTCACCATCACCTAGGCTCCCCTCTATGTTTAAGTTGGTCACCCTTTGTCCAGGACCAGGTCAAGAAGTGCATTGCTTTTAGTTGGCCTGTGCACCTCCTGAGTCAAAGTACTTCGGTGCTGTTCAGGAAGGATCGTGATCAATCCGAGCTGGCCAAGCATTTCCTCCCAGGAGATGTCTGGATAGTTGAAGTCGCCCATGACAACCATGTCCTGTGCATGTGCGGCTTCCGTTGGTTCATGGGAGAACACTAGATCACGTTCCTCTCCTTGGTTAGACGGCCCATAGTATACACCTACAGTCAGGTCTCTCTCACCGCACCTTCCCCAGAGCTTGACCCAGAGAGTTTTAAGCTGTTCTTCTTTGGGGCCGACATCAGGCTGTAGGGAGGTATGCTGCTCCTTTACATAGAGGGCAACACCCCCACCTCTCTTCCCTACCCGATCCCCTCTGTGAAGAGCGTAACCCTTTATGGACATGCTGTAGTCGTAAGAGGAGTCCCACCAGGTCTCTGTGGTTCCCTACTAGATCGTAGTGCCCAGTGGAAAGCAGGAGGGCTAGTTCCTCCTGCTTGTTCCCCATGCTTCTGTCATTGGTGTACAGGTACTTAAACCTTCTACTGAAGTCACTGGCTGCCTGTCGCATTGAAGGGGAGCTATTTTCTTAGCTCCCATAAGAGTGGCTTGCTTAGTTTCATTGTCTGTGGAGCTTTCCTGTATATTGGTCCCCAGGTAGGGTCCAGTTAATGTTTCCCAATCCCCCTGCAATCTTAGTTTTAAAGTATTAAGAGATCGGCCATCCTGGCCAAGAAAAGGGACTTAACTTTCTGCATGAGGTGGATGCCATCTCTCCCCAGGAGTCCCCTGTCCTTGAAGTGGGCACCGTGGTCATAGAAGCCGAAGCTGCCTTAGTGGCACCACTGTCAAAGACTCTGGTTCACCTAACTGATGCATTCTTGCCTCCTTGGACTGTGGCTTACAACAGGCAGCACAGAAAAAAAACAGCCCCTGATTCTTTAAGCCCAGGTCCCAGAGCCTTGTAGTCACTCGTGATGCAGTCCTGGATTGCTCCTGGCCATGTCATTTGTTCTCGCATGGGATAGTAATCTGTGGGCTGGACAAGCCTGGGGATCCTCTCTGTGACATCATGGATCCATGCCCCAGGGAGACAGAAGTGCTGTGGGATCTGGGTGGCAGATGTCTCCCTCCGTTCCTCTCAGCAGGGAGTTGCCTACTACGATTACCTGACATCTTCTCTGGTTGCTCTGTTGCTGCGCAGCCTGCTTGGTGGTAGCTGTGGGTGTGGTGGGTGCGGCCTCCATTGCTGCACTCACTACCAGCAATGCCAGGGCCCCAAATCAGTTCCCCAGCTGCACTGGAGGAGTTGTTGTTCCAGCAGTGCAGGGTCTAATTGTGCATCATCTAGAACTAGAGGTGACTGTCTTTCCTTCCGTCTGTCGGATCCTTCTTGTGTTGCCATCCTGTCATTTCAGTGATCCTGCAAAGAGTGGAAGTACCTGTCAGTCTCATCCTCAATGGCTCTGATCCCATGCAGTCTGCTAACCTCTGCCTGAATTTCCCTTGCCTGCCCCTCCAGGGCCTCAATCTGGGCACATGTGGGACAGGTGAGGGGACTCCCGGCCATCCCGCTGCTCCCAGGCCCCTGAGTACCCACCAGGCAACCCCTGCAGGCAGGGAGCCTGGATGCCACTGACCCACCCAAAGGCTCCGTCTGGGTGGAGGCCTCAGAGGAGCCCTGGGTGAGAGGCAGCATCGGGGCAGGGTCCCCACACCCATTAAGACTCCCTCACATGCACTCACCTGAAGACTTTTGCACCACCCACTACTGCCAGGTCTACATGCTTGTGCTTCAGACCATCCACCATCTCATCCTTGGGTCCCATCCAGACCACAAGTGGTGGGACACTCTAGGAGAGGGTAGGGTCATGGGTCTTCAGTGGATGAGTCTGTACTTCACCTTGATCCTACGAATCACTGGGGACTTCAGCTGGTAGCTCCTCAATGGAGCCATCATCACAGGTGTGTATCTGGCATGGCTAACAGATGACATCTGCCCCTTTTGACACCTGACGCCTGCCCCTTTTTGAGAGCAGAGAGAGACCCCAGTGCATGCATACCTAGAGTGCTCCAAGTTTCAGCTCCTGCACTGCCTTCTCCAGAAACTGTTGCTGAGGTTCCAGCTGCACTGTTTCTCTCATCTTTTCATTTATGCGCTTTCTGTCCCTGTCCTACCAAGTCCTTGGATCTCCTGGTCAACCTTCTCCTGGCCCTGGCCAAGCTGGCCGTGTGTCTAACCAGGAAGGAAGCTCTGTCTGGAAGGGTCCCCGGGAACTGCAGGGCTGCTTTTCTTGCCCTTTCTCGTTCCCGTCTCCAAGTAGAGTATTACTGGGTAGTGTCCACTGGCTCCTTGAACTCATTTGAGAGCCATTGGGCACTGTCCAGCATACTCTGCTTGGTGTCTCCCCATGGCACTTGTTATGACCTTTTGACCTCCACTCCTGTCCCTGTTTTCATTATTATTTGTCCCAAGTAATTTGTAACATGTCACTAGTGGCCCCCAGTACTAATGGGGGCTTATAATTTCCTTAGTGTGCCTGGGGTCATGAAATTCATTGATGTGTTAGAAATCCTGTCTCCAACAGTGGTGCCTGATCAGCTGCACCTTCCTCCGCTGTCTCTGAAGGTTCTGATACGACCAGCAGCATATTATCTGCAAGGTTTACCCAAGCAGGACCTGGAGGAGCAGCTGGATTTCTACGAGGACCTCCTCAAGGCCTGGAGGCTGGTCTCTACCTCCAGGTCCCCAGACATGGTTGTTTAGGGTGCTGATCTCACTAAGTCCCTGCTGAAAAATCTGAAGCTGATGCCAGTGACAGAGGTATTCAAGGCACATTGGAGAATGGTCCTGGCTAGCCTAACCCATATCGGGGACCACCTGAACTATGCCAAGCAGTGGTAGGCAGATCCTGCTGAGCTGGCTTGGTGCATGCAGCTGTCCACATTGTATGTGCCCTGTCATCTATTCTAAGAGGTCGAGGCCGCCTTGCCAGGTACTACCCTCTCTTTTATATCAGTAAGGTCCTGCATGAAGACAGTCCCCACTCCCCGGTATCCTCCAGATCCCTGAAGCTTGTCATGGGGCCCTTGGCTTGGCAGGCCCCATGGTGTTCCCTGCCCCACCATCTTAGCGGGCTGGGGGATACCATGTTGGTTTGCCTCTGAACAGCCCATTGCCACCAGCTCTACATGTTTGTGCTCCACATAATCCATCTTCTTGTACTTATATCCCACCCTGACAAGAAGCAATGAGACATCCTAGGGTAGGTTGGTGGTAAAGATCTCTGGTGAACATGTCTATATTCTACCTTGATCCCACGAACCACTAGGGATCTCAGTTGGTGGCTTCTCCATGGAGCCATCCCTATGGGCATGTTATTGGCACACTTTATGGACACCCCCAACAGCTGCTCCTTTTGACAGCTGAGGGACACCTTGCCATATGCCTACCTGATCTTCCAGGCTGCAGCATCTCTTTTGCCTCCTCCAGAACTTCCTGCTGAGGTTCTGGCTGCACTTCTCTCTGCACCTTTTTTGTTACACGTTTCTTGTCCATGGCCCCACCACATCCCAGAACCTCCTCCTGACTTTGGCCAAGCTGGCCATCTATACTGGGAAGGAGGCTCTGACTGGGGGGGACCCTGGGCAAGTGTAGGGCTGTCTTCTTGTCACTCCTCTGCTCATGTCTCCAGGCAGTTTCACTGGTTGGCATCCACAGGCTCCCTTGACTCATTCAGGGTGTGCTGGATGCTGGCTGGTATGCTGTGCTTGGTTTTCCCTTCCAGTTCCCTTGTTATTAACCTATAACTTTACTACCATTCCTGTTTTCTTTTTAGTTTTCCCAAGAAATCATTTGATCTATACCCAGTGATCTCCCTTATTAATTTTCTCATGTTAGGCCTAAGCCCATGACCTCATGGCCCATCAAGTAGGCCTGTCTCCAACAGAGGCAGGAGCAGATACTTTAGAGGAGGGTTGCTCAACCCATATCCCTGTGTTGCTTAGCCTCCGGGACTCCTTATGGGTTGGGAAATTTAGTGGTGGGAGAGAGGTGGCACTGCTCTCTCCTTGCCAAATTTCTGGACACATGGGGAGCCCCAGGCCCTGCATGCTGGATTGGGTACCTGATCCCAGCACAGAGGACTAGGTGGGGATGATGTTGGGTTCCAGGGCCCAACTCCAGTATGGGAGGCTGGGAGGTGGCAGTGCCAGGACCCAATGCCAGTGTACTGTAGCTGGAAGAGGCAATGCTATGCCCCCAGGGACCAATCCTGAGGGTATGGGGTAGTGCCAGGCTGCTGGGGACCAATCCTGGTGCACGGGGGGAGGAGGAAGGGTCGGGTGCCTGGGGACCAGTCCTCGTGCACTGGAGCAGGAAGGGGTAATGTTGGGTTCCAGGGCATGATCCTGGCATGTGAGGCTTGATATGGCCCACAGATTAGCTGTGTCCCATTCATCTGGCCTACTAGTTGAAAAGGGTTGAGCACCACTGCTTGGAGAGAACTGAATTGATATATCCAACTGTTCTGCTCAAGAGCTGGTGATAGATCTAGCATTTATGAATTTGTCTAATCCCTTTTGAACCTGGCTATGCTACCTGCCACCACATCCTGTGGCAATGAATTTCATAAGTTAATTAAATGTTACATAAACAAGCTCTTTCTTTAGTTAGTTTTAAACTAACTCATACTGATTTCAGTGGGTGCCCCCATTTTTCCTTAAGTTCATTACCTCACTCTTATCAACACTGAGATTCATCTGCCATTTTTTTGCCCACTCAGTCACTTTGGTGAGATCTTTCTGCAGCTTCTTTCCATCAGTTTGAGACCTGACTAACCAGAGTAATTTGGCATAATCTGCAAATTTGGAGATTTCACTGTGCACTCCAATTTCCAGATTATTGATGAAAATGTTGAATAAAATTGAGCCTAGCACAGGTCCCCGCAGTACCCCACTTCTGACCTCTCTCCATCCCGAGAAGTGACCGCTTAGCCCTACCCTTTGCTTCCTACCTTTTAACCAGCTCTCAGTCCATGAAAAAACCTTCCCTTCAATCCTGTAGCAACCAATTTTTTTGTTTGTTTGTTTAAAGTCTTTGGTGTGAGACTTTGTCAAAAGCTTTTTGAAAGTCCAAATATATTAAGCCAACTGGATCCACCTTCTTTTGTTGTCACTTCAGTGTGGTCCAACTCTCTTCAAAACATGCAAATCAAGGGGCACACCGAAGGTTTTTTCCATGAAGGGCTCTTGACTCTAAAATGTATTTCATTTTCTAGACTGGTAGAAGCCAAATATATTGAGCATTGGGCATCATGCTGCTCAAGTATTTTCTTGAGTAGGGAGGTCTGACTGTCTCCAGGATATTTATGAAATATGTCTTTTTTTCTACACAGATAAGAGGAAAAATGGTGTGTTTTATATTTGTATAAACCCTAAGATGTTTCTAAGGCATGTTTTATACATTAGAAAAATAAATCTGTGATTATTATACCATCAGATACAACAAACAAGTTGTCATCAATTGTGCTGGTTTTGGGAGAATAGGGCAGAAGTTTACTGAATTTCCTAGTAATATATTCAGCAAAGCTTTACCCTTTACTCACATGTATGACTTCTTCATGGATCTTTGCACACCATAAGCACAATTATGCCTAACTGGTATCCTGCCCTTTTCAGAAGATGGATGTTGAAAATCAGGCTGCCTGTGAGGATGTTCTCTCCACACATTTAGCTGTCAAGAAAAAATATATTCCTTTGTTTTAGTTCTTACTTTTTGCAGAAGTGGGGGAGAACATAGCTTTCTGTCAATTTAAGTTGGTGTCAAGGGTCCTAGCCGGTGGCCCAACCTGGGCTAATTTGCTTAGTAGGCCACAACTGCATAGGGGTTTGACTAGCTGGCTTAACCTGGCTAATGACTCCAGGTGGCCACTATCTGGGCCTCCTGATTGGCTGCTGGGACAGCATCTTCTCCATTTAGCTCTACCTGTGGTAACGTATTTGAGGCCAGCCAACAGTTCTGGTTAGGGTTTGCTTTGGTAAACCTCTCTGTTCCTGTGCTTGCCAGCTTTCCTGGTTCCTGACACTGCCTGGCTTTTTGTGGATTTTGGCTTGTAGATATTCCCTAGGATCTGATAACTTGGCATCTGATTCCTAGATCCTGACCCTGCTTGTGTTTTGCATTGGTCTCAGCCTCCTGAACCGTGACCCTGTGTTTTGGACTGCATATAGGGTTTCCCCCTTGGTCTGGTAAATTGGCTCCCAGACTCTGACTTGGCTCATTTTAGACTATTCTCTTGGCTCCTGTAGTAGCCTCACCACTAGGCAAACCTGTCTACGACCCAGTCCCATATATCTGGACAACCTGTCTGTATAAAAGTGGGATGAAGCGAGATCACTCAGTTCAGGTGGAGTTCAAGTGATTATGAAATGGATTTAAAGGATACATGGAAAAAATGGGTATCTTGCCTGATGAGTATTTACAAACATGTAAGTCAACACATGAGTGTACATTTAGGAGAAAGGGAAGAATAGTGGGAAAAGAAGAGTAGAAAAAAAAGATAGAACAAGAGATTATTGCAATCCATTGGGAACAAAAATCTGTTTGTCTGTAACTTAATGTAATCAAGGTGTGCAGTTGGTTCAATAAAAAATATCACCCTAAGAAATCCTTGCCCCTCACACAAGGTGCAGACAGAAGTGCAGCTCTCTGGTCTAACTTATGGCAGTTCACAGAAAGTGCCATGTTAGACCAATCTTCCCAATCCAACAGATGTTAATTGTTGGGCTGGGATGGAAGAGGATCAAGCTCCAGTTTGGAGCTAATTCAGGGAGATAAACTATGACTTACAGCTTCTCCTAGCCTCATCAGGCTCCATTCTATTTGCCCCCATTCCAGTGCAGGCTGTGCAAACATCAGCTCAAGCACCCTCCTCTCTCTTCTCCCCCCCCTCCCATCCTGAGGCAACACTGGGGGCAGGGCTGGGCTGCAGCAACCCAGCTCTTGAAGCAGACGTAAGTTAATAAAGGTGCTCCACTTTGGAGTGCTTTCATTTGGAACCTCATATATTGAGGGTTAATTTGTTGTGTGATCGGAGTGCTCTGCAGCTGTGCTCTTCTGTTAGGGCATGGCTGTAGAGCTCTTTTAAGGGGCTGATCACATGACAAATGTAATTTCTGTCTGCACCTATAGTTTATACGCGAACACAAAATGTGACTTCTTTGTAGATGGAATATATGTATATCCTTTCCTATTAGGGAAACTCTATTCCAGGGGTCACAATGTTTTTGGACAGAGTGCCAAAAACACTCACAACCTGTACTTGAAAGATGTTGGCATGCTAGGGAAATATGGCAGGGGAGTCATGAGGAGGCCAGTCCTTGTTGTAGCAGCACAACCTGGACCCCATCCCTGCCATCCATGCAGAGGTACAGTTGTTTGCTTGCAGCCTCCCCACCACCTGCTGCAAGGAGCCCAGGATTCATAGCAGATGGCAGGGCCTTCCCAGGGCCTGGACTAGCTGTGGCAGACAACCCTAGTCTGGATCATCACTAGCAGTGGGTGCATGCACACCTTGGGGTGGATGGCATTGAAGGGGTAGGGGCTGTGCTGCTACAACAAGGATCAGGCCCCTTGCAGTTCACCTGTCATCTGACCCAAGGCATGCATGCACCAGCTGCTGGCAGTGAGTGAGAGCCTTGGGCCAAGGCTCTGCAATCCCCAGAGAAGCTGCTTACAGCCTCCTAGCTGCCTGCCACAGCTGGTCTGGGCTCTGGGGAGGCCCCTTCTATCCACCACAGAGCCCAGGTTGCTTATGGCAGGCAGTGGGGAGACTGCAAGTAGGTGCGCTGGGGTCTGTGGAGCCCTGGCCTGGCTTGTTGCCTGCAGTTGGTGCACATACCAGGGTGGACAGCAGGGGAGTTGCGAAGGGCCCAATCTTCGTTGTGGCAGTGCAGATCTGGCCTTTCTGCACCTTTTTACCCTGAGGCTTGTGTGCAAAGCAAAATGCTTTTGTGTGTCATGCTCTGGCACACTTACCAGGCATTGCCTACCCTTGCTCTATGCTTCATTTTACCTATGGAAGAATAATGTAGTGAATGATGTAATTTGGAGCAGAATTTGGCCAAGTGTCTATGTCTTGACTGGTAGTTTAAATTTTTTTTGAGGTGCAGCTGTAACTGTTTTATGGTACATATTTATTTATTATTTATTTGGCAGTCCAGCAGAAAAAATTGGTTAACATTCATCCAGAGTTTTACTGAAAACTAAAAGTCCTATAATGTATCTCACCTAATGTTATTAGCTTTAGCTGCATTGATTGTTTTGCTAAGTTCTTGCATGGCATCATCTTTACAATAATCAATAGTCTTATTGCAACCAAGAGCTGCCATACCTTTGGTACTGGATTTATGACCCAGATACCTTGTTCTGGGCAGACCCAAACCCTCAGACTGACCACGGACCTCTCCTTTTGATAATCTTCAAACTTCATTGATACACAGTGATAGCAAATACACAATTCTATATCTACTAGTCCTAGAGCTGTCACAGAAGAAAGGTATGCCTGGCCAGTATGCAGGCTTCACTTGAGGTTCTTTCTTGAACGTCACATGTCAGCAGCTTGGGGACCCTTTGCTGAAATCCCTCATTTTGTATCCTTTTCCTCCTCTGATGACTTTATTCCTGGGCATTGTTGATTGGTTTTCCTGTGGTTGTTATACTGTCCATGTTCTGTCCTGTCAGCGTATTCCTTTGTTGCAACAAACCCATCACATGCACACATCTTAATTTTGGTTATTTACTGGGCCTCCTAATTTGATCTGTTTACCAAAACCAGAAATCCCAAGGGCTCTGGGGTGGGTACTGTGATCTAATACTATCTTATCTCATGTTATGGAAAAGTGTGGTACATGTCTGCAGTTTCCCAGCCTGTGTGTCTGCTGGCTTCAGACACTGGGCCTGGAAGGAAACTTTGTCACAAATAGACTTTTAGAAATCAGTTAACCCTTGCCATTCCCCTGGACCATTGGTCTAATGTATATCTGTTTTACCTACAAGCCAGTTCCGTAAAGCAAACCTCTAAATATCATTTTCTAACCATCACCTTGACATATTCAAACTTTAGTATTTTTAGTTAGTGTGTATGAAAGTGTCACAAAAGGTGATATTTGCAAGGCTTTGCAGTGCTTTTGAGTTAAACTGTTTTCAGAAAGTCTAATTATTCTAATTAAAGAAAGTTGTCAGTAATGCTTAATTTAACATTTGTAAATTGTTAGTACTCTTCAGAATTAGCACTGGATCATATAGGAGCTTGTAGTGTGGTATTTTTACAATTTGGATTGTGAGAGTCGGGTCATTAAAAACCATTTCCCCCATGAATATTTTCACTAGTAATCACTTTTAAATGTATTTTATTTAAGTAATATTTCATTTCAACCTGTTTGCAAGAAATATAGCAACAAGGTTTAGTAGGCTGTGGCCAGGAAGAATGATTTAGAAACATTACCAACCTTGAATCATCTGGTGTGTTCAGGTACAGTTTTTGCCTTTTACTTGTCTGAAGCAGTTATGTGGATCCTAATTGTCTTTGAATGTGAGTAATAACTGATCCAGTCATTATGGCTCCATGCACCAAAACTATTAAACACTTAAAGCTGCTGGGAGCTGTCTCCTTACAATAAAAAAGTACTGATGCTCATTTATGCAGTATAAAATAAATTATATATTCTTTTCTAGAATCTTATATACTTCGTTAACTATGTTTATATTTCATATTTTTGTTGTCTGGCTAATAATGGTGAGATAAGCAAGCATTAGTCACCAGACTAATTTCATTGGAAATTATGCTTCTGATTACAACATATTGTACAGTAAATTGTAGGATTCAGTTCTCACAGAATTAACATAAAGGTGTCAATTTTCTGTTTGATGCTACTACATGTTGATTATTCATGCATATTAAGACCAGAATAAGCTCTAAGTTCTGAGGTTATTATTTATTCATACAACATCATAACTGTACGTAGTGCTTAACAATAGGTAGGATATAGTCAACTGATGATCCTTGTAGAGGTGCACGGATACATTGGTCTGATATTGGATTAACACTGTTATAAAGAAAATTTATCATGTTGGAAATCGGTCTGATGTGGCCGATTAATTTGGCTGATAAATGCCCGTGTGTGCACACAGCTGCAGCGCAGCATGTAGGTAGTGAAGAGCAAAGCCTTGTAGCTTGGAGAGCTGCGTGCAGTTGGTAAGTTTGGTGTGGTGGAAGGGGAGGGGGGAGAGAAGGGGCATGGAGGGCAACTCAATGCCCCTATGGTGAGGGAGGAGTGGGGCTAGGACAGGGGCTGGGCAAGCGCTGCCCAGCCAGGGCAGGGTGGGTGCAGGATGGAACCATGGCTTGTTGGGGGAAGGGGGGAGGTGGCTCTTGCCGCTGCATACTGCTTGTCCAGGAGATGCTGGTTGGGGTGGGGAAGGCAGGGCTGGGGCTGCATGGGGCCTTTCCCAGTGTGCCCTACCCCTTGCAAATCTGGGGGAAGATGTCCCCCTCATACCCTCTCGGATGAGTGGTGGGATCAGCGGTGGGAGCCACCAGATGAGCAGCGTGCAGTGGTGGGAGCCATCCCTCCCCCCTCCCCATGTCCACTGGATGAGCCATGGCTCCATCCCATGCCTGTCCTGCCCCAGCTGGGGAACAATTGCCCCAGCCACACTCCTCCCTCACCTCCAGGCTGGCATCGGAAATCAGATTAGTATCAGCCAATATGTCTCCTTAAAAACTGGCTATTGCTATCAGCCCCAAAAATCTCTATCGGTGCACCCCTAGATCCTTGCTTACAATCTGAAAGTACAGGACAGTGAGCAAATTATCTCATATGGAAGTTGTTATTAGTAGGCTTGCAAAAGTGTTTATTTCAGAAGATAACCAAAGAGAAGAAAAAGACTTAATATATTTTAATTGGTAGGTTAATTGTAAATTAAATGATGCCTCCTGTAAGTGCATATTAAGGCCCAGAAGATCAAAGTTGCCTAATCCCTACTGATGATTTAAGCATCTTAAGTTTTGCTATCACTTACACAAGTCCATGGATGCAGCAGAGCCAGCCCATAATTTGCAGTGAATGTCTGGATGCAGTACTTAACGAGAGCATTATTTGGCTCTAAGGTAAGAGAAGGAGTAGTGTGAAGTGTATACATTTGGCATAATTTTAGGAGGAAATAAGGACAGAGATGTTGTGGAAGGGTAATAGTAGAATGTTTGAAAGTAAAGAGAAGCCTAAATTCTATTTGGAAAAGTAGGGGAAGCCAAAGTTGAGAAGCAAAGAGAGAGAGAATAATTGGAGTGGGAAATTACTGGAGTATGGACTAATGTTGCTGCAGAAGATAGAGGAAATTAGGATTATTGAAGTTACGATGAAGGGGGGAAAAAAGTCAGTATTAGGCCAGGCATGGTGGGGAGGAGAAAAGAAAAGGAAGAAGTCAAAGTTTTATAGATGTTATCTTAGGTGATGGTGGTTTTCTCACAGCAATACAAGCAGAGGAAAGAAAAAGTCAATATTATGCATTCTGAGGTTGAAGTGATGATAAGCTAGGAAGTTATCTCTGATTTGGACAGCGGGTAAACCAGGATTTGGGACTGCTCAGCATAACTGCATTAGCTGAGTGTATGTGAGTAGATGAGATGACCAAGATAAGGAATGCACTGGTTGAAGGAAAAGGACCTAAGTAAAATGTATTAAAGAGCAGAAGGACAGACGGACAGACAAGTGTAATCTTGTGTGCATATTAGTGTGCTTTCATACATCCAGATATCTAAATCATTTACCAACAATTACAATATTACTGTGACACTGTGGGGAATCTATTGGGGGGAAACAAGTTATATTTGAGATTATGAATTCTGTATTGGACACATACAATATGTCTGTATTGGACAGTAATTTCCATTTTGATTCTAAGACTGGTCTTATTTTTATTCTGCACCTTGGACTAAATCACTTGAAGGGTACTGCCTCATGGCTAACCACGAAGGGGCTTTGTCTTTAGTGTTGTATCATTGAAAGGTAATTGCTCTACAAAACAAGAGAGCTCCTTTCAAGGAAGATTGGGTTGTCAGCAGGGAGGTCACCTTGGTAGTGAACTCCTAATGGAAGCTTATATTGAACACCTAATGGAAGCTAATAAGCAAGTAACATGACAGAGGGACTGAGAGTTTATGAAAAAGCAGATGAAGCTTTGGTTATCTCACCATTTTCAGTAGATCAAGCTCAGGCAGCTCCATGTACTGGAACATGATGAAACAAGGAGAAACATGGTCATCCCAAGGGACTCCCAGGGGAAGCCTGATCACAAAATTGTATTCAGGAAGGTTCCTCCCCCACCTTTGTTCTTTTGTTTCATTTCTTAAATATACGAGTTGGTGTGCTTAGAAACTCAGTACAAAGTCTGTCTCCTTGCTTATAACTTTCAAGTGCCTGCTGAAAAGTTAAACTGTAACCAAGAAAGCTGGTAGCATTTGAGATACCAGAAAAGAAAGGTTCAAAGCTATGGTGCCAGTTTAAGGAGTCATCACTGGACTTTGAGGACAGGCAGTTGGGTTGTGAGCTCTTAGGAGGTGGTGCTAAATGGAAGGTACAGACCCCGGAAAGGTAGAGGCTGCAGGATTGAAGGGTAGTGCCCAGGCTGCTTTTAGATCAGGGGTGCGTAATGCAGCCCGTGGAGCCACTGTATCTGGAATGCCAGGCTACTAGTAACCACTGGAGTTTGGAGAGTGTGGCCTACTGCAGAAATCAGGGCCTTCTGGTCATGGTAGCTATAGCTATCAGTGGCTAGTTTGCCTTGGCGCCGCTGCCCCTGAATCCCTCCCCTATACCCACCGTCACTGCCAGTGAACCCCCAGCCTCAGACCTCCCACTGTCTCTGGACCCCTTGTTGTCCCCTAACCCCTCACTGCTGTGTCCTGTGGGCCCCTTGCTCCTGCTGCCACTGCAGTGGCTACAGTGGCTATCCCTGTTGCCCCTGCAGTCTGAATTTGGTTTAGGGCCTCAGGTGAGTTTGACACCCCTG
This sequence comes from Crocodylus porosus, assembly GCF_001723895.1. Classification (NCBI taxonomy): domain Eukaryota; kingdom Metazoa; phylum Chordata; order Crocodylia; family Crocodylidae; genus Crocodylus; species Crocodylus porosus. The sequence continues at coordinate 38,886,144 of NW_017728886.1, forward strand.
GTTAAGAGGAAAACATTGTGGGATTCAGAGGCTAGATCCCCTGACAGCAATATGTGAGTGGCCAAGAGGGGGCACTCAGCTACATTTCTTTACAACTACCACATAGTAATTGACAGACTTGGAGCCCAGGGGTGGGCAGTTATCTGGGCCCCCGCTCCCCTCTGCACCACTTGTCTGCCTTCAGCAGCTCACCAAAACTCCTGCAGTGGCCAGGAGGATGGGATGGGGCCATGGGCGGGTGGGGATTGGCAGCTGGGAGTGGGACAGGCAGTTGGGGCTGGGGCCAGGGCCAGGGCTGGGATCAGGATTGTGGGGCACTGACAACACGCAGCTGGGACACAAGGAAGATCTGCAATCCTCTCCTTGTATGCCCCTGTGATGCGCATCGGTTCTGTAGGCAGGGGCATGCAGGGAGCAGATCCCAGTTCTGCCTCAGGCTCCAAGCTGTCACCATCCTGCAATCCTGGGGTCTCTATGGAGACAAGCAGGGACCTGCGGGGGCAGGATGCAAGGCCGGGTGGATGAGATAGGGCTGTGGGAAGTGGTGTCCTGCTTCAAGATGCACTTCCTGTGCACTTTGCCTGGAACCGCAGCAGTGAGTGTAGAGTGGGCGGGCTGGAGTGCCCGGGCAGCGGGCTGGGTCTGGCAGTGGTGGTAGAGACTGGCAGCGGCAGCTGGAAGGAGCTGCCACTGCCGGGGCTGCTGAGAAGCAAGTCCAGCTTAATGCATCATGGCCTGGACTGCTCCCTATGCCTGGGCTGGGTGGGGCTGAAGGACCTGCCACAGGCTGGACAAAATCTCTTGGTGGGCCAGATTTGGCCTCTGGGCCATATTGTGCCCACCCCTGTCTTGGACCCATGACATGTTAACTTCAGTGTAATTTTATACAGTTTTATAAAACAGTGCAACTTATACTGGGATCTGGACTAGACAGAGGGTTAGTTACTCTAGGGTAGATGCTGCATTAGATAATAGAGTAGCACCTTAACCCTTAGTGGTGGGAAGCCTGTTTCCATAAAGTGCACATCCAGTAAATAATTAGGGTGGGGTAACAGGGGCAACCACCCTGGGTACCAATGGGGGTAGGGTAAAAAATTTGCTTTTGCTGCCACTATGCTATTCTGATTTGATGGCAACTGGAAGTCATCACTGCCCCTGTATGCAGTAACAAGCCCAGGTGCCCGGTTGCTGCTGTACACATCTACAGTACATAATACTGTAACTGAGACTTTCCCCCAAAAGATAGTTTATCATCAGGACAAAGCTCCAGTTAAAGTCAATGGAAACTTTGAATAGGGAAAGCAGAATAGAGTTAAAAAATTTAAAAATTTAAATTCTTGATTAGTTTTCAAAGGAAATATGAAGGGCTTTTTTTTTTCTTATTAGCAATTTCTCAGCTGATATTAATTATATTAACATTTATGCCTGCTAAAGTTCTAGGAAAGTAACTTGTTTACTATATGGCACAACTGCCACCTTCATGTTTTTTGGAAATATAACAACTAATGTCATCAAAATACATAATCGATTTTTTCCCCCCGCCCCCAGTTTTATTTTATTTTACTTATTTTAGGCTTCTCTTCCCCAGAGTTCTAATCTTATGTACCTTGCCCATCTGCTTGTTTCTTTTACAGAATACATAGCAGCCAGGATACTGTAGATGGGATCCTACATTTGAATGGCCAAATATAGGGGCCCAGCACTTCTGATAGGATAGAGGGCTAAGCACTCATTTTTCATGTGGTACCAGTGACATTTTCTTTAAGGGCATAGAGTAATTTTAGGTCTGTGACTGCTTTAGTTCTGCAGTAGCATATCACAGTCGTTTTGTGTAGAACTGGAGAGTCTCCGTAGCAATGAATGCTCTGATTTCTACATGCTCCTCTCTTTATCTTCCTACTGTCAGTATATTACTACCCAGGGACTCATGCATTGAGCACTTCATTGTACAGGGGCAGGGGGCCTTCCACAGCTCTGAAATGCAGCCCTCACTCTTTTTTTTGCAGTTGAACTTCTGAATTTACTGCTAGGGGGACATGAATTAGAAACATGTCATTCTGAATAATAAATCAAAAGTCAGTGAAACCATCAAACCTGACAAGTGACAGGGAGTGTCCCAGATACTGTGGGCTCAACTCGATGTACAACAGAAGCCTCTTTTTTACTTGCTTGCTTGTTTGCACTTTCACTTCAAAGCAAGTTTATGCTGCCATGCTGGAAGCATTACAAGACACAGACAGCAAATGGTCTTTATCTTTCAGTTATTGGCTTCCAGAAATTCAGGGAGGACTCTCGGTTGAATATCAGAAAGCTGTGAGGACCTGTGCCACAGTTTGCAGCAGTCTGAGCAGATTTTTTTAACCATTTTTAATTTAGAAGAAAGGTCCCTGGGTTGTAGTCCCAGTACAGTACTGAATAGCAGAATTATCCAAGGAAGAGGATACGGAAGGGAAGGAAGAACATGGGACCAAAGGAAAATTGGGGGAAGGAGGAGGAGGAGAAAAGAGGAGGAGGAGGAAGGAAAAAGAGACAATCAAGTATATACAAACATGCAACTGTTACAAAGTTTTTGTCTTCAAAATAAGGTTACTTGGCATCTGCCACTAGATGGGGCATAACAATGCACGGATGAAGTGACACAGTGAGGCACAAGTTGTAAAGTAATATTCATAGAGGAACAAACTGTTTAGGAAATGGAATCTCAGGCACAGAGCGCCAGTACATTTTTGTCCATGCTTTAGAGATAGCTAATAAACTAGACTACAGCTGCAGCGAGCCATGGGAACCATAGCATCAGTGTGTACCACCTGGTACAGCCATATTTGTCATTCTCCTTAAAGTATTCTAACCTACTGCCAACCAAGGCCTTCTCTTGCAGCAGAGAGCCATTATACCATGATGGCTCTGGCAAGCCTTTTCCACTTGCACCTTTAGGATGTGGTTGACATGCTCTGAGGAGGTACCTGAGTAATCTGTATGCGAGTCTGAATATGAGAGAAAGGGAACAAAAGAAAGCATTTGTCTAACTATTAGCTCAGGGGTGCTCTGACTTCTCAATTTGTAGGATCCTTGTTTTGACCCATCTATTTATGTTATGCAATCTGAGGCCTGTGAAGTGTTGTCAGTACTTTTTGCATACTTATAACTAAGGAAGAAAGACTATGAGGTTCATTTCTGTCAGCTTAAGTGTAGCTTAAGTTTGTTACTTTTCTGTTTGATTATAGTGACAGGACAGAGTGTTGTGGAAGTGAGAAAAGAAACAGACTCTTCATTCCCATGGCTGAAACCTTTAAAGCAGCTGCAAACTTGGGAAGCAGAGTTTGTCCTCAGCTATGTGGGGAAAAGTTTAGTTCAAATCACTTGTTAATATTGGTAGAATATCCATGATGCTCTGAATGGTCTATAGTGGGCTGTGGAGGACCGTGCAGAAGAGAAACTCTTTTTTCCTATGCACTGTGATGGAGGGATGGGATTTATACCCAGTAAACAATGTAGAAAGACTATTCCCTTGCCTCTGTAGTTTTATATATGGATCTCAGGTTCTCATAAAAAAAAAAATGGTATAGTAAGTTAGAGTAGCTAATAATAGCTTTTATTCTTTGGTTTGACACAGGCATCATAGAAAATTAGGGTTGGAAGGGACTTCAGGAAGTCATGTAGTCCAACCCCTTTGCTTAAAGCAGGACCATCCCCAGCTATATAATTCCAGCCAAAGCTTTGCTTACCCAGGTCTTTCAAGCCTCCAGGGATGGAGATTCCACAACTTCTCTGGGTAACCTATTCCAGTGTTTTTCTACCCTCCTAGTGAGAAAGTTCGTCCTGATATCTACTTCCATTGTTGCAATTTGAGACCACTGCTGCTTGTTTTGTGATCGGCCACCACTGAGAACAGTCTAGCTCCATCCTCTTTGAAACCACCCTTTAGGTAGTCCAAGGCTGCTATTAAATCCCCACTTTCTTTCCTTCTCTAGACTAAATAAGCCCAGTTCCCTCGGTCTCTCCTCATCAGTCATGTGTTTCAGTCCCTTAACCATTTTTGTTGGCCTCTGCTGGACTCTCTCCAATTTGACCACATCCTTTCTGTATTGGGGGCCCAAAACTGGACAGAGTCCTCCAGCTGTGGCCTCACCAGTGCCAAATAGAAGCAAAGAATCACTTCCTACTAATGCAGCCCAGTATGCCATTAGCCTGCTTGGCAACAAGGCCACACCATTGGCTCATGTTCAGCTTAGTGTCCACTGTAACCCCCAGGTCCTTTTCTGCAGAGCTGCTGCTGCTTAGCCAGTTGGTCTCCAGCCTGTACCAGTTCATGCAATTTTTTTTTGTGTGTCCTAAGTACAGTCCTTGTCCTTATTGAACCTCATGACATTTCTTTTGGGCCAATCCTCCAGTTTGTTTACGTCTCTCTGAATCCTAGTCCTATCCTCTAGCATATCCACTTTCTTCCAGCTTAGTATCGTCCACAAACTTGCTAAGGGTGCACTCCATTCCATCTTCCTTGTCATTTATATTGAACAAAATCAGCCCCAGGATTGACTCCATACATCAAGCCATTGACTGCTACCCTCTGAACCTAACAGTCCAGCCAGTTTTCTGTCCACCTTATAGTCCATTCATCCAAACTGTACTTCCTTAGCTTGCTTGTGAGAATATTATGGGAGACCATATCAAAAGCCTTGCTAAAGGCAAGGTATATTATGTCTTCTGCTCTTCTCTTGTTATTTCATTATGGTCATCTCATCATAGAAGGCAAACAGGATAGTAGGGCGTGACTTGCCCTTGGTGAATCCATGCTATAACTGTTCCTAAGCACCTCCTTTTTGTCCAAGTGCTTACAGTGTTTGGGTCACATCAAAAGAATGGAAGCGATCTGGACACTAAAATAAGTACACCTGAGGGTACCTGAAGGGAGAAGGCCGCTAGGACAGACAAAACAAAGTTGGTAGATGTTGTAGTGTCAGACCTGCAGCAATTAAATGTGGACAACTGGAGGTTGAAGGCACACAAGACAGGAATGGATGAAGATAGTGAAGGCAATCAATTTTATACTGCTAAATGAATGAATGTCTTTGATTCTTGCCTAGTATAAAGCAGGAATTCTTAGCTGCTGTTTCAACTCTTTGTACTCCCTGAAGGGATTTAAGATAAATATTACTGTAGAATGGAAAATTAACACATCAAATTAATTTTATACTCTGCTCACTTAGGGATGAATAGTGCAAATGAAGAGCTCGACCCTGTTCTTGCTGAAGCCTATCAGAGTTTCGTTTTTGATATAAATAGAAGTAGGATTGGGTTTGTAATGTAATTTATGACTGGAATTTAGAAGTTCTAGATTTCTGCTGAATACTTAAAAACATTTTCAGGCTGCTTAGTCAATGCAGCGAAGGTGAAGCGCCCCCCCGCAAAAAGGAGCAAAATAAAAATCTGACTATACATTAGGTGTCATGTTATACACATTAAATATGTTTTAATATACTCTTCTAATTTATTTTTAATACACGTTTAAATTTCTTCTAAAGACTTCATTTATTGGCCTACAGAACAAATGTTTTTCCAGACTTGAATATTACTTTCTGACTGAAAAAAATCAGTTAGACACAATGATTACTATCATATCATTACATTCAGTACTCCAGAAATCGCTAATTAATAATTAGCATTAGTCTCCCTCAGAGTTTACTTAACAAAAAACAAGACGTGATTTAGAGGTGAGCCTAAAGATGTTTAGAGATTTTTTTTTTGTAAGTTGGGGATTGTGACTGTATTTGGGACTAAGGGTGCACCGATACGTTGGTGCATATTGTATTGGCACCGATAAAAGGAAAATTGACATTATTGGCAATTTGGCTTTTTTTGCTGATGTGGCCAATAATGTCACTCATAAATGTTGTAGCATGCAGGTGGCGAGGAACGCAGCCCGGCAGCTTGGAGACAAGCATCCAGCTGGTAAGTCTGTAGGGGCGAAGGGACATGGGGGAGGGGGAGATAGAGGCCCCATAGTAAGGGAGGGACTGGGTCTGGGGCAAGGGCAGGCGCTGCACAGCAGGGGTGGGGTGGGGCTTGGGACAGAGCCATGGCTTGTCTGGGAATTCAGGTGGCAGCTCCTGCTGCTGTGTGCACTCCCAGGGGAGGCATGGGGGCACTTGCTACCTGGTCTGTGCATGGGACGAGGATGTGCTGCCACTGCGTGCCAGGACCAGGGCTGTGCTCATGTCTTCTTGGCAGGAGGCTCTGGGCCTGGGCTCAGCTCAGGACAGGCAGCGGCAGTGCTAGGAGGGGAGCTACAGGAAATGTTGTGGTAGCTGTAGCCCCCCCCTCCCCCCCAGCACTGCTGCCACCTGCCCCAAGCGTTGCCTGGGCCCAGCTTCCCCTGCCAGGAAGAGCCTGGTGCAGCCCTGGTCCTGAGTGCACAGCAGTACCCTGCCCTTTTCTCTATGCACAGATCAGGGGGGCACATTGCCCCTCATGCCTTCCCTGGGCATGTGCACAGAGGCGGGAGCTGCCCCCTTCACGGACACCAGATAAGCTGTGGCTCTGTTCTGCACCCTGCCCTGCTCCAGCTATGCAGTGTCAGCCCTGCCCCAGTCCTACTTCCTCCCTCCCCATGGAGGCCTTGATCTGCCCCTTGCCCTGGGCTGCTCTCCAAGCTGCTGGGCTGCATATCGGCAATCAGATTGGTATTGGCCGATATGGCTGGTTAAAAATTGGCCACTGTTGGTGCCCCAAAAAATCTTTATTGGTGCACACCTGTTTGAGACATAATTTTTTGTACATCCAGACTGTTACTGCAAAAATCTTCCCAGCGTTGACCCTGAGATGTTGCAGAGTTACTTGGAAGGACTGGATGCATTTTAAGTTGGCAGGCCTGGATGAGCTCCATACAAGGGTACTGAAGACACTGGCTGATGTCATTGCACAGACACTGGCAAGAATATTTGAGCACTCATGGCGCATGGTCCAGGTCCCGAAGGACTGGAAAAGGGCCAATGTGGTCCTTATTTTCAAGAAGGGAAGGAAGGGGGATCCAGGCAACTACAGGCCAGTCAGTCTCACCTCCATCCTTGGCAAAGTCTTTGAAAAGATTATTAAGGCTTATATATGTGAAAGCCCAACAGGAAAAATTTATGCTGAGGGGAAACCAGCACGGGTTCATAGCAGGAAGATCATGCCTGACTAATCTGGTGTCTTTTTATGACTAGGTTACAAAACACGTGGATGAAGGAGTAGGGGTTGACATCGTTTACTTAGACTCCAGGAAGGCCTTTGATATGGTATCCCACCCCATACTGGTGAACAAGTTAAGAGGCTGTGATTTGGATGATTACACAGTTTAGTGGGTGGCAAATTGGCTAGAATGTCGTACCTAGAGAGTGGTAGTGGGTGGGTCAGTATCAACCTGGAAGAGATTGGGCAGTTGGGTCCTGCAGGGATCGGTCCTTAGACCGATGCTCTTCAATTTCTTCATCAGCGACTTGGATGCAGGAGTGAAGATGCTCTGTCCAAGTTTGTGGAAGATACAAAACTGTGGGGAGAAGTGGACACACCGGCGGGCAGGGAACAACTACAGGCAGACCGGGACAGGTTGGACAAATGGGCAGAAAACTGTAGTCTGCAATTTAACAAGGAGAAAAGCAAACTGATGCACCTAGGGAGGAAAAATGTCCAGCACACCTACTGCTTACGCAATGGCCTGCTCAGCAGCACGGAAGCAGAAAGGGATCTGGGAGTCCTAGTGGACTTCAAGATGAACATGAGTCATCAGTGTGATGAAGTCATCAGAAAAGGTAACGCCACTTTATCATGCATTGGCAGATGAATGACAAAGAGAACCAAGGAGGTGATGCTTCCCCTCTATTGGATGATGGTCAGACCGCAGTTGGAGTACTGCATGCAGTTTTGGGCGCCACACTTCAAGAAGGACATGGATAACCTGGAGAGGGTCCAGAGAAAGGCCATTCATATGGTAAAGGGCTTGCAAGCCAAGCCCTACGAAGAGAGGCTAGGGCACCTGGACCTCTTCGGCCTCCAAGAGAAGGTTGAGAGGCAACTTTGTGACTGCCTATAAACTTATCATGGGGGTGCAGAAGGGAATTGATGAGGCCCTACTTACCAAGGTGTCCCTGGGGGTCACAAGAAATAATGGCCATAAGCTAGCAGAGAGTAGATCTAGACTGGACATTAGGTGGAACACCTTCACAGTTAGAGTGGCCAAAATCTGGAATGGGGTCCCAAGGGAGGTGGTGCTCTCCCCTACCCTGGGAGTCTTCAAGAGGAGATTGGATGGGCATCTGGCTGGGGTCATCTGAACCCGTCACTCTTTCCTGCCTATGCAGGGGGTCGGACTCGATGATCTATAGAGGTCCCTTCCAACCCTAACATCTACGAATCTATCTATAAAAATGCTGAATAGGCATTCCAGAGCATTGTTTGAAGGGTTTGGAAATCATATCTAAAATTGAATTGTATGGGACATTAAAAATGTTTAGTCAAGGATATTTCTGTAATATCATAAGAGGTCTAGATTTGTAAAGAGTTCATATTCCAGAAAGAATTAGGAAACCTGCATACAAAAAAGAATATATATTAGAGAAGTTGGATCAGTACTTCACTGGTTATCTTAAATTTTGAGAGGTAGTTAGCTATGTTAGTCTGAAGTCAGTCAGAAGGTAGGGTAGATATATATGCACCTTCATAGACTAAGATATTTAGAGCACAAACTTTTGTGAACTCAGGGTCACTTCACCAAATGCTATGAAAGGACTTGAAAAACATGGAAATGAAAACGAGGGAGAAATTAGTGTACAAAAGACAAGGGAGGAGGGTGAGCAAGAGGAGGGAGGGGGAAAGTGCTAGGAGAGAAAATCAAATGAGCGGTAAACCAGTAGGAACAAGCCACAAAAGCTAGTCCAAATCATGAGATAAAATTACATAGTCCCTGTTTAAACCTTATCTAACAAAGTCCAATTTGTGGATGATTTCTTGTTCTGAAATTTTCCCATTCAAACAGTTTCGTAAAACTTTTTGCCTGAGAAGAGCAATCCTGAGGTCAGGGATGGAGTGTCCAAGGAGGTTGAAATGTTCTGCTACAGGTTTTTCTGTCTGTCTTTAGCTGATCGTAGAAAATTAGGGTGGGTAGGGACCTCAGAAGGTCATCTAGTCCAACCCCCTGCTCAAAGCAGGACCATCCCCAACTAGATCTTTCCAGCCAAAGCTTTGTGTAGCCAAGTCTTCAAAACGTCTAAGGATGGAGATTCCACCACCTTTCTGGGTAACTGGTTCCAGTGTTTTACTACGCTCCTAATGAGAAAACTCTCCCTAATGTCTAACCTAAAATTCCCTTTCTGCAACTTGAGACCATTGCTCCTTGTTCTGTCGTCTGCCAGTATGCTGAGAACAGTCTAGCCCTATCCTCTTTCAACCTCCACCTCCTCCCCTTTCATGTAGTTTTAAAGGCAGCTATTAAATCCCCTCAGTCTTCTCTTCTCCAGAATAAATAAGCCCAGTTCCATCAGCCTCTCCTCAAAAGTCATGTCCCCCAGCTCCCTCACCATTTTTGTTGCCGTCTGCTAGACTCTCTCTAATTTGTCCACATCCTTTTTGTAGTGGGTGGCCCAAAACTGAACACAGTACTCCTCCAGATGTGGCCTCACCAGTACTGAATAGAGGGGAACAATCACTTCCTTGGTGGCACACGTACCAATGCAGCCCAGTATGCCATTAGCCTTTTTGGCAACAAGGGCACACTGTTGGCTCATATTCAGCTTATGACAATAACCCCCAAGTCCTTTTCTGCCTAGCTGCTGCCCAGCCCGTACTGGTACATGGGATTGCTCCATCCTAAATGCATGACTTTGCATTTGTCCTTGTTGAACCTCATGGGATTTTTTTTTTGGCACAGTCCTCCACTTTGTCTAGGTCATTCTGAATCCCGACCTACCCTCCAGTGTATCAACTGCTCCCCCCAGCTTGGTGTCATCTGCATATATGCTGAAGGTGCACTCTATGCCATCTTCCAGTTTATTGATGAAGACATTAAACAGGACTGGTGCCAGAACTGATCTGTGGAGCAGTCTACTTGATACTGGCTGCCAACTAGACATTGAGCCATTGATTGTTCTGAGCCCGATGCTCCAGCCAGTTTTTCTATCCAGCTTTTACAGTCCATTCATCCTGCCTGTACTTCCTTAGCTTGCCTGCAAGACTGTTGTGGGAGCCTGTATCAAAAGTCTTGTTAAAGATCAAGGTTTAACATATCCTCTGGATCCACTGGTCTCCCCACATCCACAGAGCCAGTCACCTTGCCATAGAAGAAAATCAGTTTGGTCAGGCATGACTTGCCCTTGGTGAATCCATGCTGACTCTTCCTAATCCCTTTCTTGTCTTCCAAGTACTTAAAAATGGATTTTTTGAGGATCTTCTCCATGATTTTTCCAGGGACTGAGGTGAGGCTGACTGGTCTGTAGTTCCCTGGATCCTTCTTTTTTCCCTTTCTTAAATATGGGGTACTACGTTTGCCCTTTGCCAATCATCTGGGACCTCTTCCTATCATCATGAGTTTTCAGTGACTCTGCAATCCCATTAGCCAACTCCCTCAGCACCCATGGGTGCATTCCATTCAATCCCATTGGGATGGCTTTCTCTTGCACTCTCAGTAGGTCTTCTTTGAAGTATAGCCAGCTCTCCTGGACTCCTCTCCCCTTCACACTGGCTTCCCAGGGGATCCTGCCCGTGAGTTCCCTGAGCAAGTTGAAGTCTGGTATCTGAAGTGCAGTGTCCTTACTCTGCTACTCTCCATCCTTCCTTTCTTTGGGATCTTGAACTCAATCATCTCATGGCAACTTGGGTAGAAGCAACCATCTTCTAGTACACTCCCCACCAATTTTTCCCTGTTTGTCAGAAGTATGTTAAGAAGAGCATGGATCCTAGCTGGCTGCTCCAGTACTTGCAACTTGAAAGTTGTCCCCAATAATTTCCAAGAACTTCCTGGATTGCCTGCACTCTGCGCATTGCTGTATTGTTCTCCCAGCAGATGTCAGGGTGATTTGAAGTCCCCCATGTGAACCAGGGCTTGTGATCGGAGAAACTTCTGCTAGTTTTTTTGAAGAAAGCCTTATCCACCACTTTCTCCTGCTTTGGTGGTTTATAGCAGAGCCCCACCATGACGTTACCCTTGTTGCTGTCTCCTTTGACCCTAACCCAAAGAGTTTCAAACAGGCCTATCTCCAGTTTCACACTAGAGCTCTGAGCAATCATACACCTCTTTTACATAAAGTGCAATTCCTCCTCCTCTTCTCCCCTGCCTATCCTTCCTGAAGAGTTTCACAAATCTCTGTATAGAATCTAATTAATGGAGGGTTGTCTTATAATCAGACTTATCTTCTATTCAAGTAAATATGGTACATTAAAATATGAAAATTCCTTAAAATTGAATATACCACTTGCAGAACCAGATAACACTTTGGTTAAGGGGTCAAGATGGATTACCAAAATTATGTTTTATGTATTACAGATTTTGTTTAATTTCTTAACCTGAATGTTAACATACATGCCATGTCCTAGAAATAAAGACAGGTGGGAGAAGATTTTGGCATCCTTAATTCTGCCATTTATGTGGATGGGAACAAACAGTAAAAACTAAAGAGACAATTGGAGAGAGCTCAAAAAAATGATACGGTAGATGAAAATACAGTGATAACTAGACATTGGGTGCAGACCTAGTGGTTAGAGCACAAGACTGAAAAGTCTTGACTCATTTAATTGATCTCTATTATAGCTCTTTTTCTGTCTCCCTGGATGCCTTTGGGCAATTCACTTAACCTGTGTGATACTCAGTTTCATCATTTGTGAAAGTTAGATAATACTTATTTATCTGACAGGTTATTAATAATTGATTTATGCAAAATGCTTTGTGATACTCAGATAAAAGGCACTTACAAGTTCTAAGTGTGATTATTACTAGTGGTCATAGTATAATACTTGGCATTTATACAGTACTTTCCATATTGCTTTACAAACATTAACCATTCTATCCTCATAGGCTAAGTACAGACAGTCAAAAAGCCCAACGCTGAACTGATTTTTGTAGGTTAGTTTAAGCTGCAAAGACTAAGGTGAAATAGAAGTGAATAGACATTTACTTGTGATTCAGGAAATGCAGCCATATGCCTGAAGTGACTCTCACTAGCAGCCGGGGGGTGCTGCAGCATAGCCCTCTGGCACGTAGCCATCATAGGCTGTGTGTTCGCTTTCCTCTTCCTGCTACCCCTGAGGTTTCTGGGATTTGCAGACCAAAATCACGGCAGTAGGACTCTGCAGGGTTGCTCATCACTTCCTTTTCCTGCATCCAGGTGCCTCTGGGATATGTAGTCCACAGTTGCAGCCAGCAGCAAGTTATAGTGCTGTTGAGTGTTTAACCTTCCTCCCTGGCCCTTGGCCCCAGCACCCAGCCAGGGTTTGCTGGGGGTGAGGGTGGGCCTCTCCCCCACTCCCTTCCTCAGCAAACTGGGCTGAATCGCCAGCTGGGGTTGCCCCTTCCCCCCCCAATCAGCCAACCCTCACTACTCCAGCTAGGGAACAGAGGGGTGGGGCCAGCTCTGCTCTCTGGGGCAGAGAGCCCTGCCCAGTCCAGGGCTGCAAAGCATGCTGGGGGACTGTGATTTAACTTGAACCAGTTGGGGTCTAGGACAGAAGTTTCATAAACCGGTTTGACCCAAATCAGTTAAGTCTCATACTGCATTCAACCAGGTTTATCTTAAACCAGTTTCAGCTATTTTGAAACTCATTTATGTGCACTGAACTTCTGTTTTGTTACAGGTTTAAACCAGTTTCTGATCACTTAAACTGGTTTATGTGTAACTTCTATCCCTAGCTTTTATGTTTCTTTAAGGTAGATAACTCAGGTCATGTCTACATGGTATCCTTCCAGTGCTGGGCAATGGTGCCCTTAAGTATGAGGTACTGCTCTCTGTATGGGCTGTTCCTTAAACTGGAAACAGTTCAAACAAGTCCATGTGATGCCTGGAGTAGGCTAATTATGCAGCTTGGGTTGGCTAATAGGCCCTCTCACTATGTACTGTTAATAACAACATTTTAGGCAGATTTATGCAGATGGATCTTCACTGCCTCTGATACAGGAAGCAGCCTACCTAGACTAACACTTGAGAGCCCCACTGCCCAGCACTGCAGAATTTCTCGATGATATGGGCTTATGTAATATCTTAATTTTGAAGATGAGGAAAACACTTAGCTGATTTTCCCCATTCCTTAGGTAACATTAAGTGAAACAAGAAAAAAATATTTTGTGGCTAAGGTATTAAGTTGGGACCCAGCAAATCTGGCTAATCTTCCATTGCTGCTACAAACCTCCTGTCCGACTTTAGCAAGTGACTTAATCTTTATGTCTTGTTTCCTCCTCTATAAAACAGGGTAGTCTGGCCCTTTAAGATGGAGAAGACAGTCCTGTTAAAAAAAACCCACATGTGGGTATTTAGGTAATGAGGAAATATCCCTCTAGTAGTTTAAAATCTCAGAGAAGAAGGTGGCAATTGGGTGAAACAGCAGTTTGCTGGGGGAAGGTCACCAGGGTCAGGCCACATTACTATACTTGGCCAGAGCCAAAAGATCTGTCCTCCTGCCCATAGAAGAGCCAAAGACTTGTTCGCTGGCTTATTTAGTTGCTTGGTGTAAGGATTATGTTTCCACTTTAAGGGAGCTCCATAGGGAGCAAAGCCAGCCTGCAAGGCAACAGCTAACCAACCTGATTACAGGTGATTTAGACTGTTAGTGATGAGGACGATACAGTATCTAAGAGAAACTGTACAGGTTGGGGCCTCTAGCCAGTGCTGAAATCATAGTAATAATAATAATATTTTGAAATATCAGGAGTTAGAAATTCCCTCCCTCTCTGTCAGACCACATCAGTCTGTCAGAATAAATCAATAATGGTAATTTATTAGCATTTCACTAATAATCTTCAATAATGTGAAGCTTCAGGTTAATCTTTACATATTCCTGTGAGTTTCCTAAATTTGTGATTTTTTTTTTTTTTTTTCTTTCATACAGAAGAAATGCTATCTTTTTTCCAGCAAAGGCCTATGATAGTACAGTACAATTTATTGTTCTTGTGAGTGTTGGGATCCACTGTATTGGCTGTCATTTATTCCTGGAAGAACTCCCTACAGAGACAACTGTTTTGGAGGTGATGCTGCTCCACCAAGGTTTGCTACCTGACTGATAGAGAATTGGTCACTTATAGTAGCAGTATGTTCTAGCAGTCGTGTATATGCAGTCAGAACCTCGTACACCCTCTCCATGCTCAGGAGTTGTTTAAAGGCCTAGTACATTGGGAGTACTACATTCCAGCTGCACAGGGAGTAGACAGAATGTGGAACACTTGTTCTGTATTCCACCAAGCTGACCTCTATATGTAGAAGAACGGAGGGGAAGAAGCTCAATGTAGGCAAAGGCAAAGACTTAGTGAGTCAGAGCAGTATGGATCCACTGTACTGAAATCTTGTATAATACGGAAAAATGAGGTGGTGTCCTATACTGGTCTGCTGAAGTGAGCGTTACACACCTTTTTTAGCATACAGGATCTGACCAGGGCAATGTTACTTTGTGCTGTCCGTGCTGTCAAGGACACTCTACGTTCTAGTCGCTTCCTGTAGCTTTAAATGCAATATTTTGCCCTCATTTACATGTTTGTAGTTTTGGTGAAACAACAGTTACAATGTCCGTAGGTAAATGAGAGCAAAATTTGGTTCAGCATTTTGTGGAGTGATGAAAATAGATGCCCATAGATGACTCATTTTCTTGAGTGTTGCATTCCCAGACCATCACTAATAAGAGTTTTGGCCTGCTGGCAGTCTGTAAGTAAATGTTGCTTCTTTGTGACCCAATGTTAATGGTTATCAATAGCAGCAGGTTGCTGAAGTCAGCTTAAATGACTGGAGTACTTGTCATGAAAACATTAATGGATAAAAACAGGCTGAATTTGAAATTCAGTGCAGGAGTATGCTTCAGGCTAGCCTTAGAGGTGAGTTATCTAGAGACCTCTCCATTGTTCTTGAGGGTGGAATATTGGAAAACGACTAATCACAGGGCTGGTTAAATGCACAACAGACAGGCTTTGAGTATGCATCAAGACAGACATTTTGTTGTCAGTTGGCTGCGATAATTACAGGGTCTTACCACCTTCTTCTGTTGAAAGGTTTCAGAAAATAACCAAACATTTTCTATGCTAGAATACAAATCATAATATGAGCTTAGACCAGTGTCTTTTTCTGCAAATGGGTAGGTAATGGCACAGAAACTTTATTCGCATTGTGGAATTTCTCTTGAATTTTGCTTTTGCAGTACACATGCAGAGGTAAGGATGTTTCTCCCTCAAGTCCACAGATCCTGAGATATTAGATGGAGGCACATGACCACCTTCCTAGGGTTCTTGCATCTCCACATTGGCTTTGGCTCTTGCTTGTTTCTTCACTGCAGCTCCCTGGCATCATGGTTCAGGCCATTTTTAGTTCCACCGTATTCTCTTTTTGTTTCTTTGGGTTTTTTGTGTTTGCTACTTTAAACATTCTCTAAGGGGGTTTATGGATCTGGGCGCAGGAGATGATTGATAAAGCCTCCATTCTAGATACTCGTACTCTAGGTTTTCCTGTTACTACTGGGAAATTTTTAAAAGCTTGTAAATTCAAGGTCTTCCTGATAGGTTCCTTGAATTTATGTTTGGTGGTAACACCTTAACCACAAGGGTTGGATCCTTTTTCCTTGGCCCTTCTGGAGGACGGTGGTGAGGTGAGGGTAGGGCTGGAGTCTTTTTCAACAGGCGGAATTGTGTTCTTTTCTCTCCTTCCAGTCTAGTTAAAAACAAAAAAACTAACAGGCTGCAAAATTCCAGTATGAAATAAAAACATGCTGGGAAAAAGTGGCACAGGGAGTGGTCTTGCAGCATGTCCAGGGGTAACCAGAGGCTGGGTCCTCTGGAAAGACACTAACATGTGGCCAGAACATTTCTATGCCCCTGCTGCAGCATGTTGGAGCAAGTAGAAGTGGGGCAAGCCTGGCAGCAGTGGATAGTTCCCAGGCTTTGTCCCTCGTAAGTAGGGATGTGGGGGTGGGTGGGCTGTGTTTGTGGGGGCACTCCCAACTCACTCACAAACCCCACAGTTTTGTGGCACAGGAGTTCTGTTGCTGCTGTGGGGGGACAGTGTGGGGGATCTACCTCTCCTGAGCAGTCTCCCCCACCCCCTCACATACATTGCTCCCCACCCACACATGGAGATGCTCTGGTCAGGTGCCTGGTATTAAAATTAGAGTCAGCAAGCGGAACATTTTTTTGTTCCCAGCGTACTTCTTGTGGCATCTCAAACTGCTTTGAGATGCCACAACAGGCACGTACTCGCTAGTCTTGGCATGCCCATGAACCACATGAAGCTAAACCTACCTGCTACCCGCTTGGTAATAGTTATGTATGGTGTATAAAGAGCTGTGGTTTTACACATCTTGTATTATGAATATTTGCAGCAAGTCTCTGGTTTCTGTCTCTGGAGTTGCAGTACATTACAGTGGTGAATATAAAGTTATGACGTGTGCTTATGTCAAAATGTTAGAGTTGTAGGACTACTGTCACATCTCCACTTTTGCCATAGTTAGAAAGATTAAGTACCCACAAGCTATTTCCATAACTCTACCCACAGTTGAAGGATGGACAAAGCTGGAGTAATATAGCTGCTTTACAAGTAAGTGCAGGCTGAAGCTCAAGATCCTCTTATAGTTTTGCACTTCATAAAGATCTACCATGGAATTATTTTGAAGGTCAAACTTCACTCTTGTGTGCAACCGTCCCAGTTCATTTACACAGAGAAGGCAAAACCATTTGAGTTTATGGCTCCAAGAAGCTAGTACTATTGATTACAATATCTTAGATGCCCAAATGAAAAAGTGCATGAAATGATAGTAGTGCTCACAGCAATGCCATACTAATGCCGTCACTAAGCATAGGCTTGGCACTCTAAAAGACAAGTGAGCATACAGGGCATGTTAGCTCAAAATAAATCCTTCGATCACACTATGTTGCTGGTAATGCAAACTGCTAAAGAAGAGGCAGAGATCTGATTCAAATTGAACAGAAGATATAACATTATTGAGTAATGTCAGATACATAAATAGGGTTATGTAGATCTAACACTGTAAGAGGTGAGATGAGGTCTTGGTTGTATATTTTCTATCTAGTAGCTTTACTAGTTCTTTAGCAATCTATGGATCACCCACGGCCATTTGCCAGGGAGTCTGGCAAGTCTGCCTCCTTGCAGGGTCATGGGGGACAGTCCAGCAATTCCAGGACTCCCATTTTTTAATTTTTACCATTTGCCTGGGACTGGCCTTTGAAATCTGGGATTGCCTCAGGCAAACTGGGATATATAATCACTCTAAATAAGGGGCACAAGGACTAAGCTGCCCTCTCATCCATAGGGGTGAATGTTAAAACTCATGGTTAGGCCATTTTTGTGGTATAGCAGTATGCAGCATGAATTTTTTTTTTTTCTTTTGTGGATACAGAAGGGATTTTAGTTTTCAAGACTGCATACCCAGCACCTTTCACAGGCATCTAAAATTTTAAATAAAAGTAATATAAAGTTCTGTACCATTCACAAGAAGCTACATACCCAATACTAAGTTATATGATCCTTTTTTTTTTTTTTTTTTTAGTTGGCTGAACAGGCATGGTTTCTAGCTTCCTTTCCTTTTTAAGGCCAGTTCAAAGGCATCTTATGTGGTTTATTGTACAGTACATGGTATAGATTCACGACAATTGTGGAAGTCACTAAAGAATGTGGTCAGTTTATATTATTCTTTTTCTGTGACTCATCCTTAATTGTTCAAAACTTGTCTCTAGCTACACGATTAAAACAAGGTTATTCATAAATCCTTTTAAGATCCTTCTCCAAGAAATGTTCAGAGTTTAAACAAAAAATTCTAAAGTCATGTTTGTTTAACCTACACCTTAGTTAGGTGCAGGTCCCAAACAGTGCTGTTCCTAAATCTACTGCACATGCCTCTTCTATCTTCCATATACTACCCCTTTGTGAATCCAAAGCAGAATACATTAGCTTTATGTCTTTGCTTTAAAGTGCCGTCATTTTTTGTCCTTTTAAAAGTTGTGTCTTCAGTAAAAGAGAGAATCTGCTTTTGTGAGGCTTTCTTGCAGTGGAAACTTGAAACAAGCTCCGAACCCTTAGAACTAAACAAGAGCTTAGATTAATCAATACAAATTGCTTTTTTTTACTTTTTCTTCCAGGAAGCAGTTGAACTTATCTTTGGTGCCTCGATTTTTTTTTTTTTTTTTTAAACAAACTTTGATACTATTATGCAATAACACCAAGGCAGTCTGAGAGGCTAGCCTCAAACTTTTATAATTTTGAGTCGGGTAAGGACAGCTCTAAAGTTCTCTTTTTTGCCCTCACTTTCCTTAAAAGTATCGCTTACTGTCAATAATTACATAGGATCATAGGAAAGTAGAGTTGGAAGGGATCTCACAACCTCATCTAGTCCAGCCCCTGTTCAGGGTAGGCTTATCCCTGACTAAACCAGCCCAGACAAGTTTCTGTCCAACTTGCTTTTGAAGATTTCCAAGGGTGGAAGTTCCATAGTTTCTCTAGGTAGCCTGTTCCAATTTTTGACTACCCTTCTAGTTAGAAAGTTTCTCCTAATCTCCAACGTCAATTTTCCCTGCTGTAGCTTGTGGCCATTACTCCTAGTCCTTTTCCCTTCAGCCACAGGAAAAAAAGCCGATTTCCACTATCCTACCTCAGTTTTCTTTTCTCTAAATTAAATAACCCCTGTTCTTTCAGCCATTCCTCATAAGTCTTGCTAGACCGCAGGCCCCTAATAATTTTTATTGCTCTGTGCTAGACTTTTTACAAATTCTCCATGAGCTTCTTGAAGTGTTGGGCCCAAAATGGACGCAGTATTTCAGGTAAAACCTCACTAGTGCTGAAAAATGGAAGAATTGCTTCCCTTGATTTGCAAGTGACATTCCTGTTAATACAGCCAAGTATACTATTAACGTTTTTATAATAAGAGTACACTGTTGGCTCAAATTCAGCTTATGGTCTACTGCAACCTCCAGATTGCGAGAGCAGGACTTCATACTTTTCCTTTTTGAATCTCATCTTATTGATTGTGGGGCATTTTTTCAGTTTATCCAGGTCCTTCTGAATCCTAGTTCTAACCTTTGGGGTATCTGCAAGTCCACCCAACTTGGTGTCATCCGCAAATTTGCTAAAGATGCACTTGATCCCATTGTCCAAATCATTAATGAAGATATTAAGCAATACTGGACACAAGATAGACTCCTGGGGAATTCTTTTTAATGTCCTTCCAACTAGCCAACCACCTAATAGTACAGTCATCCAATCAGTTATGTATCTAGCATACAGTACTTTCATCTAGTCTGTATTTCTTTATCTCATTATGCGAATGTTGGGGGAAACGGTGTCCACAGCCTTGCTAAAGTAAAGGTGTATCACAAGCAAATCAGATTGGTCAGGCCTGCCTTCATAGATTTCTAGTGTTGAAAGGGACATATTAGATCAAGTCTGAACCCCTGCTCTGGGCAGGAAAGAGTGCTGGGGTTAAGTAACCCCAGTCAGGTGCTTGTCTAATCTCCTTTTAAATGCCTCCAGTGTAGGGGAAAGCACCACCTCTCTTGGAAACCCATTCAATATTTTGGCAATACTCACCGTAAAGAATTTTTTACTGATGTCCAATGTAAATCTGCTTTCCTTCAGTTCATGGCCATTGTTTCTGTTAACACCAAGGGGTGCCCTGGGAAACAGAGTGTCCCCTATTTCCTGCTGACCCCCACCCCCCAGTGAGCTTGTAGACAGCCACAAGATCACCTCTCGGCCTTTTCTTGCGGAGGCTGAAGAGATTCAGGTCCCTCAGGCTGTTTTTCATAGGATTTTAACTACAGGCCCTCAACCATATGAGTAGCGCTCCTCTGAACCCTTTCCAGGTTATCCACATCCCTCTTGAAGTATGGCGCCCAAAACTGGATGCAGTATTCCAGCTGTAGTCTCACTAATGCCACATAGAGGGGAAGTATCACCCCTCTGGACCTGCTCATGATACACCTACTAATGCAAGAAAGAGTGGTTAGGCTTACTTATTACCTCATCACACTGGTGACTCATGTTTATTTTTGCTTTGACTATGACTCCGAGATCCCTTTCCACTGCTGTGCTACTTAGAATGGCACTTCCTAGTCTATATGCGTATTGGTGATTCTTCCTTCCCAGGTGGAGCACTTTGCACTTGTTGTTAAATTGCATCCTATTCTGATCTGCCCACTTCCCCAGTCTGTCTGAGTTCACTCCCTACCCTCTGGTGTGTCTACTATACCCCACAGTTTGGTGTCATCTGCAAATTTGGACAACTACACCCTCATCCAAAGCACTCATGAAGATACTGACTTGCTCTTGGTGAATCTATTCTCTCTCTCCTGATCGCCTTGTTCTGTTCTAGGTATTTTGTGCTCTGTGATCTTCTCAGGTATTGAGGTCAGACTGACTGGTCTGTAGCTCCCTGTACGCTCCTTCTTCCTCTTCTTAAGGATAGAGAACCTCATCTTAACCTCTTCTTAAGCCTTCGCGATGGTATCCCACAATCACCTCTTGGCAAAACTGGCCAATTTTGGCCTTGGGTCCACCACAATACGCTGGCTGGGAAATTGGCTCCATGGTCAGACCCAGAGAGTGATAATTGATGGAAGTCAATTGTCATAGTGCCATGTGACCAGTGGGGTCCCCCAAGGCTCTGTCCTTGGACCCATATTGTTCAACATCTTCATTAATGATGTGGACATTGGAATCAGGAGTGGACTGGCCAAGTTCGCCGATGACACCAAACTTTGGGGCAAAGCATCCACACCAGAAGACAGGAGGGTGATCCAGGCTGACCTGGACAGGCTCAGCAAATGGGAGAACCTGATGGTGTTTAACACTGAAAAATGCAAGGTTCTCCACCTTGGGAAGAAAAACCTGCAGCATCCTTATAGGCTTGGCAGTGCTATGCTGGCTAGCACTATGGAAGAAAGAGACTTGGGGATCATCATTGACCACAAGATGAACATGAGCCTCCAATTCAATGCTGTGGCTAGTAAAGCCACCAAAATGCTGGCTTGCATCCATAGCTGCTTCTCAAGCAAATCCCAGGATGTCATTCTCCCCTTGTACTTGGCCTTGGTGAGGCTGCAGCTGGAGTACTACGTCCAGTTTTGGGCCCCACAATTCAAAAAGGATGTGGAGAGCCCAGAGAAGGGTCAGACATATGATCAGAGGTCAGGAAAACAGACCCTACACTGAGAGGCTGAGAGCTATGGGGCTCTGTAGCCTGGAAAAGCGCAGGGTCAGGGGTGATTTGATGGGCTCCTGTAAGTTTATCAGGGGTGTTCACCAGGACCTGGGGGAATGTTTGTTCACCAGGGCACCCCAGGTGATGACAAGGTTGAATGGTTATAAACTACTGCAAGACCATTTCAGGCTGGACATAAGGAAGAATCTCTTTACTGTCCGAGCCCCCAAGGTCTGGAATAGTCTGTCATCGGAAGTGGTTCAAGCACCTACATTGAATACCTTCAAGAAAAAATTGGATGCTTATCTTGCTGGGATCCTATGACCCCAGCTGACTTCCTGCCTTCGGGCGGGGTGCTGGACTTGATGATCTTCCAAGGTCCCTTCCAGCCCTAATGTCTATGAATCTATGATAGGCATTATATTTGCCTCTTCCAGTCATCCAGGACCTCACCTGAACTCCATGAGTTCTCAAGGAGGATAGCCAATAGCTCTGAAATTCTCAACCAGCTCCTCCAGTACCCCAGGGTACATCCCAGCTGACCATTCTGACTTAAAATATAATGCAGCTGTAACCTTTTTAGCTTCACAATAGTTTTCTTTTTGTTAGAGCACTGCTGGTTTCTAGTTATGTCAAAACAGAGATTCTAATTCTATGTTATTGGTATTGTCTTACCATAAAATTAAAAAAAAAAAAATCTTGTACCAATTTACACTTGTCATACATTTGTCTCAAGAAATATGTTCCACTTCAGGGGAAAAAATGAAAATGACTAGTTCAGAATACAGACTGGAAACAAATTAGTATCTCCTCAGTCTCAGACAGACTTTATTGGAACTACTGAGATACTGAACAGTTGATTAACTGACCCACTGACTACAATGGAATTACGTGAATAAGTAATTGCCCATCAGTATCAACAACAGGTTTAGAACCTGACCCAGAGATGGTTTTATTCCTGTAAACAGCTTAGACAAGTCTTCCCTGACCTTGTCTATAGAAGTGATCGTGAAAGAAATAGGTTCCAAAGCAAAATTATATTTTGAAATGGCTACATGTCAGGGCCCTGTAGCTCATTAATTTTAGGTGGCTCCTGAAGCTCTTAACCCACCCAGTGACACCTGAAATTAGTTTTAAGCACACTTTAGGTGATGCCACTCCAGGAGAGGTTGATCTCTGAACCATTTGACCCAGCTCATATTCCATTAATGTGTAGTTATTCCCCACAGGTGAGCTGCCCAAGTTGTAGTCCTGCAGCATCCGAGGATGCAGAGTCCCCCCACCCTCCTATTCTCTGTGGAGAAACTTTCCATCTTGTGAAATGTACTACCCAGGGGGTGGTTCTAGTACTGAGCCAAATTCCCTCTCCTGCCCCTTCCCATGCCTAGGGGTGTGGCCTTCCCACACCTAGGGGTGGAACCCTGTCGAAACAGCATGTAGGCTGCATGCCAACTAGTTAAATCTCAGGGCATGGATGGGTCTAGGTGGGAGTTGTGGGGGGAACAAGCTAGGGCGCTGGATCTGGTCTCCATGATCTGAGGCTTTCTTTTTGGGGTAGGGCAGTAGCATTTCCGAAAGTGCCTTCCCTCACTGCTCCCACCTCCCAGCCACTCCAGGAAGCAAAACCAGCACCCCCCCATGCCCTAATCCCAATGTATTTTAGTTCCTTTTCATTTATTTTTATTTTTTAACTTCTTTTTATTTTATCCTTCCGTGTCTGGCTGACTTCATTTCACCACCCTTCCCCTATCCCCATTTCCTTTCCACCTCCCATTTCATTACCAACCCTTGTTCCATTAACTCTCTATCTCACAGCATCAGATTCTGTAGCAGAAAACCCCTCAAAGGAAATTCAGCTAGTGGTGTGTGTGAGAACATGCTTCCAAAGAAAGCTGCTGAAAGATTTGGCTTCTGAATGTGTACCTCTGTGCTTCCCATGGATACTTGATGTTCCTATGGGTCTCAAAGTATCCAGAATGTTTGAAGTAGAAATTGCTTCCTTCTCCAGAAAAAAATCTGTTTCTGATGGTAGAAAGGAGTCAGGAATTTTTAAATAAAATGTTCTCTTGTTGGTAAATGCTGATTCATCAATATCATAACTTTTTGTGACTATATAGCAGTTTGGACAAAACTTATGTTGGTAAAGATTTATCAGAGTCAGGAAGGAATTCCAAGGGGAAGTCCCTGCTTTAACCCAGGACACCTTAGGACTTGTTCAGGCCTTGGGAACTCATAGCAAAGGAGTTTTTATCAGCTAATAAATTATACCTTTTTGTCTGGCTGGATTAGAAATTATAGGTCATCTCCCCTGCATGAAAGACCAAGGAATTGTAAGAATTAGTAAAAATGTTTATTACAAAACGAGAAATCACAAGAATCAGCAACCATATATTGAGGTACAGACAGAGATATGAAAAAAATAGTAAGGTTGATATTTGTCCCTAAAAATGTGGCCTCTACTTCTGACCAAATCAAAGTTTTCTGCAAGCACTGGCTGGGGGACTTAGTTACCTTTATGCCCTGGGATCTGTAGAATATGATTAACTCTCAAGGCATGCCTTAAATAGCCAATCTTATCTGTCCATTTGCATTTCTTTTGAATTATCCTCTCAAGAAGTATGTGAATATTAAGCATATAACTTTCTCCCTTTGGACATCCAGTTGACAGGTCAGGTGTGATGCCCGATCCAATTATAACTAGGAAATAACAGACATAAAGATTGCTAATCCCATATCCTTGGTTATCACTTACCCCAGAGAGTTCTACTTGTTCTTTCCACTGTGAGAAATGCCGGTGTCTGATTAGACTGTTTCCAGGTATTAGCCTTGCTATCCTCCACTTTTAAAATGTTAATTCATCCTTGTCTGGGATGGCCACAACCCACGTGCTAGGACTCATGTCTGCACTTGATATGCATAGCCATCCGGGATGTGCATGCTCAGTGATTACTTCTTTCAGCCATTTAGGCTTTGATCCCTGTAGGTGCAAACCTAATTTAATTACTACCATATTACTCAATCCCAGCTATAAAGATATGAATGCATTTTCATATTAGATACTATAATTCATACAGACATAACAGTGATAGGACTAAACACATCTTAATGTTAGCTATAAATACAGCCTACACACTGTTTCAGCACACCTGCTTCATGAAACCGTGTATGTATGATATTACATGAACTCCCAAAATATTGCAAGTTCATGATACTTCATTTGCCTGCTGTTATTCTGGACTTGAACCTGGATCCACCATTTCTCAGCCATGGGGCTACTGGGAGTACATTTTTTTTTTTCTTTTAATATTTTGACTGTTTAGTTTTATTTGAATGTCAAACAAAATCCAGTTCTAAAATTGCCATTTTTCATAAGATAGAATTCTTTATTTTTGGGTCAGACCTAGACAACGGTTGTGCGAAGTCTTCCTGTTCTCTAAAGGCTTCACTGTGGTGGCAATTAGTCCTAATTCCAAAGGTTTTGAGCACATCCAGGCCATATCCCATCATCTGAACCTGTTGAGACACTTCAAACCCAGGAGTGCACCACTGAGGCTACTCAAGGCATGTCTCCCTTACGCTTGCCAGAGTCCGAGGGCTCCAAGATGGGTGCGGAGGGACAAGACTGAGGCAGCTTCACTGGAAAATTTCTGGGTTTCAAGTTTATTGGGGTCAGGAGTGCATGCAGTGGGTGGAAGAGTGGATAAGGACCACTTGGTGCAAAGACCCACCACCACCACCACAGTGTAGCTATGCCTTTTGAATATGTATATTATCAGGGCCCAGATCATTGTCAAGTAGCTGGCAGTTGCAATTAGGTGTATTATAATCACTGTATATTTTATTTAATACTTTGTTTCAAGCAGTTCCATTACGCTGCAGAATGTAGAGTTAAATGGTATGTTGATACCAAAACAAAAAATTGAAACGGGATGATATCAGAATAACATGAGTTTTAAGTTTATATATTAAAATAAATAGGAAACATTTTCTGTCTATTAGGTTGATGGCATAAGTAAAATTAAGTTCAAGCACAGAGTGCAGAAGAGCTAGATTAAATCGGTGATGCATTGTAGTTTGTGAGTGGAAAAGAATGATTCCTGCATATGTTTTACAACATCTGAGTGGAAGCACTGACACTGCTGCATCAGGATGCAAAATACAATCAGTGTGGCTGAAGCCAGCATCTATTTATCTTAAATTAATCATTTTCTGAGTAGGCACTTGATATCTTGGTGTGGCATGCTATCTTTTTTATATTCTGGCTGCAGACATAAAATTGAAGAACGCTTCTAGCTGTAAGAACTGAAATATATTGAAGCCCACTAGCTATAAACACTGAAACCATTTTAATTGTTTCCTATACATTAGTTTTGCAGTCAGGACTAATTTATTTTTATTAGTTTTTCTATAATTTTTGGACTCTTGAGAATAATTTTTGGACACAAGATAAATGTCATGAGTTCCCTCAGCTCAGGAGGGAAAAAAACGAAACAAAAGCAGAAATCTAAGTGCTGCAAAAATACTTTTTAAAAAGTGGTATGGTGATTCCTTTGGCCCTATTTGTGGTTTATCTAGCAGTAAAGATGAGCCAACATCTGAATTCATTTTAATTTAAGAAATCAAGAAGGATTTGGATTTATATCACTTGAGGAGAACATGTTTGTAGTTGAGATCTGAATTGGATCAAACTTTGGAAGGGCTTCAGCTTCCTATTGGATACATGTGAACAATTCAAGAACAGAGATTCTCATGAGTAGGGGATCTACCCAACTCATGCAAATCATGAGGCTGGCAGCCATTTTGTGGGCGGAGTGCAGCAGGTCCCCCATGCCTCTGGCCAAGAGGCCCCAGTGGCCCCACCCCTTACCACTGACTGGCTGCAAGGGCTGTCTGTCATATGAACCCCCCCTTGCTGCTGATTGGCTATAAGGGCTGTTCACCATGTGGGCCTACCCCTTATTGCTGATTGGTGGTGAGGGGTGGAACTGTATGACAGACAGCCCTCACAGCCAGTCAGTGGTGAGGAGAGGGAGCAGCAGCCATCTTGCCGTTCTGGAAACTGTGCTCCTCCCTTGCTCCCCAGCGGCTGCATAGCTGGGTCACAGTGGCCACAAGGACTGCTGGCTCCTCAGAGGGAGCTAGCATTTTATTTTTTGGTAAATTTTTTTTTTTCAGGGAACCTGTGTGTTTTTGCAGAGCCTGCCTGAAACTGCAAAAATTGCAAGCTTGGTAGGCCCCTATTCATATTTGAAATTGACCTCAAAATTATTTGCAAATAAACCTCAAAGAGTCTTTGTTACTAGGAACTGAAGCCTGTGGTCTCTTTATTACAGCTAACTAGGTTATTAGGAGTAGTAGCCATACAGTGCCACTGGCAGTATCCTGACAGCAAGTGTAAAGACCATCCAAACCAAGGAAGGCTGATGTGACTGGTACTACTCCACCCTTGACCACACCCATCAATCAGTAAGCATAGAAACAAATTGTGCACAATGTAAGTTTGGTTGACAGCTAATCTGAAGAACTTGCAGTGTTCATCTCATCCCCATTATTATTACACTGGACAAAGTAAATAAAACTGAAATTTGCAGGACGAGTAGAATAGCAAGTAAGACTTACCAGAGGCAAATTCTAGATCTTGAGCTACAGGCAAGGACAGCTCAGTGGAGTTCAACAGAGCCAACACAGAGAGAGATTTGAGTCACTTCAATGTTTTCCATATACTGGAGTTATCTAAGTACCCTTCTAATCTTTTGCGTAAATCAGAGCAATTTTGCCTGTTGCTTCTTCAGCAATGGCTGAGGCTGGAACCACTATAGTTACCTTAAGCCACCCAAATATTTCTCTGTCCAGTGGAAGCTCTCCAGCTGTAAATTAAGCCAGATTTAAAGCCTGTTTGTATCACCAGGGTAAAGCAGTCTTTATGCAAAATAAGTTTGAGTGACCTCAGTGAATACAGTAACAAGCTTAACTAGTTATGTCCTTCCTGCCCATATAACAATTCAGTGACAAACAGGTATGCCTACCACTGCATCTACAACACTCCCAAACAAAGCCATTCATACTGTCTAGAATTCCTCTAATATTACTGCAACTTCAGCATTTTTCTTTTTTTCTTTTTAATGGTTCCCTAAAACTAGGTGCTTAGCAGGGTGTAGGCTCTTAATTTAGTGATTTCACTTTGGAAAGTACTGAGGACCCTGCAGTTTGGACTTCAGTGGGAAGTACTGAATGTTCATCCCTTTTGAAAAAGGTGTTACCTAGAGATTGACTCAAAGTCTACAGAAGCCAAAGGGAGCCTTTCTTTTGATTTCAGTATGTGTATAAAACAAGGCCATAATTTAGAAGTTTAAATATGAGCAGAGTGTGTTGTACACCAATACCTGGCAAGTATGAGCAGGTGTGGGGAGATCTCATATATGAAGGAGAGACATCTAAGGTAGTATTGTTCCATCAAAGGCATAATGGAAGTGTGAAGGTCCAGAAATCTTTTAGGTCCTATTATTCTATAGATGTACATCATGGCATTTTTTTACCCCTTGTTTGAATTGGCTGCTGTCAGAAAGGATGCTGGACTAGGGTAACCATTGATTCCATGTGCTGTTGTTCTAATTTCTATCATTTGATCAGAGGCAGAACAGCAGCAGAATCTGAAATAATGGAACTTACATTTTAACTACCAGTGAAATTACTGGGGGAATACACATCCTCGTTAATTAGCAAGGAGTCAGGGGAGGGGCACTCTGAAGTGCTTTGGGCTAGAGTACAAGGCAGTCGAGGGGAAAGAGACTTAATGGTGGGAGTCTACTACAGACCTCCCAACCAGGGAGAAGAGTTTGACCGGGAATTCTTGGGTCAGCTCACAGAGGTAGTGAAGGCTAAGGATGTGGTAGTCATGGGGGACCTCAATTTCCCGGACATCTGCTAGGAAGAACAGTCAGCCAGGTCTGAATGCTCATGTACGTTCTTGGCCAGAGTGCAGGACCTCCATCTAACCCAGGAGGTGCACAGCCCCACCAGGGGAGATGCCTTCTTGGACCTAGTGCTGGCCATGGGTGATGACCTGGTGAGGGGGCTGCGGGTGCTCAACCACCTGGGCGACGGCGATCATTGCCTGCTGGAATTCACCATCCAGCGCAAGGTGGCCAAGGCATGCAGTTAGGCAGCGGCCCTAGATTTTAGGAGGGCAGACTTCAACGAGCTAAGGAGGATAGTTGGAGAAGCGCTGATGTCCCAGAGGGGAGGGGAGCCAGGTGTCCAAGGAGAGTGGTCG
>NW_017728886.1:38914787-38945912 GCF_001723895.1 Crocodylus porosus
TAGATATCAGGAGGCGCTACTTCACGGTCAGGGTGGCTAGGATCTGGAACCAGCTTCCAAGAGAAGTGGTGCAGGCTCCTACCCTGGGGGTTTGTAAGAGGAGGTTAGATGCACATCTTGCTGGGGTTATTTGACCCCAGTATTCTTTCATGCCATGGCAGGGGGTCGGACTAGATGATCTGCTCAGGTCCCTTCCGACCCTAGAAACTATGAAACTACTTGTTAGGGGCAGAGTGGAGGAGCCAAAGTGTCATTCTGTATGCAGCTGTTTTGTGCAAAATCATCAGAAAATTGCTTATCTTCAGCCTTCTGAACAATAATGAAAATGGTGCACGAAACTTGAGACATTTGAAAACAGAGGCTTAAATAGAAATGCTGACAGATCATTAACTATAGCAGCCTGAATGGTCTCAATTCTGTATGCTGTTTTTCAGAGGGTTGTTGCATAATCTGATACTAAAGAATACACTCAGCTCCTGTCCTCAGTATCTAAAACAGTCCTTATCCAACAGTAGAATGAAAATTGCCTAGTTTTTCATGTGGCCAACAGCCAGGAAGCTAACTTGAGTTTTAATGAAAACAGAGTGAACATGACTTTGGTATCTGAGCAACTACTGAAGATAAAGACAAACTCAGAACAACTTTTGAACAAAGCACAAACGTGTGTTCATATTACCTTGTATACAAAATGCACATTTATACATAAGATGAAAGATTTGCTCCCATATTAAAATAGAACGTGCTAATAGATCTCAATGTATGCTATAATTACATTTAGTAATGAATAATTAATTTACATGTATGTGATAATTAAATTATATGAAGGGAAGCTTGGGTTGTATAAAATAATACAGCTCAGATAGTTTGGCATCTGATAGCTACCATATTTACTCAAAAGATGATCTCAGTTTATACAGTCCTAGCTTCAGGCACTGTATTTCAGTGTGCCCCTTAAACACCCAAACGTTTCTTACTTTCCATATACTGGGCCTATTTCAAGAGCCCCCATATATTCTCCATCTTCTCAAGATCATACCTATCAAAAATCAGCAACAGCATGCTGCTGTCCGTTCTCCCTCTGTTACCACTTTACACACTACACTTGTATAGTTTGTGCAAACGAATAACCTTATATCCAGCTTCCCCCATCCCCTCTGTCTGTCTCGTTTTATACAGTTTTGTTCTGGTTAGCCGTTTTCTTATTGCTTTCCAAAAGAACACACATTTCCCTTTGTACTTTTGCGAACTGCTGCCCTGACAGTGGAAACATAATTCCAGTGTACAAAATGATCATCACTTTAACTGCCATCATCTTTCTAGCAAAGGACAGTGTCCTTCCTGTCCACAACCATAACACTTGCTGTACCCACAGTGTAACCTTTGCTAATGCCTTATTTTCTTTCCTTTCTGCCTTGATTAAGATCCCTAAAGTTTTGATCTCTCCCTTCACTACTTGTAGTCCAAGCTTCTCTAGATCCCTCCAGTTCCCCACTCTCATTATAGTGCTTTTCATTTTGTTCAATTTAGCCCTAGTCACTTCACCATACTCTGTTGTATGTTTTAGCACCCTTTCAATCGATAATTTGTCTCTAACCACTATATTAGTGTCATCCATATAGAGTGCACACTTTACCTCTGTCCCTCCCAGTATACAATTTTATCTTTCCTTTTTCTTTGTGCCAGTGGCTCTGTTGCACATACAAACAATATTGGTGACAATGAACACCCTTGTCTTACCCCTGTTTTGATTTTAAAGGCTCTGCTCAGGTGTCCATTTATTAGCACTTGCCTCCACCTCTCTATATAACCATTTTAGCTATCCTATCAATTTATCAGGGAAACCCACTTTTCTTAACACTTCAAATGTAAAATCATGATCCCTCTATGATGTGCTTTCTCCAGATCCAAATCTGCTACTGTCATATTTAATTTCCTCTCCTGAATGTGTATCAGTGTATCCCTGATCAACTGATCAAGTCAGAAATCCTCATGCCTAGGACTTCACAGGTTTGATCTTCAAGTATTACTCTTGTCAGGTCCCGAGACTAAGAGGAAGAGAAAGGGAACCCACTGCTGCTTTTAAAGTAGTGTGTATATATTTTGCACTGTTGTATTACTCTGTCTAGACAGCTATATGAAATGTTTTATATATCCAGCACCCAATTTCTAGGAGGAGTGAATACTACAGTTCCTTTTGATTTTAACTGGAGCTAGAGGACAAGGGACCTTGGAAAAATCAGGCCTTTAGGCATTAGCCTGCCATTCCCCTGGCATATTGTCTCACAGTATCTGACAATGAATGAGTGGCTTATAGTGGCTGCTGTTTAATTTGGGATGACATTTATGTCTTCTGAATGTCAGGATGGCTTCTTTAAATGTTTCCTCATAAAGCTAACTCCACTGTCAACAAGAATTCCTTGCAGAGGTCAGGAAGGTATTTGATAGCTTAATAAAACTCTTAAAGAGGTATAGACCAAGTGATGATCTGAAGGATGGTAGCCACCAGCATAGCATGCCTATCTTTGAATGAGTGTGCAGAAAGGGCTGTATTTTTCTCTGGTTCCTGACGCATCAAATAGTTTTGATAGGATCTACACGCACATGCTCTTCCCTAGCCACACCAGCATCTTTCACCATTTTTCCTTATGGTGTTACAGATTAGAACAACTTCTTCCCTCATCCCAACTGATTCTCAGAGAGGAATGTTTTTTTTGTTGATTTTACTCTCCCTCTGCACATCCCTTTCCACATTAGTCAGTGGATTCCTTTGTTCTAACAGGGATGTTTTCCACCGTGCATGAGGAGCAGGGTGGTTCTTTTTGAATCCCTGTCTCCACTGTCTCATCCTATTATGAGGAGATTATTCCTTCTGTTATCACCTAAATGTAATTCCATAACACTTTGCTGAGTCCCTGAAAAACTGTTAATATGTTGACCTTTTTTAGCGCGCTATCATCTTAGACTTAAGACTGAATTATAATCAGCACTGGCTGTGTCTACACAAGATGTTTTACTGTGCAGTAGCTCACTACTGCTGTGCAGTATCTCGTTAATTCCATGCAGTAGCGTTGCAGGGCAAAAACCATGACGCAGTGCTACTGCACAGTAGTAACTAGCTGTTGTGTACTTGTAATGAGCTACTGCACAGTCAGCATCAGCATGAAGCTGTGTGGGGACACTGCTGCATGGTAACGCCAGTTACTTTGTAGTCATTTAATATTTGGGTATTCAAGTGCTAAATGATTGTGCAGTAAGAACTGCTTAGTCAGCATTGTTTGTAGACACGGCCACTGAGGAAGAACTGAAGCTCTTTTATCTTTTGTTTTTCAGGGAGTCAGATGGGGTATAGGATCATGCTTAGAGTCCTAAGTCCATTTCGGCATGTAGCAGGTGGAATAGAATCTGGCCTTAAAGTTCTGTCTTTACTCCTATCTTGCTTCCTACCATCTACTTTAGAAACAGGTGCTGTCCCTGCCTGGGTACCCAAGGACTGTGGGTCTTTTAAGCAGGAATACAAAATCCTTACTTTTTTTTCAAACAGCCTGAGCTCTGCCACTTGGCTATATCCCTGCATTGATGTAGAAATCTACTTGTGTGAGCACATAGCTACCATTAGGGAGAGGGAGAAAAAGTAGTGGATAAAGGGTCATATGTATCCAAAAATGGACCTAAAATATATTTGTTTGTTTCTTTTTTGAGAATCCCAAGTATTGGTCACTTTCTTCCCTGGATGCTCAATTTCTTTGTGTATTAGTGCTATTCTAGGAACAAGTTTACATTTGGTTAGTGGCCAATCTAAGGCAGAAGACTGCAGAAGACCTCAGAACAGGACTTAGATTTAAGGGTGCATTGGTCTTACAGTGACATTGGCATGGCTGTGAATTATACCCTAACTATAAATAAAAAATGTTCAGACCCCTTACTACATAGGCTTCAGACTCCATGCCTGAGGTGACTCCATGTTACGTGGTATTGTGTTGCAGAGAGAAGAGTCACAGGGCACATCTCAATGTGTGCCACTAATGCACAGTAAAAATAGGCTACTGGACATTAAGTGTGCACTTTCACTGTTGTGCAGTAGGCAGCCTAATGCGCATTTTAGTATCTCACTTTAGAGGTACTAAATTTAATGTGTATTAGGAAAATTGTACTATCGAATATATAGACATGCCCATTGAGCCATTGTATAAACCTGGGCAGATGTGGTGATGGAAAATAAATAACAGAAAAGGGGAGCCAAGAATATGCTTTTTCCTATTAAATGTCAACTGCTATGAGTTGTTTTCATCTTCAAATAATATATGCCTTCCTGTGGGAAATGCATGAACTATTTAATGTTCCCAGTGTTAAAAAGTTCTTTTCATAATTGGTTCCTTTCTTTCCTTCTTGCTCTTGGATACCTGTTTTCTTTCATGTGTCCCTCTTCTGCTGAAACCCTCCCCTAACTCTTTTCAAAACCAAGTGCCCTCTTCTCCTTTAACCTCCTGTTTGAAGCTGATTTGTTTTGAGAATCTCTATAGTTCCTCTC
The DNA here is from genome assembly GCF_001723895.1 of Crocodylus porosus. Lineage (NCBI taxonomy): Eukaryota > Metazoa > Chordata > Crocodylia > Crocodylidae > Crocodylus > Crocodylus porosus. Next base: position 38,919,316 of record NW_017728886.1, read on the forward strand.
TTAGTACTAGAATTATTACTATTATGTCTTGCACTACAACTGAATTGTACTGTTTTTTTTCTAAGAGCTTCAGGGCAGGGGCCTTGGGTGTTTCAGTGTTTTGTAAAGAACCATGTTTACTTGTGGCTTTCTGTAAATAATTATTACAATGATAACAGCAATCACTTTGTTCTGCTGTGCTGCGCAGCCATTCGTTTATTTCTCTGTGTGTGATATTTTCAGGATATGTCAGGCAATATAGCACTCTTATCATTTTTAATATTCAATTTACTATATATGTGGGAGATTTGCAGTTTCTTTTATATTGATGTTTGTGGATGAGAGTAAGTATACCTACCTACATGTATGCCTATACATATATTGTGATGGATAGCAATAGAACAGAGGTTGCATATGTAGCCATGATGAATGGATGACTGAACACAATGAACTTCAAGGCACAGAGCTGTTTTATCCTAGATGTGGCACATTTAAGAAAGGGAAGCGAGATCAGGGTCTGGAATACATGTAGTAGTTACTGTACTGAAGCATATGAAGCAACCTCAACAAATTGCTCTCAAATGAAACAGTTACCAGGTACTAATAAGTGAAGATATGCCAGAATGAACAAACGGTTGGAGTGTATACATGAAAGGAACGCACAGATTAATAGTAGTCCTCTAATTTCTTATAAAAATAACGTTACAATGTAAAAAATATCAAACAGCAATAAAGCGAGAGCAAACCAAAAGAACAAAACATATTGAACTAAGTTTCTAAGCTACCTGACACCTGGCTAGATGGCAGCTTTATGAAGAAGAATGTAGAAGCCCTAGCAGATCACAAGTTCAATCTGAGCCTGCAGTGTGTATACCTGCACCTGCAGTTTTGGGCTGCATCAGTAGGAGAATTAGATGCAAAACATGGGAAGTGATAGTGCCTCCTTATTTGGCATTGACTAAGCCTTATCTAGAGTATTGTGTGTGGGTTTTTTTTTTTCATAGATTCATAGCTTATAGGGCTGGAAGGGACCCTGGAAGAACATAGAGTCCAGCCCCCTGCACCAAGCAGGAAAGACAACTGGGGTCAGGTGACTCTACCAAGGTGACCATCCAGTCTCCTCCTGAAGATTTACAGGGTAGGCGATTGCACCATCTCTGGAGCTTATTCCAGACTCTGGACACCCTAGCTATGAAGAAGACTTTTCCTAATGTTGAGCCTGAAATGGTCTTCTAGGAGTTTGTGACCATTACTCCTAGTTTTCCCCAAGAGTGCCCTGGTGAACAGTTGGTCACTGAGCCCTTGATGTATGCCCCTGGTGTAGCATTAAGCTGCTACCAAGTCCCCTCTCAGCCTTCTCTTTTTCAGGCTGAGGGGTCCCAGGTCCCCCAGACTTTCTTCGTATGGCTTGCCTTGCAAGTCCCTGATCATATGGGTGGCACTTCTCTGGACTCTCTCTCAAGCTTTACCATGTCCTTGTTAAAGTGCGGTGCCCAGAATTGGACACAGTACTCCAGTTGCAGTCTTAACAATGCTGAGTAGAATGGAAGAATCACTTCCTTGCTTTTGCTGGAGATGCATGGATTGATGAAGGCCAGGGTATTATTAGCTCTGCTAGTTACGGCATCACACTGCCGACTCATGTTAATCCTGTGGTTTATTATTAGTCCCAGGTCCCTTTCATTCATAGTGATGGTCAGATTGGAATAGCCAGGCCTGTAGGTGTGCAGAGAATTGTTCATCCCCAGGTGGAGCACTTTACATTTCTCAACGTTGAACTTCATCTGGTTCCGATCTGCCCAACTTGCCAGCCTGTCTAGGTCTGCCTATATCTGCAGCCTATCTTCAAGTGTGACCATGCTTCCCCATAACTTGGTGTCATCCACAAACTTGGCCAGTGAGCTCTTCACCCTCGCATCCAAATCATTGATGAAGAAGAGACACAGAGTTGTTGTTGTGGGAGACTGCCTCCTGAGGGGGACAGACATTGTGATCTGCTGCCTCCCAGGTGCATGTAGCTGAGAGGCTCCCAAAACTTATTCAGCCTTCTGACCATTACCCTATGCTTCTAATCCATGTGGGTGCAAATGACACAGTTCAGAGCAATGCTGGGTGGGTGTGAGTGAATAGAGGACTCTGTGGGTTGGGCTCAGAGGGTTGGGGGCACAGGTGGTTTTCTCTTTGATCCTCCTGGTTACAGGGCACAGGAACAGGAGAAGATGTGTTGAAGAGGTAACAGAAGACTGAGATGCTGGTGCCATTGTGATGGCTAAAGCTTCTTCAACCACAGCCCACACCTCAGGGAGAGAGTTAGTGATCTGCTGGGAAGAGATGGCCTCCACCTCACCCCAGTGGGAAAGAAGCTTTTTTCAACCAGTTTGGTTGTCCTGCTTGACAGAGCTTTAAACTAAGCTTTCTGGGGGACCAACAGACAACCATCAGAACAAGCCCAGGAAGAGTCAAACACATAATCAGCAGGTCAGGAAATACAACTGAACTTACTCCTACCCCAGGCCATGGACAGGACTCTTATATAAGTGTACAGAGAAGCCTAGGTCTTCCAAGCAGGCTTAGCTGTCTATACACTAATGCCAGGAACATGGGAAACAACGAGGAGGGACTGGCCCTCCTGCTAAGCAATAATAAATATGATCTCATAGGGATAACAGAGACCTAGTGGGACTCCACCTGTGACTGGACTACAGGTATGGATAACTATACCTTGCACGGGAGAGACTGAGCTGAGAGGAAAGGTGGGGGTTAGTTCTCTATCTCGAGGAACAGTACACTTCCCTACTAGCTGACATTGGCACCTAAGAAGGACAACTCGAAACCTTCTGGGTCAAAATATGAGGAGAATGTGGTAAAAGAGTCTGTAACTTTAGGAGTCTATTACAGACCTAACAAGGAGGAAGAGCTCAACCAAAAATTCTCTAGGGAACTAGCTGAGGCTGCACACTCTTGGTGCATGGTTGTAATGGGTGATTTGAACCACCCTGACTCCTCATGGGAGGAGCACTCAGTCAAATCTGATTGGTTGTGTAGCTTCCTCACCTGCACTGACAAGCTGTATCTGACTCAAGAAGTCTATGGGTTGACAAGAGGTGAGGTGCTGCTTGATCTAGTTCTGGTCACAGGGAATGATCTAGTGAGCGACCTGAGGATCAAAGGTCAGCTTGTGGTAACAGTGATCATGAGTTGATCACCTTTTGTTTTCCATTGCAAAGCTAGCAGTTCAGTCAGCAATGCAGTAATCCTTGACTTCAGGAAGGCTGACTTCCAAAAGCTCAGAAGGTTGGTTGTCAAGGCCCTGAAAGATCATAATCTGACAGGGAAGGGAGTCCAAGATGAGTGGTCGCTACTTAAGGATGTGATCCTAATAGCTCAAGGAAGGGAAGTCCATTCCAACCCACAGGAAAAGGAGTAATAGGGCTGGGAAATCCCCTTGGCCAAATAGGGAACTCATGGACCACCTTAATTTTAAAAGAGAAGCCTATAAGAGTTGGAAGATGGATAATACCTCTAAGAAGGATTATGTATCACTGGTCCACACCTGTAGGGAATGGACCAGAAAAGCCAAGGCCATAACCAAACTCAGGATGGCTACGGGAATCAAGGACAATAAAAAGTCCTTTTTCAGATGGATAGGAAGTAATAAGAAAAATAAGGGCAACGTTAGACCCCTGCTGAATCAAACAGGGCAGCTGACAACAGACTCCCAGGAAAAAGCTTAATCTTCTTAATGATTACTTTGTGTCAGTTTTTCACCAGCCCAAGGGGGTCACCCTCCCTGACGAGACATAGGACTACGAGGGTATGGGTGACCATATGCTTTCATTTCGTGAAGATACTGTGAGGGAGCACCTTGAGGGGCTGGACATCCATAAGTCAGCTGGCCCTGCTGAAATGCACCCAAGAATGCTGAAAGAGTTGTCTGACATCTTAGCTCAGATATTGGCATGGATATTCAAAAACTTGTGGCACTTGGGTGAGGTTTGTGACAACTGGAAGAGGGCCAATGTGGTGCTTATCTTCAAGAAAGGAAGGAAGATCCAGGGAACTGCAGACCAATCAGTTTGACTTCAATCCCTGGAAAGATCTTCAAGAAAATTGTCAAAGAATTCATCAATAACAGGCTGACAGAAGTTGCCATCCTGAGAGAAAGCCAGCATGGCTTTATTTTGGGTAGGTCATGCCTGACCAACCTCATCTCCTTCTATGACCAGGTGGTGTCACCTGGATGGGGGGTTGAGGTTGATGTCATATACCTGGATTTTTAAAAAGCCTGTGACTTGGTCTCCCACAATGTCCTTATGGCAAAACTGGGGAACTGTGGGCTTGACAACCTCACAGTCCAGTGGCTGGGGAACTGGCCCCATGGTTGGACCCAGAGATCGATAGGCAATGGAACCAAGTCAACATGGCACATGGTGACCAGTGCACCCCTCAGGTTTCAGTACTTGGACTAGTACTCTTTAATATATTTATAAACTGTCTGGATTTGGTGTCAGAAGCAGACTGGCTAAGTTTGCAGATGACTCTGAACTGTGGGGAAGCTCGGTTACACTGGAGGATAGGCTGAGGATTCAAGCTGAATTAGACAGACTTGCAAAGTGGGTGGACAAAAACCCAATAATCTTCAACATGGATAAATGCAAGGTAATACACCTCAGGAGGAAGAATCCACACCATACCTATAGGCTTGATAATACTTCACTCACTAGCACTATGTCTGAAAAATACTTGGGGGTTGTGATTGGCCACAAGATGAATATAAGCCACCAATGCGATGCTGCAGCCAGCAAAGCAAATACAATCCTGGCTTGCATTTGCCGATTAATCTCAAACAAGACCCAAGATGTCATTCTCCCGCTTTACTTAGCTTTGGTGAGGCCACAGCTGGAGTACTGCATCCAATTCTGGGATCCAATCTTCAGAAAGGATGTGGAGAAGCTTGAGAGAGTCCAGAGGAGAGCCACGCACATGATTACAGGTCAAGAGAGCAGGCCTTATGAGGAGAGGCTGAGATATGGGACTCTTCAGATTGGAAAAGTGTAGGCTCAGAGGGGTCTTGGTGGCAGCCTATAAGTACATCTGGGTGCACATCAGGACCTAAGAGAATGTCTGTTCACCAGAGTTCCCCTAGGGAATACTAGCTCCAATGGTCACAAACTGCTGGAAGACTGTTTTAGACTGGACATAAGGAAAAACTTCTTCACTGTCCGAGTCTCCAGAGTGTGGAACGGGCTGCCCCCAGAAGTGGTGCAAGCACCTACTCTGGACACATTCAAGTTGTGTTTAGATATTTATCTTGCTGGGGTCATCTGACCCCAGCTGACTTCCTGCCCCTTGGCCGGTGGGGCTTGACCCGATGATCTCACAAGGTCCCTTCCAGCCCTAATGTCTATGAAATCTTTGTAATCTATGTTGAATAGTACTGTACCAAGTGCTGACCTCTGTGAGACACCACTGGCCACTTCTCGCCAAGATGACACAGATCCGTTCATTAGGACTCTGGGTCCTACCCCATAGCCAGCTTCCTACCCACTTAACTGTATTGCAGTTAAGCCCACAATCCTCCAATTTTCTTGTGAGAACATCATGGGATACCAAAGCAAAAGCTTTTTGGAAGTCAAAGTATACCATGTCAACTTCCTCTCTCTTATCCAGATGGTGAGTTACCTGATCAGAAAAGGGGATGAGGTTGGTAAGATGAGACCTGCCCATGATGAAGTCATGCTGGATGTCATTTAGAATACTACCTTCTGCAAGCCTATTGCACATAGATGCCTTAATGAATTTTTCCAGGATTTTCCCTAGGATAGAATTTAAGCCAATTGGCTTATAGTTACCCAGGTCCTACCTTCTCTCTTTGAAGATAGGCACAACATTGGCCCTCTTCCAGTCCTCAGGGACCTCTCTGAAGTTCCACAAGTTTTGGAAGAGTTTTGCCAGGGGGTCCGTTATGCCTTTGGCCAGCTCCTTCAGCACTCTGATGTCTAATTTTTTAACTGATCACATACCAGTTCTACGGCAATAGTAGGAAAAATGGTCATTTCTACCCTCCTCATTCTGTACTCTCTCTGGTGTGATCTTCCCCTGGGCTCGGTGAAAGACCAAAGTGAAAGTAGTTATTCAGGAATTCAGTTTTCTCCTGAGTGCCGGTAACCAGCTGTCTTGAGTTGTTGAGCAGTGGACCTACACTCCCATTTGTTTTCCTCCTGTTCCCTATGTACCTAAAGAAGGATTTCTTGTTGTCCTTGATTTCTGTCACTAATTTTAATTCAGTCGCTGCCTTACTTTTCTAATCTAATGCTTACAAATGCAGGCCATTGTTGTATAGTCCTCCGTGGGGCCTGTCCCAAGCTTCCATTGTCTGTATGTCTCTTTCTTCTTTCTTACAAGGACCATGATTTCTCTGCTTAGCCAAGAGAGCTTCCCATCACTTGCTAACTTTTCTCCACATGGGAATGGACTTCCTTTGTGCTTCAAGGATCAAGTCCTTAAGGAACAACCACTCTTCATTTATTCCCTTTACCTTCTGTCCCTGGTCCTGCAGTGCTTTCTGTACTAGTGACTGGAGCCTGTTGAAATTTGCATTTTTGAAGTCCAAAACTTTTGGGAACCGCATTTGAAAAAAACCATGGAAGAGTTGGGGTTCAGAGGCAGGTGACAAAAATGAGTGGGCTTGGAAGGCAAACCATAGGAAGAGAGGTTGAAGGAAATAAGCAGACTTAGCTTGTGGAAAAAAGAGGGGACATGATAGCAGACATATGAATCTTCAAACATATGAATCTATGAATCTGAAGGGCTGAGGAAAGAGGACTCCTTTCATCTCTTGCTGGAGATAGCAGGACATAAACCAATGGTTTGAATTTGCATCAAAGTAAGTTTAGACTTGATATCAGGAAAAAAAAATCTTCACTATTAGAACAGTGAGGCAGTGGAATAGACTGCTTCAGGAAGATGTGGAAACTGCATGCTGCAGGTGTTCAAGGAGAAGTTGGATAAATATTTGTCCAGGATGATTTCAGCCAATGCTGTGCGAGTGCTAGACATATAGTTTTGCCAGTGCTATAGTATGGGTATTTTACATGCTTCTGGGCTCTGCTGGGTGCTGCATGGGTTTCTGAAAGAATTTTTCCCCTCCTGTTGCTGTATGTGTCAAGGTTTGGTTGGGTTTTTTTGTTTTTGGTTGGGGTTTTTTGCCTTCCTCAAAAGCACTGGCTGTTGGTTGCAGCCAAGACTATGGATTTTGACTGGGGTGTGTCAGTGCTCTTGTTGGGACTTAAACTCAGAGGTTACTGGGCCTTCTGCTTGGGTTCATACCAGTTGCCACATTTAGGATCAGGAAGGAATTTTTCCCTATGGTCAGTTTGGTATGGACTTTGGGGATTTTTCCCTTCCTCTGTAGTAGGGAGTGTGTTCCTGTTCCTTGGATCTCTCAAGTGTATTTCAACAACCCGTGTAGCATCAGGGCACTGGCTGCTGGTGTTCCCCAGCTTTGCCTATGGCAGGTTAGAGTGCTATGCTTTTTGGTTGTTTGACAAGTTGACTGTGTAATTTTAGTAATAGGTTAGAAAAGGATTTGTATTGATTCTTACCAGAATTAGCAAGAGACAGATAATGTGAGCTTAGGGGTTTGTTTGTTTGTTTAGTTTTATTTGATTTTTTTTTTTTTTTGGCCAGGGCCCAGAGGTTGTGGACAGAAGTAACAATTTTCACCCAATCTAGTCCCTGGAAGTACTCTACAGCTGTGCCCTAACACAAGTGAATGGCTGTGGAGTGCTTATGAGGGCCTGATCCCATGATAATCAACCCTCATTACGTGAGGGCTTAGATGAAGGCTCTCCAAAGTGAAGTGCCTTCATTAACTTGTGTTTGTGCATGCTGGGAGAAGGGCTGGGCTGATGCAGCCCAGCTCTGCTCCCACGACTGTTTTGAGAATGGGGTTGGGGGGTGCAAAGGGAATGTGATGGCAATTATAGAAAAGCAAGATTATAGGAGAGAAAAAAGTGAACAACAGCAAACACCCCTGCAACTCCCTGGGTGTGCCTGGGCTCCCCTAATGAACTCTAGTTGCCAGGATGACTTGCCTTGGCAACAAATAGGAACAGGGAATGAGAGCCAGTTGCTGAACACAGGCAAGGGGGGAAGAGAGAGAGGGTGAGGGAGCTGAGGGACAAGCACCATGCTCAAGTTGCTTCCTCTCAGGGCCCTGTGGAAAAGGATCATCAGGAAAGGTTGTGGAAAGAGGGGACCAGACTGAGAGCAGAGGCAGGCAAACCAAAACCTGCAGTTGAGGAGGGAACACTCCCTTCCTCTTGGGGTCCAAGGACTAGAGGGAAAACCAGATGGTGGGACTTTCATTCATTTTGTTTACTTAAAGGGAAAGTGATACATTTGTTGCACTGAAGGCAGAAGTTAAACTAACAGAACACAGAAAAGAGAGAAAGAGAAACACGGACTCCATCTGTCCACCAGAAGTAAGGGAGCAGGGTGTAGGGGAGGAGAAGCCCTGCAGACAGACCCTGTCAGCAGTCCACAAAAGAAAGCGGGTCCCAGGCACTTGAGAAAAACCAAGGGTAACCTCCTAGTTCCAAGAATATTATAATAAATTCTGCCAGGTGAGGATTAGAGGGTGATTTAAGAGAAGTGGCTGTCCAGTGCACAGATGCTGGCATGGGTACACCAGGGAACTCATTCTAAGAGTTGCCCAGCCGATGCTGGGGGTGGAGTGGGTAGATTGGAGCCCTCCCAATATGTATTCTTCCACTCCAGTGCAGGCTGGAGAAACCCCAGAATGGACCTGCCGCTCCTGCCTTCTCCCTCTCCCGTTTTCAGACAGCACTGGGGGCTGGGAGAGGGGGGTGGGATTAGGGAAAGAGGCTGCAGAGATGCAATATGTCTCCCTGGATTAGTTCTAAATTTGGAGCTTGACTCCCCCACCCTCCTAACCCAACAGCTAATGTCTTTTGGGTTGGGAGGACTCGTCTAATTTATGGCACTTTGTGCAGTGCCATGAGTTTAGATGCTGGAGCTACATTTCTATCTCTGCCCAGGGAAAACATGCTAAACAGCCTCTCCATCTGAGAAACTGGAAGGATAATATCTTCTGTTGACTCATCTCAAAGTTAGGTAGGTTCAGTTAACCAGGGAATGAGAAGAAACTTTCTAATATTTAAAACGTAGACTCTGAGATTGGGCCAATCTTATGAATTCGCTCAAAGAACCAGATGCTTGAGCAGGCTTCTCCTAGGATTCAGTCTGCACTCTGCTTGTATTTCCTTCTAACTAGAGTAACTCTAGTTATGGACAGTGGAAAGAAGAAGTTAGATGTAGTTAGGTTGGAAGACAGGTCGAAGAACTTATGGGATATTTGATTTTTGAATACAAAACAAAGATCCTTGAGGTTCCACTGCTAGGAATGAAATAAACTTATTAAAGTAGATGGTTAGTGGGTTAAGGCTTAAGGGTGCCCTGAGTTGATCCAATTATCCAATTATTGAATATGTTCAGTTTGCTTCATGGGAATGAAGAGGTTTCCTATCCTTTTTCACCTTAATAATAATAATATGCACTTGTGAAATTTAATGCTTCACATCAAAACACTTCAAAGTACTTTGATTACTGTATACCTGTGCTTTACATGAGGTAATAACCATAAGAAAATCAGCAGTCTTTAGAGGCCTTTTGATCTCTGGTGAATATAGAACATGGAAATCAAACCATGTATCATCCAGAAATTGTAAACTTAGGGGGTATACAAATGTTAAATTTCAACGAGTAGAATCTAAATTCCATTGTTTGAAAATGCTTCATCTACAATGTTCACAGCACTTCAGTCATTTAAAAAATAGCTGATGCAATGGAACCCTCCACCACATAGGATGAGGCTCAAGTGCTAACTGATTGGAGTACAAGGATTTGAATGAATGCTTGCACACAATCCCAAACAACTGGAGAGGCATAGTTTCATAATTTCATCGTTGGTAGGGTCAGAAAGGATGTGAGCAGATCATCCAGTCTGACCCCCTGCCATGGCCCTCTGGCATCTGAGCATGCCTTCTTCCCACCAGCTTCCAGGGAGATGCTCTGTGACTCTGGCTGTGCTCTACTGCTGTACTGTGAATGACAGACCACCCCTTCCCCAATTGCTCAGGGTCAGAGAAGCCCAGCCCCGCTCCACAGCCCAAAGGCGTCTATGGATCTGTCAGACCCCTGAAATGGTGTTGGTAGAGGAAAACCACCCACCACAACTGGACCCCATCTTGCCCCATCCTCAAGCTTCCTTAAACCCAGCCCTCCTTTTCCCCTCCCCTGCCTTCCTGGTGACCCCTGATCCCTCCTCTTCTCTGACTGGACATGGCCTGCCCCCACCCTTGTGGTCCCCATTGGGGACCCCGCTCCTTATGGCCCAGCCCACTCCTTGCCTGATTCCCTCTTCTCCCCCTACCCCTCTCCATGGATCCTACCTGGACACAGGGACACCAGATCTTGCAGTTTGGGGGAAGGAAAGGGAAGGGTCTGGCAGATCAATCTTCCCTCTCCTAACTCTGCAGGGATCCTGCCCCCACCAGGACCTGACATTGCCCCCCAGAAGGATGTGTCTTGGCCTGCAGGGACCAGGCCTTGACCTTCTGGGGGGAAGTGTCAGGTCCTGGTGCAGGTGGGACCCTCTGTGGCAGGGCACTGTTTGTGCCTGCCACTTTAAGGGCTAGAAGGCAGCAGCTGGCAGGTGCCTGATTAGGGCAACCATTTTAGATTCAGGGCTGCCCATATAATCAGAACAGTTCAGCTTCTGGAGGCCAGGCAACAACATTGCCTTGCTGGAGGGCTGCTGACATCAACTGGAGGTAAGGGAGGAGATGTAGGGGAAGGATAGGAGGCTTCTGGTCCTGGGTACAACCTAAAACTTCACCCTGATGGGAGTGGGTGGCCTGGTGGGGCTCTCAGTGGCACGGGAGCCGCCAGGAAATGCCAGGCCAGTTACCACCCTGGTGAAAGGTGGGTCAGGGCACCTTAATTCCTAACCCCTGCAACCAGGTGGGTTACCCCTTGTTGGAGGGTGAGGAAGGTGGACCCCATGAAGAAGAGTAAGGGCCATTGACTCAGGGCCTGTTTGAACTTTCCCTGACTGGCCAGGACCGGAATGCCCAAGAGCCGAGGGTCTGGGGTTCCAACTGGACTGGAGGTGGGCCAGGGCTAGAGAGCCTAAGGTCCCTCTGGGGGGATCACACCCGAAGGGAAGCAGCTCAGGGAGCTATGTTGCCCAGTATGACGGTGGAAGAGTCCACCTGAGGGAAGGAATCCAGGTGGGGTTCAATAGTAGGATTCTGGGGCCTAGCAAGGGGCTGGTGATAGTGAGAACATTGTGATGCCATCTGTGAGCCTTGGGTTGCAGTATAGGAGAGGAAAGGAGCCGCACGTAGTCCCCCCTGGCATCAGGGCAGAAAATGGGCAGCCTCCCTCTTGTTAACATCTACTAATTAAATATAACAAGAAGGCGTGGCGGGCGAGAACACGGGTGGTTAGCCAAGAACAGGTGGGTGGGCCACAGCGAGATCAGCCGCCTGTTACACCCCTCACTTTCTGTTTTAATTTTGATTCTCCACTCCCTACATGCCTTCTTTCTGGTTTCCCCCATCCCTTCCCTCACTCCCTGTTCCCAATCCCCACCATCCCCCCTCCCCCCACTCCTTGTTTGTTTTTCTTTGATCATACGCACCCCCTCTTCCTGGTCCAGCCCGTCCCACCCCCAAGCTGCTGGGATTCCACACCTATGGCAGCTGGGGACTCTAAACCCATGCCCCTACAAGGACACTTCCTGCTTCCATCCTCCATGGGGACTGAAGACACTGGACCAACTCCTCTGCATGCACACTGACCAGTCTGTCTCTGCCACTTGTTCGTGGACCCCCAGATGCTCCCCTATGGATCCTACCTGACAGGCTAGGGAGCAAGAGTGAAGATGTTTTCTACATCTGACAACTGGTGCCACAGGGTAAGGAGCGGGCTGATGGAGCTGAGGGAGGGGAAGAGGTATTTTGGGGTGTGGGGCAGGTGAAGTCCTTTGAGTGCCAGCCAGTTGGCTCTGACTTATGCCTTGTGCCTCTTTCATCTTTATCCCAGCAGACAGAAGAGCCTGTAAAGCATGCTGGGGTGCATACTTTTGTTCCCCTTGGCTGGTTGCTTTTACCACTGCAGGCTGTCTGCAGAGCATGCAGACATCCCTTTGCACTTATATGCAGGTTAAGCTGTTTGCAAATCAACCAGTTTAACTTCAACCAGTTGAACTTCAGCAGGCTGATTTGAACTTTTATATGCCTGCTTAGTATCTTGTCATCTCCCCCTTTTTTTCCAAGTAGAATTTGTCATGCAAGGTCTAGACTTGATATTTTGATACTACAGGTCTTTTCAGTTCCTAAAATACTGATTTTGTTCTAAGAAATGAAGCAAGAAAGACTTTTGTTCTGGAAAAAGTGACTTTCTAATTGTTTGCCTTCAGTAATTCAGGAACTACTTTGTCCTGTACTGTGATAGCAATATTATGTTTCTACTAGCAAAATAAAACATCTGTTTCATGTTATAAAGTTGTACCTTCTAAAGTCATGTTCCCTTTAAGTTTGATTTAAGCAGTTATGAAGCCAGTGTTGTCATAATGAAGAAGCACTGTAACATCAGCATAGAACTAATACTTTGTTTTTTCTTTTCTCCTTCTGTGAAGGAATTCTACCACATAATCCCACTATGGTCCATAAGAATTCACTGAAGCTCCCTTTTTAACTTCATATCCTTTATACTTCAGAAACAAAAGCTTTGATTAGTGTGTCTTGAGTTATCATCTTGTACTGTTGGTAAAGAAATCTTTCAATTTAGGATTCAGAGGCTGCCAGGTGAAGTATAATAGAAAGACCAAGCACACTTCTGAATCCATTGATCATGAATAGCACTTTAAAAAATAATCAAGGATGCCTCTTCAGCTCATTTCTTTTATATGATTTACAAAGAGACCCAGAAAACTTTAACAGGGCCCTGCTCCCTATTCTATAGCTCAAACAAGGTTTAAAGCAAAAGTTCTTTCAAGATAGAAACTTCAATTTTTTATGCAGAAGAAATGTTTTAGCTATTTTTTTATTATACAGTTTGTGCCATGACACAATTAATAGTCACATAAAAATTAAAAAGCACACTGCAGTGTTGATTTTTTTTTCCAGAGCTAATGCATATAGTTCTCTTCTTTGAACAGTGACTAAATGTGACACTTGAGCTAACTTTATGATATTTACCTTCAGAAGATTTGTTTAGTGAGATACTATATTTGGTATAATTCTGTTAACTTGTATCTAGAACTGAAGAATCCAGAAGCTGAATGCATTTGTAAATCAGTGTAGCAGTTTTGTAGAGGGTAGTTCGGTTTTCCATTAACTGATTTATGGTTATATAACTTCTGTTGTGCTCACTGACATTTTATCATTGTACTAGCATGATTTGTTTTACTGGTTTTTCTTCAAAAGTGACTAGAAATAAAATACTGAAAATACCTCAAGAAAATTTAAGGAACTGTTTTAGGGTAGAGTTTGTACTTAGACTTTGATGGGGACTTCCTGACTGATGAAGGGTAGGAATACCTTAACCTTGTCTTTATATGAAGCATCTTGGTTGGACAACATATTAGCCCTCACCTCCAGAATTTTCTTTAAATCAATACTGGCCTTTTAAAGTAGGTGCTGTCCCAGCCAAATCCAGGTCAGCAGCTAATTTTAAATTGGTAGCTTCTGTCACACTGCTGCATCTTCCTTCTAATGATTTTCGAACGTGCTAGCCAATTTATAACTTTTGAGCTATGCTGATAACTTACAGCCATTCAGATTCTCCCACTACAAACTTTCCTTAGGACTGACCAATAGCAGTACAAGCCTTTGCATTCTTCTGATAGGGTTAATTTTAACTGTGCCACAAGGCCTACTACTACTTCTACAAGGCCTTGCTAAATTTACTAGGCCTCACTACATACAAGGCCTCACTAATCTTTGACTTTAATTAGCCTCTTAGTAGCAACATGCAGCTTATACATGAACAAATGACAAGAAACACCTGGTCTAATCCTTACAGCGTTCAGCAAGCGCCTTAGACACAATTTTCAGCTGTTACAGGTGCTTATTTAAAATATTACACTATCTATCACAAAGTAAGATTTAAGGTAAATTATTAAGTATCATACAACCAAATAAGTATTACATTTTGTAGAAATGGATCTTTCTTTTTCTTAGAATGTACACATTGTTGTACTTAGCACATGAGTTTTCTAGTTTTGTTGCATTTCAACCACTATTATATCAGTTCAATATAGTACCTTTATAATGTCACCTGTAGCCACTGGCAACGTGTAGGGGTTTCATGTGCACCCCCTGAGAGCGCTGGTGCACCCCCTGACAGCAGCATTCCCCACTTAGGCGACAGGTAGGAGAGGCAGGCGAGAGCACTGGTGTCTCCCCTGAGAGTGCTGGCTGTGGAATGGGGGTGCCCGGAGAAGCAATCCCTGTGGTCCTCCCATGGCTGATTTGCACTGACCAGGGGGTGGGGGTTTCCTGCTGGCAATTCTGCATCGGCACGATCAGCTTCAGGGGGACTCCCCCCAGTCGCTGACTGGTTGCTGGGGGGGGGCAAGTGCCCCCTGATTTAGGAGGCACCAGTCGCCCATGCCTGTAGCCACCTGCTGCTGAATATAGCCTTGTGTGTGTGTGTGTGTGTGTGTGTGTGTGATTAGCAGGGATGCTGGTTTTCCCTGCTAAAAAACCTACAAATTCTCTGATAAAAAAATGCAAATTCTCTTATTAACGCCCCCCCAATCCATGATTAAAATGAGCCCCCGCTCCCACAGCCCTCCTGACTATGCAGGTGCCCCTCACTCCCCCCACAATTCTACCAGCCCTGCTGGAGTGGGCCCCCAACTGCCAGAATTATGGGACCAGGGACTTGGGTCCTGCTGTAGACACTCAGCCTCACAGCTGTTTTCTTAAGTGTGGGCCAAATGATGCAGTATGTGTGAGCAGTAACCATAATTTCTACACATAGATTTGCTCATTTGGGTCCATCGCAAATGTATAGTACATTTAATAGACTGGTAATGTTATAGAAGAATATTCATTTTAACAAATTCCTTTCCAGTTAGAAATGGAAAGCCCATTTATTTTCCACAGAGTAAAGTTGCAATTTAAAAAAAAAAAAAAAAAAAACAGAATAAAAATTTCATTTCAGTTTCATATATTTTCTTTCATATATTTTTGCAGTTGTCTAGTACCGGGGTTCCCAATTTGGGTTGTGTACCCCTGGGGGTAAGCAAGATATCTCTAGGGGGTATGTGGGAGAAATCGTGTAATGGTGGATTTTAATTTTTATTATAATAATTGGCATTTATGGGGTTAAAATATAAACCATATGCTGATAGGGGTATGCAAGCAGCTGGTAAATCTGGAGGAGGGTATGCAATAAGAAAAAGTTTTGGAACCTCTGGTCTAGTAATATCTAATATAAATGAACAGTTAAAGGGCCAGCAAGATATATAAACTTCAGGGCATCTCCTTTCAAAGAGATGTACATTTTCCTTCAAATGTGTTTATTTTAGAATTCTAATACTTCTTTCTGTAAAGGTTATCCCAAAATATGACCTTTTAAAGGAAATATTCATATCTAAAACACAGCACTTCCTTTTCAAACTTTAAAAATATTTCTGTGGTTACCTCACGTAGTATGCTATAGAGTCATAGATCATGTCCAGATGAGCGCGGACATGTGGTATGTGGTGTCGCAGACCCATGTATGGCACCACATTGCACATGCAGGCATTCCCTGCACTGTTACCTTGCAGCTGGGACCAAGGGGGTTTCACCCTAGGAGATCCTAGGTGGTCAAAAACCCCAATGTGGAAAAAAAAAGCAGGGTGCATGTAGCAGCAGCACACACTGCCCAAAACTGGAGCCTGGCCAGCCAGAGCCATGTTCCAGCTGCTGGTCATGTTTCCTGCCATGGCTGCAGCTCCAGGAGGCCCCAGGACCCCAAACACAGTTGATGGTTTCAACCTTTTCTACCCTACTTGGGGTAACTGCCACACACCAGAGTGCACATGGCATGGGTGTTGCCTGTGGTCAAGTAGTAGCATATGTGCCATTGCTACTTGTCCCCAGGGAAACAAACATCTACGCTCAGGTGGACGAAACCCTAACATCATACACTAGTGGGGCTGGGAGGGACCTCCAGAGGTCATGTAGTCCAATCCCCTGCCTGAGGCAGGATCATCCCTATCCAAACCATTCCATAAAACCATAACCTAAGCTCTACATAAGACTACCTTGAACCCTGACATAACGTAAACCTAATACCTTAACTGGCCATAGGTAAAGCAGTGAAACCACAGCAGCCAATGTTCTGCTTCTGTAAAATTGTCAGTATATTCTTAAGAGAACCCCAGGAGAGGGCCATAACCCTTGCTGCAGAGGAATACAGAACCCCCCACAGCCTGTATCAGTCTGACCATAGGGTAAAATTCCAGCCTGACCCTAAATATGGTGATCAGTCTGACCCTGAGCAGAGGGGCAAAACCCTCTATCCAGGAACCTCTGACTTTTCTCCCAGCAAGAAAATCAGCACACCCCAGCTGAAGTCACCAGCCTTAGCTGTAGCCAACACCAAATGTTTGGAGAGGCTTAAATATACCCTGACACATATAACAGAAAAGAAAGAGGGGAGGGGTGGTGGGAGCAAGCAGTAATGCCTAGAAGCATTGGAAATACCCATAGTAGAATATAGGCATAGCTACATCTAGATCATCCCTGGCCAGTAGTTGTCCATCCTCTTCACAACTTTCCAGGCAGTCTCTTCCACTGCCTCACTATTCTAACAGTGAAGAATTTTTCCCAGATATCCAGCCTAAACCTGCTTTGCTGTAACTTCATGTCATTGCTCTGCATCCTCCTCTCTGCACCGAGACAACAAAGGTGCTTTCCCTGTTCTTTACGGCAGCCCTTTAAGTATTTGAAGACTGCTATCATGTCCCCTCTTAAGTGCCTTTTCCACAAGCTGAACATGCCTAGCTCCATCAGCCTCTTCTCATATGACTTGCCTTCCAAGCCTTGATCATATTTGTTACTTGCCTCTGGACCCTTTCTAACTTCTCCATGTCCTTTTTAAAATGTGGAGCCAGAACTGCACACAGTACTCCAGAAGAAGCCTAACCAGTGTCTAGTGAGAGGTACTTCATATCGTGGGTCTTGCACCTAATACTTTGATTGATGCATCCCAAAACCACATTCACCTTTTGTATGGCTACATCACACTGCAGACCTATATTGAGTTTGTGGTCTACCAGGACTCCAAAGTCCTTTTCCATAGAGATGTCATCCAGCCAGGTGTCCCCCATTTTGTATTTGTGTTTTTGATTATTCCTCCTGAGGTATAGCACCTTGCATTTATTCACTTTGAACTTCATCCTGTTAGCTCTAGCCCAACTTTCCAATCTGTTGAGATCCTTCTGAATTGTGCTTGCATCCTCCAACATGTTCACAATCCTTCCCAGTTTCATTCTGTCTGCAAACTTGCTCAAGAAACTTTTAAATTCCAGCATCCAAATCATTAATAGACGTATTAAACAGCACTGGGCTGAGGACAGACCCTTGTGGGACTCTACTAAAAACCACCTGCCATTCTGACATGGATCTGTTAATAATTAACCCTTGCTTGTGGCTATTGAGTCTGTTCTCTACCCACCTTGTAGTAGTTTTATCTAGCTCATTTTCCTCCAGTTTGTTTAGGAGAAGGTCATCTGGGACCTTGTCAGGAGTCTTTGATAAAGTCCAGATACACTATATCCACCTCATTGAAAAAGATCAGGTTTGTTTCATGCAATGTGTTTTTCATAAATCCTTGCTGGCTGCTTGCAACCAATCTTTCTTCTTCCAGATGCTTGCAAATGGCCTTCCTTAGGGTAGACTCCAGTAACTTCCCAGGTATTGAAATGAAGCTAACAAATCCATAGTTCCCTGGATCCTCCTCCTTGCCTCTTTTAAAGAGGGGCATTACGTTGGCCCTTTTCTAGTCCTCTGGTACCCGGCCCATCTCCCAAAACTTCATGAAGATTATTGCCGAGAGCTCCGAGATCTCCTCTGCTAGTTTCTTCAGGACCCTGGGATGAAGCTCATCAGGTCCTGCTGACTTAACTCCATTCAGACTCAAAAAAATCTCTCTGGCAGTATCTTTTTGTTATTTCCTCCCTCATCTTGCCCCCTTCCTTGTTCAGATAGTACCTATTAGGTTTCTGTCACCTTATTTTGGCAGGGGAAGATTGAGGCAAAGTAGCTGTTGAGTAGTTCCACCTTCTTTGTATCTTTGGTTAGGAATTCCCCCTGGCTTGTTAACAAAGAATTCACAGCTTCCTTGGTCCTTATTTGCTTCATCTTGTCCTTAAACTTCTTTGCCAGATGCAGCTTGTTCTTTATCTTTGCCTTTCTGATTTTTTTTCTCTTCAGGTTTATGCTATTTCCTAGCATGCTTCATTGGTGATCTGCCCATTCTTCCATTGTATGCTTTCCTTTTGCATACGAGGCATTTTAGGAGCTCCTTCTGTAGGCAGATTCTTTTTGGGCTTCTATTGTCAGGACAGTTTCTTGTTTGGCTTCCAGTATTGGGCCTCTTAGAAGCTTCAAGCCCTCCTGGGCATCTTTGGCCTTCAATTCATCATCTCATGACACCATGTCTATTAGCTCCTTGAGTTGGATGAAATCCACCTTTTTTTAAATCTAGCATCGTAATTTTGCTGTCCTCATGCTTTCCCTTTCAGGAGCTGGAATTCTATTGTATAGTGATTGCTTCATCCGAAGTTACCCATCACCTTCATAGCCCCTACCAGTTTTTCCTTGTTGGTCATGTTAAGATCCAAGATGGACTATCTTCTAATGGTATCCTCCACTTTCTGGAAGAAAAAGTTGTCCTTCACATGATCTAGGAACGGGCTTCATATTTTATGTTTGGCTGCATTATTCTGACAGCAGACATCTCAAAAATTGAAAATTTCCAGCAGTACCATTTTGTCACTTTTGGATAGATTTGTCACCTGCTTGAAGAGTGTCTCATTCATCTCATCTTCCTGAATAGCTGTCTTATAAATCCCCACCATTATATTGATGCGACATCTTTCACATTGGATCTTTACACAAATGCTTTCTGCTTTGCTGTCACCTTTTTCCTGAACCAGGGAACAAGTATGTGTATTTTTGATATACAAGGCAACCCCACTAATTTTTCTCCCAACCTTGTCCTTCTGAAACAGACTATAATCCTTGATGTACGCATTCCAGTCATAGGAGTTGTCCCACCAGGTCTTGGTGATGCCAATCAGATCATGTTTTTTTTCACAGGCTGTAGCTTCCAGCTCACCTTGTTCATTCCCCATACTTCTTGCATTTGTATACATACATTGTATGTATTCTGCATTTTGATCTTCTTGCTTCCCTTTTGTGCCACTTACTGCAGTCCTGTAGCTCTCTGTCCCTTCCCCAGAGTTGAGTTGCTTCTTTGAGTTCTTTCTCCTCTGGACTGTGTGATGGAAGGTTTTGATTACCATCCCTCATGGAACCTAGTTTAAAGACTTCCTTACTAGGTTGGCCACATGACACCCAAAGATGTTCTTGCCCTCTTCTCAAGAGCATCCATCCGTTATCAGAGAAGTTGAAGCCTTCACGTTGACACCACTTTCAGCCACGCATTCATTTCTGGTATATAGCAGTCTTTGCCTGGACACCTGCCTCCCACAAGAAGAATCGATGAGAATACCACTTGCGCTCCAAGTTCCTTAATCCTTCTGCCAGGAGCTGTGTAGTCACCTCTGATCTGTTCAGTATCATTCCTGGAAGTCTCTTTCAAGCCTACATGGACAAGCAGTAATGGGTAGTGGACCTAAGGATGGATGAGTTTTGGCAGACACTCAGTGACATTCTGAATTCAGACTCCAGATAGGCAGCACACTTCCTTTGTCCTCAGACCTGGATGACAACTTGGTGCCTCTGTTCCCTGAAGAAGGGAGTCACTAACCACCACCACTCTTTTCTCCCTTTATGGTGCAGTAGTCCTGGAGCCTCTGACCTTGAGGCCTTGCACTTTCAGCTGCTGCCTCCTCTGCCTGCTGCCTGTTTGTTCTTTCCTTTGCCTCTTCCTCTGCAGTCCCACTGAAGAGTGCTTGATAGCAGTTGCTGACTTCAGTCTACTCCTCTTCAATTCTGGGGGCCCTCCTTCAAGTAGTCACATGCTCCACTTCTCTTCATTGCCCTTTGGCCTGTCCAGTACCAGCCTCTCATATCTCGTCTGGAAGCAATGCAGCATGGATATCTGTGCTACCAATCTGTGAACCTTCTCCTCCAGGCAGACACCTGCTTACACTTGAAGTGCTCCTGACCCTCTGGGAGGAACACAAACATGCCACATCCCACACAAGTCACAACAGCTGTCCCAGATTCCATTTTTGCTTCCTTTGCTCTTTGGAGGACACCTATGCTGTAAAAACAATAAAAAAGTGAAGGGTGAGGGGAGGAAAACATCACAGGAACCTGCAGGCCAAGCATGCACACCAGGGCCCTTGCCCACATTCTCACCCATATACACATGCACACAGAAAGATTATCTTGCGCTGTGGCTCCCTTCTACCATGACCACCCAGGCAAACCCCTCTGTTTGCTGCCCTCTCTTCACTGCTCCCACAGTTTGCTAGGGTCTGACTTTTTGTAAGGCTGCCTATCCTAACTCCACCCCTCAATTACCTAAATTAGCTCCATCCAGAGCAAGCCCTGTCACTTAGTCACTCCAAGGGGGAAGAAAATAGAAGAACAGAGAGAGAGAGAGAGGAGGAAAAAAGAGAAGGGGAAAAAAGGAAGTGGGGGGGAAAGCAATAACACGGGGGGAAGCATGGACGCCAAATACACAACAGGCACTAGGCAAACACTAGCAGCAATCGGCCACTTCAAGTCACCAGCAGGGATCCTGATTTTCTCTAATAAAAAATGACAAATTCTCCAACAAAAAATTGCAAATTGTCTGACACCCCCCCAATCCATTATTAAAAGTAAAAGTCCCCTGCAGCACCCCCAGCCCTGCTTGTGCCTCTCGCTGTCCTCAAAGCCCCCTCAAGCCCTGCTGGTGCCTCTCACAGCCCCCCAACCCCCCCCAATATTGCTGGGGCACCTCACTGCCCCTGCAGCAGCCCCCCCCACTCATGCCTCTTCTCACCACCCACAGCTCCTGCCCCCCATCTCTGCTGGTGAGGGGCCCCAGCTGACAGGGCTATAGGGCCCGGCACCCAAGTCTGCAGCTTCCTGCCCCCAACAGCAGAAGCGGCATTGAGCTGGCTCCCTCACTGCTGCTGCCTGCTTGGGTGGGGGTGGGGCCAGATCCTGGCTCCCCCACAGTCCTCCTAGAAGGGCCCCCAGCCCCCTGAAAGCCCCACTTAACTCAGGCTCGAGGAGAAGAGTGAGACTGAACTGAGTTGAGTGGAGCTGTGGGTCAGTGAGAGCCTCAGGCCCTGCCCACTCTGGCCAGGGCTGGAGGGTTCCCACCCTGTTTGCAAACAGCTTTTGCAGGCTGGAGCTCAGCCAGCCTGCAGAACTGTTTGCAAAAGCCAAGTCCACACGTTTCTCTGCTAAAAGAAGAAATCTGTATTTGCTCTAATAAAAAGGGGAAATCCGTGGTTTCCTCTGTTTTTCCGTGGGAAATGGAAAACCCGGATTCCTGGTCATCAGCACAGAGAAAAACCTCTTTAAGGCAGTCCCACACCTGAGCTGCTTATCCTAGAACCACCTTTCTCTGTTTGCTGCTCATCAGCTTACACATGGATATTTTAGCAATAGTATTATGAACAACAAGTGAACTTTTCTTTTTAGTAATAGAATGTAATACAAGGCTATTTGGATTAAAAAACCTAGGAGTCCATATATTTTGAAATGGCAACTCTGTTCTATAGAATAGTTGCACTTTTGGTGTGCTAAGTAAGATCTGAAGATACAAATAAGTCAAAACTATTAAACAGTCTCTTAGAAGATTGCAAATTCCTCCTTTTCCTCACCTCTTAGGGCTCGTCCACCCATGCAAGCACGTGCACTTGCAGCAGCTTAAATGGAAGTGGTGCAAATTTGAGCCAGGGCTTTTTCCCTCCGCACATGTGCTCAGACATGCGCTTTGTTGTGGAGAAAATTGTGCTGCTTGGGGCAAAATAACCCTGCCTGGCTTCTCCCAGATCTGCAGCCAGGGGGAACTAGAGCCTGGGGCCAGCACCTGTGTGAACAGTCCCCACATGCTGTGCTGGGTCCTGCCACCCTGGGACCAGCTTGGCTGGGTGGCAGAGAGGCCCCGAGGGTGGCAGGACCCAGTTGGGCAGGGATCAGAGGGGTTAGGGGGGCTAGCAGGGGGAGGGGCTGGGCAGGGATCAGGGGGCTGGTAGGGAGAGGGACTGGGCAGGGCAGAGAGTGGGGGAGCTGGGGGAACAGACAGGGCTGGTGGGGGACCCCCCATGTTCCCCTCCACTCTCTTCCAGCTCCCCTGACCCCTTAGTCACCATCACTGGAACCCTGGTGCTGAACATGCAGCCTGTCCAACCACGTGTTTCAGCACCATGGTGAGGGGTCAACTATAGAGCCGCTTTGGCATCCAGAGTGTCTCCTTGGAGGACCCAGCCTCTGGTTAACTCGGGGCATGATCTTGGACCATGCCCTGCCCTGCTTTTTTTTGTTTCCTTTTTTTTAGATCCCTGCAAGTTTGCTGTGCAGGGAACATTTGTTCGTTCCTGCACATGCCTCTTGTCCCACCTCAAAGGAGTTTGAGACGGGGTAAGAGACACGTGTGTACTCATCCGGGCTGTGTTCTTAGGGTTCAACACTACCTGGTAGAAGCATGAAGGTAAATAGTGTGGAGTGCAGTGAAACCTGACAGTACTCTAGAGTTTTTTCATGAGTTAATTCCAAAAAAGGCTGCACAAACAGAGGAGTCTTCTTTGCCTGCCAAGTTTTCAAACACACTCCTATAAAACCTTGCCTTTTTTTTTCTTTAACCTGCTCATTTTTTTACCTAATGCTCTTGAGAATAATAAAGGGAGTACCAGAGGCCTGAGACTCATTTTGGTGCAATGAAGGGGTTTATGCCTGATGCTTAACTTTACTTGTATTCCCATGTAGCTGCAAATCACATTTGCACTAGATAAAAATAACTTTACCCTCCTCATGCACATCACACAAGGATTTTTGGGATTAAGTTTTAGTTATAACAAAAATAAGAAGCTGAGCTGAGCATTCTTCAATACATTCCTTAACAACAGTCTTTGGCGTAGCACAGGCCTGAGAATTCACTTTCATTGAAGATTTCTTAAGAAATTATATAGGTATTGCATACAATTCTGTAATATGGAAAATAGTTTAACAAATTCTGTTTTTAGATAGAACACAAAATGTCAACAAGACATGAAGTTATGATTCACTGTTTAATATGGTTAATATTATGTGGGGAAATTGACTTTCTTTGCAAGATGGAGGAAAAGAAAACAAAATGTCTATTTCATGTTGTGAAAAAAGAAGCTAAAGCAAAACCTAATCTTCAACTTATTTAACTAATATCAAAATTCAAACATAAATGTTAAAGTAAAGGTATGGTAAATCTGACAGGTAGCTGAAATTGCCATATTTTACTAAATATTTCTCCTTGAAGTATCTCAATAGAATAGGATCATATTTAGAATTTTACCTAAAGAATTTGACTCTTTTATGTGACAGAGATACTATAACTAGGGGTCTACCAAATTTGAAGAAGCAGTCAGCCAATTTTGCAGGCAGATCCTGGGGCTGGTGGACATTTTCTTGGGCTGAGCATGGAATTCCTGCCCCTGCCCCTGTGCCTCTCCACCTACACACACTCTCACTCTCACTCTCACTCTCTACCTATCTCTGATTGGCCAGGGGGCCCTGGCAGTCCTGCCTCTCCCCCGTGCCTCCCTGCCTACACACACACACACACACCCCCTCTACCTACTTCTGATTGGCCAAGGGGCCCTGGCAGTCCTGCTTCTCCCTGCAGATTACCACATGGCCTGAAACCAGGTTTAAATTACCCTGATTAAGCCTGGGAAACCATTAATCCATGTGTTATTAAGCATGGATTAATGGCTTCCCTGGGCTTAATCATGGTAATTAAGCCACGGTTTTGGGCCATCCCCAAGTGGCAGGCTCCGCAATTTTGGCAGGCTTGCTCCAAACCCCCCCCCAATTTACCAGCAAGCAGAGAAAGGGCAGGAAGCCCTGCAGTCTTGGAGCATGGGCAGAATGGGGGGCTACTTCCTGCAGCTTCTGTGTTTCCTGATGCTTGCAGCCCTGCCCTCCCCACCCCACCGCATCCTGCCCAGCCCTGCGCCCTCCTCCCCCTTCCCTTTCCTTCTTTTCCTCCTTTCTCCCTGTGCTCCAAGGCTTCCCACCCTTTTCTCTGCTTGCCAGTAAGTTTTTTTGTTATTAATATAATATTTTTGTTACTTTTTTGCAGTGCCCCCACAAAATTGTAGTCTGCCTTTTTTTGCGGAGCCTGCTCAAATTCAGTTTCCATGAAAATTGTTCAATTGTACATTTGGTAGGTCCCTTACAGTAAAGCCAACCCTACGGAGCATGAGACTTGTAGTTCTGTACTTGCATATTTGTTACATTTTTTGTTTTGTGAGTGTACTCTCAGTACAGTATATCTACATGCATGTACATACGCATACATTGTATACACCTATAAATTAAATACGTATATACGTACACCACACACAAAGTTGAATTGATCTTACTTTTTATTGTTCTATGGAACTGTTTTGTTTCTTTAGCTCTAGGTATAGCTTTTACTGACAACTTCAGGAATGAAATTAGCTAGTTTATTATGTAGGAAAGTACCACCCAGTTAGTGTATGGAAAGGAGTTTGAAGACAAACACAATCTGACTTTTTGATTGCCCTTTTACTTGCAGCCTCTAACAGCTCCTCTCTTCTAGTCAGGCAGTAGGTCAGTGTGGCACCTGTTCAGCTGAATGAAATGGACTGCAATCAGTCTTCACAAGAAACTTGCTCGGATATGGTCAAACAGATGGACATACTACCTATCAGACTAGGTGCTTCCCTACTGTGCATTCTCCCTGTCATCAGGCTAACGCAGCTAACCATCTCCCTGTTAATGTCATAATTTATTTTCCCAGCTTCTCTCCTTTTGTTCTCTACTGAACACCCACAAAATCTCAGCTTCTTGGATCATCGCAGTGTCTTGAAGCAAAGGGCAGCATGATTGGAGCTACCATTTCGTATTAGTGTGACTTTGGCACTGTAGTTGAGACCCTGAATCTCATTGTGCTAGGTACTGTACAAACACAGGACGAGAATGACCGTCATACTCTTCTATACATTTTCAGATTCCTCTATATTATTTTACTACCTGTGGCAATGCCAGTAGAAACATGTGGCTTTATATAAGAAAGGAAATTAAAAAAGGTAAAACATATATATATAGACAGATAGATAGATATAGATATATACAAGATATTATTCTAAATAGGCTTAAATAACTTTAAAAATATCGTGCTATGTTCCATTTTCTTTTTCAAGGGTTAAATGTTAAATAATAAAAATATACACCCAGTTTCTTAATAGAGTATTTGGATTCTCTGGGCTTGTTGCCTCTACTTTTTTTTTTTGTGGAATATATTTTCTAATAATATAAATTTATAACCACAAGGTTACCTTTCTATGACTTCAGCTGTACGTTCCAAAGTACGTTCCAAATATACTGTTGTCCTAGGACAGTTTGGTGTTAAAACCTTTTACTGCAATCTCTTTTTCAGAAGTGTTCCTTTCTTGATGATATTTAGTATTTTGACTCTGTTACAGACACTCTAAATATTTTGGGTTATTTTTTCTGATTTTTTTTAAAATTCAAAATGAGAAGAACAAATCTGGCCACTTTTATCCATATATATTATATCCAAATGTGTTTGTCCACCTGATGTCACCTACCTAGATGAAAAACATCATACATTGTATGGCTTGACTAAGAGAGATAGTGTAAGTTACCTTTATATATGTACTTGTTTCCATAGTAACCTAGCATATATTTTCAAAGCTAAGGTATATTAACTGCATAAAACTATGATAAAAAGTAAAAGGTCTAATGGTAATCCACCTGTCAAACTCAATAGACTACTACTTTGGTGAACAGTCACGGACAGAGCATTCCAAAAACAAGGACTTCAGCTATAGAAACATTTTCATTTCAAAGGAGGGTTTTCCCTAGAATTTCCCTTCATAAGGCTTAAATACAGTGACAGTACCTAAAGGGCCAGATTTCTCTTAACCCACCAAAGGCTTTGTAGCTAATCACCGACACCTTCAGTTTGGCTCAGAAGTGAATAGAAAGGTAAGGCAAAGAGCAAAACATAGTTTCATAGTATGGTCGGAAGGGATCTAAGCAGATAATCAAGTCTGACCCCCTGCAATGGCAGGAAAGAGTACTGGGGTCAAACGACCCCAGCAAGGTGTTCATCTAGCCTCCTCTTAAAGACCCCCAGGGTAGGAGCCA
>NW_017728886.1:38946237-38952523 GCF_001723895.1 Crocodylus porosus
TCAATAATGACTCCAAGATCCTTTTCTGCTTCTGTATTGTCAAGAAGGGAATTCCCCAGCCTGTAGGTATAGTGCCGGTGGTTCTTCCCCAGGTGCATCACTTTTGCACTTGTCAGTGTTGAATCCTGTCCTATTCTCATCTGCCCACTCTTGTAACCTGTGTAGGTCTGATTGTAGCCTATTCCTCCCTTCTAGCGTACCCACATCCCCCCACATCTTAGTGTCATCAGCAAATTTGAACAGGGCGCTTTTTACCCCCTTGTCCAAGTCATTGATGAAGGTGCTGAACAGTGCGGACCCAAGGACCGAGCCCTGCGGAACTCCACTGCCCACGGCCTTCCAGGTCGAAAATGACCCATCTGCTACCACTCTCTGGGTGCGGCCCTCCAGCCAGTTGGCAACCCAACTGACTGGGTGTCGAAACAGTGCCGAAGGCCTTCTGAAAGTCCAGAAAGACTATGTCCTCTGTTACTCCTGCGTCTAAGGATTTGGTGACCTGGTCGTAGAAGGCCACCAGGTTGGTCTGACAGGACTTGCCTCTAATGAACCCGTGTTGGTTGCCCCTAAGCATAATCTCCCGTGCTGGCCCCTTGTGGACATGTGCCAAAATAATTCTCTCAAAAAGCTTACCCAGGATCGAGGTAAGACTAACTGGCCTATAGTTTCCCAGGTCCTCCTTCTTCCCTTTTTTGAAGATGGGAACCATGTTGGCCCTCTTCCAGTCCTCTGGCACCACACCAGAGCACCATGAGTGCTTGTAAAGCCACGCCAGGGGTCTTGCAATGACCTCAGCCAATTCCCTTAGTACTCTAGAGTGGATATCGTCCAGACCAGCTGATTTAAATACATCCAGTCCCTCCAGAAGTTCCCTAACTAGCTCCTCACTGACCCTTGGCCTAGATGTGCCTCCCCTGGGACCTGAGGTCGGCCCAGCAAGGGGTGACTGTTCTGGTCCCTGCTTAGGAAAATGGGGGCAAAGAAAGCCTCCGAGGCCCTGGCAGCCCTGAAGGAGGAGGGAGAGGAGGCAAACAAAGAGGTGCACAGCCCCACCAGGGGAGATGCCTTGTCATAGAAATTGTATCTTGAGTTGTATCTTGTCCAACTCAGCTTAGCTTCTGAGTAGATTACCAAATTGGCCATCAGAGGAATACCATACTGTTAGCAAAAGTAGGATGACATTTGTAATATCTTCATCAGAATGTACTGGCCTTTATTTACTGGAAAGAGTGATTATCATTACAGGTTATCTTTGCTGTTTGCAAAATTCCTAAACTGTGCTGGATCCTACAGGATCCAGGTAGTATCATAGTTTCTTCAAAGACATTGTATTCTGACAGATGATGGCACTTCCTCAAACTGGGTGAAAATTGCAACCCCTCCCCCGAAAAAAGAAAAAAGCCCCAAAACACTCCCCCTTACAAATAGAAGTGTGGATATTTTAATGATTTCATTTAGGCTAGGGATTCTCAAGCAGTGTGCCATAGCTGTGCAAATGTGATTCATAATGTAAACACAGAGGGGAGGGGGGAAAGGGAGTGGAGGGAGTTAAGTCTTGGGGTTTTTCAGCCTTCTCAGAGGGTTGGTGGGTGTATTGGAGACCTCCCCCAGGGGTATGGGGGGCTTCAGTCTACCCATACTACCCTTCAACACCAGCTGGGGAGCCCCAAGAACAAGCTCCCTCTGCTTGTTCTGAAAATATCTAGCACTGGCAGACAGCCATGGCCATTTCTATGGGAACTTGCTGTAGGCTCCCAACCTGCAAATAGATTCCTCTCCCCCTTGGAACCAACAGTGAACTTCTGTTTGGTCTGGGGTAATGCTGTAACTCCAAACGCTTTGCAGAAAATGTTCTGAGTTACAGCTTAGACCTGCACTTGGGTTTGCACCCAGAGATTTCTGATAGGAACCTGTAATATTAAAAATAGTCTGATGTGTGTTTTTGAGTTCTCTGCTACAGGAAAATCAAACTGTTACTTTTCTCTACTCCATGAATGAGTGAAAACAAAGAGCTATCATTTTCTGAGGGGAATCTCAAGTCTAACAAGGTGGGCCTTGAGTCTAAAAAGGTTGAGAAACATTGATTTGGGCCGTGCTTGAACCTGTGTCCTAGTCGCTTTCTACAGATAATTCAGCAATCAAGTAATTCTTCTGGCAAAAAATTTGAACCAGATAAAGGAAATTCTTCACAGTTTCCCAGCATCCCAGGATGCTTTGCATCTCTCCCACAAACCCCACCCTTGCAAGTTGGGCAGACTAGTCTTAATCTAAACTGTCTGCTGTAGCCTAGCAGAGAGACATGTCATAGCACTCCACCCTCCCCTCACAGCTGCTGGCTTGAGGCATGGCATGTGGCTGAATTTCTTCAAAAGTTAATGTCTGTTTACTTGCTTATAGGTTCAATTTACATAGCTTAGGCTAACCTGTGAATACTGAATCAGTCAGCCATGGGATTTTTGACTGTGTCTACTTAGCCGAGCTGTTTTAATGTCTGATATATATGCTCACAAGTCAACTAGTGACTTGAGGTAGTTATGTCCTTTGGGCATGTTATCAAATAATTATTGACTGCAGTAGTATTTTTGTGATATTGAATTTATAATAGTCATTCTCTTATGACAGTGGATGTATACTGCCCATTTGTCAAGATGCTGCAAGAAAGTATCTCTCAATTCAAATAGTTAGCTATTGGATCTTTTCTACAATTACCTATACCTATGCATCTTATGTCATCTTGATATAACATTTATTATTTCTAAAAATGCATAGACGTAGAATGTGGCCTCTGCCTAACCCCATCCAGCAGAACCGTGACCAGACTATATTGTTTATGATTTGTAAGAAGCAGGTGGCAGGGAGTTACCTTACGTACTTTGTTATCTTGTTTATAGTACTGCAGTATACACTTGAAATGTATGATAATATGTATTTCAATGGATAAGATAAATTAAAAATAGAATAATTCTTCAAGATCCTATATAGTAAGAGAAGCTATTTGTGTCTTTGGTTCAAATTCAGTGTGAGGAAAAATAGGTACAATTCCACTTGAAACCAATGGAATTGGAGATTTAATTATGCCAGACTGAATTTTACTTTAAATTGGTAAATCCTATTGGCATAATACAAATACTTCTGATTCAACCTACTTAGTTTTATTGAATAATTCTGATCCAACAAAATAGGCTTTATGTTATATGTAACAAGAATATAATTTGCTATATAAAAATTGTTATAGCAATATAAAATGATGTCAGATTTATTTACATTATGATCTTATAAAACAAAATGCAAATCAGGACATTTGAGACAAATATGACACATGTTCAGATGAAGCATTAAGTCTGATGCAGTCATCATATGTACTGATGTAGAACATATCTGTATAATGTCAATACAAGAGATGCCCAGACTGAAAGGAGACTCATTTCAGAAAATGGTTTATCATTGCAGAGGTATTTTAAAACAGTAGAGTTAATGGGAGGTTAGGTAAATATTCCTTTTGAGCTGGAAAGTGGAGGGTATAGTGCAGCTATGAGAAGCAGTTAACCTGTTGTTCAGATATTGTTTGTTATTGTGCTTTCCTTTACCCACTCTATTACACATGTGGCTTATGGCCTACTTTGCTCTTGTTGCACTTTGAAATTGATATATAAAGCTTGAAGCTTGCTCAAAGGAAGTTTAAGTACATGGAGCAGGAGGACTAAGAATATGTGAAAAGATCTTTTGTTATAGAAAGAAGCTTTGCTTTTAATTATTTTTGAATGCAATTGCACTTGTCATCAAAGAGGTTTTGAATATTTAAACAGCATTCAGTTTTAACATATCTGAACCATCTTCCTGGATTGAAGTGGCCAAAATGTTGATCGGAAGTAATAAATCCAACAAAAGTATTTGTTCCCTAAATGATCTAGGAATAAGATTTGAATTTATTATTTATATTTAAGAACTGCAATTTGTAATTTTTGGGTGTGTCTACATGTGCATTTATGCTGGCACAGTAAGTTACTGTGCAGTAGGACTGTACAAAATTTCATTGGGTGTTTTGTTCCGAAGCTGTTTCAATGCATTTCGAGATTGAAACAGTGAAATTGAAACAAAACAAAAGGCTTCAAAACTGCTTTGAAATGAAACAAGGGCACTCAAAATGTTTTGAAAGTTTCAAAGCCAGGTTTACTTGTCTTCAGTGGTGGTGCTGGTCCCAAGCGGCAGCAGCTTCCTGTCAACCGACATAGAGATCCAGGGGCTTGCACCCCCCGGGAGGAGTCTGGAACATCCTGGCAGCCCTCCCAGGGGTGCAAGCCCCTAAATCTGTGTCCCAGATGAGAGGAGACTACCTGTTCCGCCCGGGACTGACTGGTGCTGATTGTGGGCTGTGTCCAGCACTGGAGAAGATTGCTGCTGCTGCCTGTCCCAGGTGGCAGCAGCAGCCTAGGCCTCCTCTCATCTGGTGCACAGATCTGGGGGCTTGCACTCCTGGGAGGGCTGCCATGCTGTGCTGGACTCCTCCCAAGGAGTGTGAGCCCCTGGATCTGTGTGATGGATGAGAGGAGACTGCTGCTACCGCCTAGGTTCAGCCTGCACCTAGCACCAGTTCCAGGTGGCAGAGGCAGCCTTCTCTCATCTGGGGCACAGATCTGGGGATTTGCACCCCCGGGAGGTCTGCCGGTTTGTGCTGGACTCCTCACGGGGGTGTGGGCCCCCAGATCTGTGTGCCAGATGAGAGGGGGCTGCCCTTACCAGCAAGTGTCAGGGGTTGTGTTTTGAACAGTTTGAAGTACAGTTTCCCAGAAACTTCTGCACCTATCTCCTTGAAACATGGCAGGATACATGCCCTCAGGAGGGGCTACCATCCCTGCATTTTCATCCAAATCAGGCAAGAAATAACAAAGGTGTAGGCATTTTCAGGATTCCCCATTATAGTCTATGGGTGAAACATGGAAATGTGTTGAAACAGTGAAAGAGTTTCGACTAAACGAAATGAGACAGTGCTTTGAAATGAAATCATGAAACAAAACAGTTTCCATTCAAAATGGCGAAATGATGGTGTTTCACACAGGCCTACTGCTCAGTAAGCGAGAATAGGCTGGCATCTACACATGCAGGGAACCTGGAACTAAATTTAGTCCTAGGTCAGAGCAGCTGGCCATTTGACCCTGTGGCCACCAGGGGGAACTCCAGCCTCCAGCCACGTGGCTGCCAGCTCTTGGCAGCTATGCTGAGGCCAGAGACAGCTGCCAGCACTTGGCAGCCATCTTAAAAGCTCACTCTCTGTACTGTGACCTCTGAGCAGGCACTTCCTGTGCCAGAGGAACAGCATGGCAGAGGCACAACATGCATATGCCAGCTCTCTTTGTGCCTCAGCTGCATCTCTTAGCTATGGCTGACCCTGTTTCTGACCCTGGCACCCACGGATAGGCTCTCCTGCACCTTAGAACTGCTGCGGCTGTGCTCCTCATCCACTGCCACTACCACTGCCTGGCACATGGTTACCTGGCACCACCCAGCTTCCCCACCTGCTCTGACTACCTGCTGGATGAGAGGTATATGGCCATCCATTGCTCATGCCACTGCACAGTTGCTTCTGCTAGCCACACTGACCATGCTCTCCAGGACACCCCTTTTAGCCTCACCATTGCTCTGCTGTCTCAGGAGCCCCACTGCTGAGTTCTTGGAGCTGCCCTGCTGTCTTGGGAGCCCCACTGCTGGTGGGCATGCTGTGCCTGCTGGGATTGATGGCAGCATGCTCTGCTGCAGGAGTGGGATGATGACCAGTGGCTGGACATATTCTGGATGACCTAGGTAACATTTGAGGACCTGTTGCACTACCTCTGGCCCCAACTGGAGCAGCAGGACATGGCCATGCACCTGGCCATCTCCACTGATGCCCTCCTGGCCCTGACCATGGTAAAGTTGGCCATGCCTTCCAGCCTGCAGTAAGTGGGGCACTTATTTGGGGTGGGCAAGACCACCAGTGGGGAGGCCATCCTGGAGGAGTGTGGCATCCTCCAGGACATGCTGACAGACATGGTCCTCTGCATCTGAAGGAAGACCCAGGAAACTATAGGCCAGTTAATCTTACCTCGATCCTAGGCAAGCTGTTTGAGAAAATTATGCTAGCACACATCCATGAGGGGCCAGCGGGGGACTGCATGCTTAGGGGCAACCAACATGGGTTCATCAGTGGCAGGTCCTGTCAGACCAACCTGGTGGCCTTCTATGATCAGATTACCAGATCATTAGGTGCAGGGGTAGCAGTGGACATAGTCTTCCTGGACTTCTGGAAGGCATT
>NW_017728886.1:38953358-38954462 GCF_001723895.1 Crocodylus porosus
CCTTGCTGGGGTCATTTGACCCCAGTACTCTTTCCTGCCATGGCAGGGGGTCAGACTTGATGATCTGTTCAGGTCCCTTCCGACCCTAGAAACTATGAAACTATGAAACAGACATGACCTCCACCCCCTTCCTCCAGCAGTGCTGACCCATCACCATCCAGATCACCAGATCACCCACCCACCCACTCACAGTAAAAACCAAACTCAGCAATGGGGATACATCAGCAACAGGCTTACAGAAGGCAACCTTTTGAATGCCAGCCGACATGGCTTTGTTAGTGGCAGGTCTTGCCTGACCAACCTCATCTTCTTCTATGGCCAGGTGATGCATTGCCTGGACAAGGGAGATCCCTTGGTCATATATCTGGATTTCAAAAAAGCCTTTGACTTAATCTCCCATGATGTCCTCACGGTTTAGCCATGGAGCTGTAGCCTTGACCATCTCACAGTCCAATGGCTGGGAAGCTGGCTCTGTGGTCGGACCCAAAGGGTACTAGTTGATGGGAATGAATCAACATGGTGCAAGATGACAAGTGGTGTCCCTCAGGGCTCAGCACTCAGGTCAGTACTCTTCAACATCTTCATTTAATGATCTGGATTTGGGCATCAGATGCAGACTGGCAAAGTTGTCAGATGACACTAAACTATGGGGAAGGCAGTCACTGTGGAACGGGGTAGGCAAAGTATGGGTCGCGGGCCAGATGCAGCCCATGAGGCCATCCTATCTGGCCCACAGAGCCCCTAAAAACGTGTAGAAAATTAATATTTCTCTGCCTTTGGTTCCTCTCAAAAATGACAGGAACCAAGGGCAGTTGGGCCAAGGAGAAGCCCAGCAGGCTACCACAACAGCGATGCCAATTTGGCTCCACCCCCCAGCTGGAAGCTCCAGCCAAGGTTTCTCAGCTGGGAGCACATGGCTGTCCTGGCACGGGAAGCTCCAGTAAGTGGGGGGGGACCCTGGGCAGGGATTTCATACATTTCATAGACATTAGGGCTGGAAGGGAGTTCGGGAGCTCATCGAGTCCAGCCCCCTGCCCAAAGGGCAGGAAGTCAGCTGGGGTCATAGGATCCCAGCAAGATAAGCATCCAATTTACTCTTGAAGG
>NW_017728886.1:38954473-38976061 GCF_001723895.1 Crocodylus porosus
CCTGGGCAGGGGCTTGACCCGGCCCGGCACCAGGCAGCGGCCTCCTCCCAGCAAGCGAGGAGTTAACCCCTTCCCACCACGAGCCCGCTCACCTCCGGCTATGAGTGGGGGAAGGAGTGTGGGGGTGGAAAGCAGACCCTCCCCGCCCTACTCCCGGTGCCCCATGCTGCAGCTGCTTGCAGCCTGACTGGGGCTGCCTGTGTCCTCTCTGGACAGCCCTGCACAGGCATGTGAGCGCCTGCAGCATGGGGCACTACCCATGGGGCAGGGGAGGGGCCTCTTCCCCCACGCGCTCGGCTTTTCCCTGGCCTCCTTCCCTGCATGGAGAAAAGCGCCCATTCACTCGCCCCATGGCCAGCGCTCCTTGCTGCAGCTGCTCACAGCCCGCGCAGGGCTGTCTGGAGCGGGCACAGGCAGCCCCAGGTGGGCTGTGAGTGGCAGCAGAGAGGGGCGCCGGGCATGGAGCAGGGGGAGACTGCTTTTTCCACCACTCCTGCACTCAGCACCACCTTCTAACCCAGACTTAGTGCCAGACTGGCAGTGGGGTGGGTTACAAGCTGGTGCTGAGTGCAGGGAAAAGTGGCCCTTCACCCGCCCCATGGCCAGCAGAGCCGCTTGCACCCTGTGGCTGCCTGTGCCTACTCCAGACAGCCCTATGCAGGCTGTGAGCAGCTGCAGTGTGGGGCGCCAGCCATGGGCCAGGCAAGGGGCCAGTTTTCTCCAGGCTCAGCACCAGCCTCTTCCCTGCTGGTGATCAGGGGGTCGGGCCTGTTCTCTGCCCCTGGCCTGTACCATGAAGCTGGGGGACACTGGGTGTGAGCAGGTGGGGAGCCAGCGGGGACATGGGGCCAGTGCCAGTGGGGCCCAGAGCAGGATGGCAGGAGTGCAGGGTCCCAGGTGGCAGGGGTTCTGTGGAGCTGGGCCAGCTCCTCCCTCCCTTCTGCTGCAGCCCAGCCTGGCTCCACAGACCCCTGCCAGCCTGTGCCCCACTTTGGGCCCCACCAGTGCTGGCCCTGGGACATTGGTCTGAAGATGGTGACCAGGTAACGGGGCACCTGTCAAAGGGTGGTGCACCTGTCATGGCACGGGGCTACCCATGCGGCCCTTGACACCTTGCCAAAACTGGGTAAGCAGCCCTCCGCACAAAATAATTGCCCGCTCCTGCACTAGAAGATAGGCTGGGGATACAGGCCAATCTGAACACACAAGGTGGGCAGACCAAAACTTGATGGACTTCAATGTAGAGAAGTGCAGGGTGCTTCCTTGGGAGAAAGAACAGCAGCATACTTAGAGGGTTGGCACTGCTGTGCTCTCTAGCACCATGACTGAAAGAGAGTTGGGGGTCTTGATTGGACTTCACCATGGTCTTGCAAAGAGACAGAGGTGTGGGGTGAGCAGCAGTAGGCAGCAGGTGCTGGCTCTGGTGGCACAGCCAGTAGGGCTAGCAGCCCTGGGGGCATCTCAGGGCTGGGCAAGGGATGCAGCCAGCTGCAGTCCATTGCTGCATTCACCTGTGTCCAGAGAGCAGCTTGAGAGGGGAGGTAGCCCAGGCACTCCCAGCCTGTGGGCTGTCCAGGGGGCACATGGGTCCTGCTGGGCTCCTGGACCAAGAGTAGCACCTGCTGACTGCCTGTGATGTGTCCCAAGGCAAGAAATGGCTCTGGGGTTTATAGTCTATGGCTGAGGGCTGCCAGAGAGCAGCCCAGGCCAGCAGCAGCAGAGGAGACCAACCAGAAGCCCTGGGGCTGGGCTCTGGCTGGCCCCTCTCTGGGCAGAACCAGCAGGGAGGCCCCCTGGGTTACTGCGCAGTAGTGTATCTACATGTGAATTACTGTGCAGTAACTAATTGGGCGTAAATTTGATACCTGCATGACGTGTAGATATG
Source organism: Crocodylus porosus (assembly GCF_001723895.1). Lineage (NCBI taxonomy): Eukaryota > Metazoa > Chordata > Crocodylia > Crocodylidae > Crocodylus > Crocodylus porosus. The sequence goes on from NW_017728886.1 coordinate 38,956,359, forward strand.
TACCTGTACCACACAGTAATTTTGGTTACTGCACAGTAAATGCGCACATGTAAACATGCCCTTTGTGTATCTCTAGCTAAGTTTCTGTTTGGTTACAATTTATGTTTATCTGTTAAAAAAAAAAAAAAAAAGCATAGGTGCTTGGTTTTGTCAATTTATTCCTATATTTGTAATCTCCTAGAGATTTTGTGTGTTACAGGTTCCTTTCTGTGCCAAATACCCAGAGAATCTGAATTACAGAGCTTTAGCTTGTTAGCTCAGTGGTAAAATTTAATGTTATTATCTACAAGACCTCCAGTTAAATTTTTGTTTGTCACCTATTCACACCACTGTAGCTGTTTAGTACAGATGAACACTAGCATATTTAAGTCTGCTTAGATATCAATAAGTACGTGCCATGTATTGGAGTGAGACTTTCACCTAAGATATGGAAAGGAAATGTTATATTAGGACTATCTCTGTGGTAGTTGTGCTGTTAAGAGCAGTGGTTCCCAAGTGTGGCTCACAGGCATCATGTTGCCTGTAAAAACTTCTGATGAGCAACTTCTGATGTTGCTCAAGGCCAGAGGAAATTTTCCATGTGTATGTTTCTACAGGTTTTTCAGGAAGCACAAGGTATGATGTTGTCTGCAAATACTTATTTGCTTAGTGTTATTATCCATGGTCCAGTGAAGGTTGTACGCCACTGCCTTAGGCAATGAAGACATGTCTCCGTTGTCTGACAAACTTTCTTTCTTTCCATTGACTTGAGATCTAATTCTCTTCTTCACTCCTTTTTCTTCCTTTCCGACAAAAGTGATTACTTCCAAATGCTGTTATCCACTTTCTCTGTTTCACATGGCCTGGGTATCTTTTTCACAGATACCTGCATCAAAATTCCTTATTCTCCATTACCCATCCTGAATGCAAATTAAAGATATGGGGGGAGATGGATTGACTCAGACCACTAATGCAAGCTACTTTAGGACTTTGTGCTAGTTTTGAATGGGGTGTAGTAGATTCTTGCCTTGCTGTGCCCCTGGCATACTTTTTTCTCCTCTTATACTTCTCACTGATGGGAAATCTACCATATAGTTATATAGAACTGAAAAGGAATCTCATGTGTCATTGTGTCCAATCACCTCCTATCAAAGGCAACCACATCATGTAAACTCTTTTGGACACTGATCAAGCCTCATCTTAAAGCAAGTTAGATTTATTTTGCCTGTACTGATCTGATTGTAAAGCTATTCCAGAACCTCTTTGATGGTTAGAACCTTTCTCCTAATTTCATGGCTTGTTCATACCATTGATTCCTGTGCCATGATTATCCTTTAACTTAAATAGTTCATTTTGCTCTCTATTGTTTACTGTGTTCATATTGTAATAGACAGTAATCATATCTCCTTGCCAACATCATATCTCTATGCTCTATGATCTTGGAGTCATACCTCTATGCCTGCCTTCCTGCCATCTGGTCCTTTGTCTCTCATCTGCTTGTCTTCTCCACCACTTGCCCCCCTGCTGCTTGCCTCCTCCCCCATTGCTGTCTCTAGGCACAGGGGGGAGCCCCACAGCTGCTTCTGGCCCACTTCTTCCCCATGTTTCAGGGAATAGCTGTGCAGGGAAGGGGGCTCAGCCAGAGACAGGAGGCGCTCAGGTTCTTCCAACTCCTGCTTCTTGCCTAGTTCCCTTCCCTTCCCACCCTCTCCCCCACCCCAGGAGAAGCCATCTAATACAGACCGTGTCCCCTGCTGACACAGGCAGTGAAGGACCCAGGGGTACTCCTGATCTACTCTTGTCCTACCCTGAAGGGAGTAGCTGGGCAGGGAACCTGGCAGGGAAGGAGGAATCTATGCACCACCACCATTGTTCCCAGCTGAGCTAGGCTTCCTGCACAGCTGGTCCCCACAGTTCCCAGCTAGAGTGGTCCAGCTCCCAGCTGCAACAGGTATGGGGGGAGCTCCAGAGCTACTTCCTACCTGCTCCTGTCTTGCACTGGAAAAGGCAGCTGTGGCAATGTGCAGGTTCCTCCGTCCAGTCTTGTCCCTGACAGTGGGGGAGATGGAGGGTAGGGAGGGGAAGAGGGAGTTGTGCTGAGCAGGGAAGGAAGAACTTGTATGCTACTGCCACTGTCCCCAGCCAAGCTGGGCTTTCTACACAGCTGCTCTCCACAGCTTCCAGGTGAAGTGGTCTGATTCCCAATTCCAGCTTTTTTTCCCCATGTTGAATGAGGAACATGGGGAAAAAACCTCATCTTGGAATCAAGTAATTACATTACGTTGCTATGAAGGTGGTACCCAAGGACTTCAAGAACAAACAACCCAGTTGTCTTGTTAAATACAGTTAGTAGAGGAGTCTTTCCCATATTTAAGATCTTATACATGTTACAGATCCCATATGTCTTACTATAACACAAATTAAATGTTACAGTTCACATATTGTTGATTTAGACCAGGAACCACAGGTAAAATATCAAGAAAATTTACAGAGGAATGTTTCCGGGTCACTGGACAAGTTGAATGAACCAGGTTGCACAAATAGTGTCTTCTGATTTGCAGTTGTCAGCAAAATCTGTCAATGTTAAGATGGAGAATTACTGCCATTTGTGCATATAATGTCAGTTTGGGCCTACCCCTATAATTGTGTGGAAAGCAGGTTTGCATCAGGAAGTTCCAAATTAAAAAAAGAAAGAACGAAAGAGCAGGACAAGGAGCTCTGGCATGTAATTATCTATTAACTATAGGAGTTACTTTGCTGTAAAACAGACCAACAAGGGGAATGCACGTAAGCCTGGCTCCTAGTCTTACACTTTTATTTATTGTGTGGTGAAGAGGACACTTAGGCCCAAATCCTCCATGTTATTTAGATTCCCAGTTGGCATGGAGAAAAAAATTGGAATTAAGCATCTATGTACCTTTGAGGAAGTAGGTCCCTGTTTTTAAGTTAATGTGATCATAGATGCCCATACTTGCACTAAAACAGAGCGGGCTTATATTCTCTGCAGCACACTGCGCAAGGAATATGAGGATTAAGGCAAGTACAGCAGACTCTTCAGGCTTGAGTCTTGAAGAGAACAAATTAAACTTGCAGTTCATGAGCCTAAAAGTGGTGGCTAACTTAATACAGTGACATGTTTAACAGAGGGACTATATGACTGAACTTTATACCAAGAGGTGGAATAGGTAGGCTTTTTTTTCATGATCTTTAAACATGCTGACTATAGTTATGCATTTTGTCAGCACTGTTGCTACACTAGCAAAAAGAACACACATTGGCAATTGACTCCTTTTTTTCTTTCTTACATAACCAATGCAAATATCAATTACATAAAAGGTACTGTGTCACATAGTCTTTTACATGATGCTGATAATAATGCACTTGCAGTCCAGCATCCAGTTCAGGCAACTCAGTGGCAAAAATATAGAAAAGCACAAGGGGCACTGTCAGTGGAAATATTTAAGGGTCTAGATGAATTGACATTAGAGGGGAAACAAATTAAATGTATTTAGTGTGACCTAGCAATAATTAATACTAAATTGTATACAGTTGTCTAAAAGTTATAAAAGATGTAACCATGGAGGCATCACCACTATGGCTGAATTCTTCACATTGATTTAGTCCCAACACCAAATTTAACATGTTTCAAAGGCACTCTGACTTGGTGTAATGGAATGTAATTTATTAAAAGGGCAATTTAAGTCAAGTTGAAGAAAACCTTCCTGGCAGCAGGTATGTCTACCTGGCCTACTTGAATGAACTAGCTCAGGTGGTCAAAGCACTGTGGTGATATTAGCATCGCACTCTTCCTAAACTACTTAGTAGGTAGCTTGGAAATCTGGCTATATGTCATTGTTCTGTGTAGACAACACCCAGTGACAAGTGCTATACTAAAAAAAAATCTTAGACATCCTTTTCCAGAAGATATTTTTTTCATAGCATCATAGTGCTTAGACCTAAACAGATCATCAAGTCCAACCCCCTACCCCGGGCAGGAACGAGTGCCGGGGTCATATCACCCCAGCCAAATATCTATCCAGCCTCCCCTTGAAGACCCCCAAGGTAGGAGAGAGTACCACCTCACTTGGGAGCCCATTCCAGAGCCTGGCAGCCCTAACTGTAAAGTAATGTCTCCTGATGTCCAGCCTGAACCTCCTCTGTAACAGTTTGTGGCCATTATTCCCAGTAAACCTGGGTGGTGCCTGGGGGGGAACAAAGCCTCCCTCAGTTCCCACCTGATGAGTTTATAAATGGCCACCAGATCCCCTCTTGGCCTTCTCTTGTGGAGGCTGAATAGGTTCAGGCCCTTTAGCTTCTCTTCATAGGGCTTGGCCTGCTGCCCCTTAACCATGCAAGTGGACCTCTTCTGTACCCTCTCAATGCTAGCCACATCCCTCTTGAAGTGCAGTGCCCAGAACTGGATGCAGTACTCCAACCGTGGCCTGACTGATGCTGCGTAGAGGGAAAGGATCACCTCCCTGGACCTGCTTGTGGTGCATCTGTAGATGTACGACAACGTGTGGTTAGCCGTACTGACTGCTTCCTTGCATTGGCAGCTCGTGTTCATCCTGGATTCAACAGTGACTCCAAGATCCCTCTCTGCCACCAAGTCGATAAGAAGGATGTTCCCCAGCCTATAGGTGTGTTGCTGGTTCCTTCTCCCTAGATGCAGCACCTTGCACTTGTCTGCATTGAATTCCATCCTTTTCTCATCTGCCCACCTTTGTAATTTGTCTAGATCTAGCTGGATTCTGTCCCTCCCCTCCAGCATGCCTACCTTGCCCCACAACTTCGTGTTGTCAGTGAATTTGGACAGTGCACATTCCACACCCGCATCTAGATTGCTGATAAAGATGTTGAACAGTACAAATCCCATGACTGAGCCCTGGGGGACTCCACTGCCCACATTCCTCCAGGTTGAAAATGACCCGTGGTGGTCTCTGGTTGCAACAATCTAGCCAATTTGCCACTCATCTGACTGTGTAGGCATCAATGCTGCAGTCACTTAGTTTTTTTAAGAGAACATGGTAGGAAACTGTGTCAAAGGCCTTCTTAAAGTTCAGGAAGATGACATCCACCCTAACACCTTCATCCAGGGACTTTGTGACCTGATCATAAAAAGAAACCAAGTTAGTCAAGCAGGATCTGCCGGCAATGAACCATGTTGGTTGCCACTGAGCTTTACCTCCCCTGCTGGGCCCTTGCAGATGTGCTCCTTGATAATTTTCTCAAAGGTCTTCCCAAGGACTGAGGTAGAACTGACTGGCCTATAATTGCTGCAGTCCTCCTTTCTCCCCTTCTTGTAAATGGGACCATATTGGCCCTTTTCCAATCCTCTGGTACTTGGCCAATGCCCCACGAGTGCTCATAGAGCTATGCTAGGGGCCCTGCTATGTCCCCTGCTAATTCCCGCAGCTCCTTCGGGTGAATAGCATCTGGACCTACTGATTTAAACATGTCCAGCCCCTCCAAAAGTTCCCTAATGGTTGTCCGTGACCCTAGGCATGGTGGTGTCTCCCCTGGGTCCATCCACAATTCTAGTGGGGCAGATCTTCTGGTCCCTGTTCAGGAATATGGAGGCAAAGAATTCTTTAAAGAGGTCAGCTTTTTCATTTGCCACAATCACCAGATTGCCAAGCCTGTCCTGTAGGGCCCCACATTACCTGGTGCCTTCTTCTTACTTCCTATGTATTTGAAAAAGGACTTTTTATTATCCTTAATTCTGGTTGCTAGCCCTAGCTCCATCTCTGCCTTGGTCTTCCTAACAGCCTCCCTGCAGTCCCAAGCAACAAAGGTGTAATCCTCTTTGGTGGTAGCCCCTTGCTTCCACTGTTTGTACACCTTTTTTGCCCTCAGGCACCCCTGGATACCTTTGCTGAGCCATGGGGGCTTCTTAGCATTCCTGCCCCCCTTGGTGCGCATTGGGACTGACTCCGTTTGAGCTTGGAGTATCGTCTCCTTGAGGAACAACCACCTGTCTTGGACTCCCATCTAATTGAAGCTCTGAGACCCCAATGCCTCTCCTACTAACCTTCTTAGCTTATGGAAGTCGGCCCTCCTGAAGTTGAGGACCTCTGCTTTGCTGCTTGCTTTCACCACCGTGAGCTGGATAGTAAATTCCAGCAGGCGAGGATCGCTGTTGCCCAGGTGGTTGACTACCCGCAGACCCCTCACCAAGTCATCGCCTGTGGCAAGGACCAAGTCCAGCAAGGCATTTCCCCCCTGGTCAGACTATGCACCTCCTAGGTTAGGTGGAGGTCCTGCATCCTGGCTAGGAACCTACATGAGTGGTCGGACCTGGCTGACTGCTCCTCCCAGCAGATGTCTGGGTAATTTAGGTCACCGATGATGACCACATCCCTTGACTTTATAGCCTATGTGAGCTGACCTGAGAATTCCAGGTCAGACTCATCCCTGATGAGGTGGTCTATAGTAGACACCCATTATCAAGTCCCTTTCCCTATGCTCCCTTTGCATTCTTACCCAGAGTGCCTCATCTTGCCCCTCCTTTGACCCCAACCTGATCGTTGAGGATATGTATTGCTCTTGGACATATAGCACTCCCCCCACCCTTTTCCCTGCTCTGTCTTGGCTGTATATCCTGTATTCCTCAACGTCTACTGCCCAGTCGTGGGTAGAATCCCACCAGGTTTCTGCGAGCCCCACTAGATCTGGGTTTTTGTTAGCTAGCAGGAGGGCGAGTTCCTCCTGCTTTTTCCCCATGCTTCAAGCGTTTGTGTAGAGGCATTTGAGGCCTCCTGTAGGTGCCCATGCCACCCTCTCATGTGTTTTCTAATGTAATTTTAAAACTGTACAATAGTAGTGGATATATTTTTCTATACCTTTTATTTCCAGGACACCTATAGGCACTGCTGTAATATTTAAGTTCTATAAGATGCAGTAATTTTACTTTTATCTCCAATTCTCATGATTCTCTGATACTTTCACTCCCTTGAGAGACTGCCTACTCACTTCCATGATATGGCCCTTTGCTAATGGATTTCCTGCATAGGAACAAACATTTCTTAAATGTACTCTGTCTTGGGAAGAACAACAATATCTGTTTCTACTCTTGTTATTTTTGGATTTAAATGAAGACTGTGAGAAACAAAAACACTTCTTTTTTTAAAGTGTGTGTGTGTGTGGGGGGGGGGTGGTATAAGACGCAAGGTCAATCATGTTAAAGTATTAGCATTAACTACAGCCTACTAGTAGGCATATATGCTAGTTATTGTTTAGACTGAAGAATCCCTTCACAATCATATAGATGTATGTGAAGGAAAGATAGTTCTGTTTAGGATCTAGATCTGTTTGGCATGGTTATTTTTAGCTGCTAGATTCAAGAGGATCAAATAAAGATATTTATATCCTTGTTAGGAATGCCCTTAACTATGATTTTACTGCAGTACAAAATAGTGTGCTAGAAACCTCTAATTAGGTTTTGACCAAAGTCCAAACCATGCCATTCTAGAAAATAAAGGGCCAGTTCTTCCCTGGAATTGGATTGTTGCTCAGGGCTGAAACAGACTATGAAGCAGCCCATAGGTGACTGGTAGAAGGTGCATGGTGCCCCCTCAATGGCTAACACTGATGCTGTCAGGAGGGCTGGTGCCCCCCTGATAGGGTTGGTGGCTTCTGCAGGTTCCCTCCCAGATTCAAGTGGCACCAGTCACTCATGAAGCATCCTGCCTTCATGCTGTCCCCCAGTTTCTCTCCACTTGCACAATCTGTTATCTCTCTTTGGCCAAAATCCATAGTTATCCTGTTTTTGTTTATGTGCTCAGTGACTTTTTCTCCCAATCAGTCATATTCATTTGCCAAAAATTTAGCCTGGCATTGTGTCTGCATTTCTGCCTAACACTGTTCTTTCCTCTCTTAAAACTGTTAAAGAGGCAATGGCATGTTTATTTTCCCAAGCAGACATCAGCCTTTGCTTATTTTTCAAATCATATTTTTACATTTTTTTTTACTCAGACCATCACAGTATCACAATAATGTAATACTATGTTTTGTAAAATATGAGTAGGACAACAAGTCCTCATTGCGCACACCTGAGAGATGGAGAGAGGCCATCACATTTTATATGTATCTCTTAGTCGTCATCTGCCAAAGTACCTTCAGTATGTTTTGGTCTCCTGTCCTGCAAAGGTTTAGTTTCAGTTCTGTATCTGCTTAGTCATCTATCTTTTATTAACTTCTTCCTAATTGAGTCTTATTTAGGTCATATCTGAGCTTACACTTACCTGCGGAGAATAAACACAACTCGTTTATCCAAATAATAGCCTTGATTCTGAGACCTGATATGATTTAGCCTACTCGATAACCTTCTCTAGGTCTACAGTAATCTTGTTATGATGAGGTGTTCAGAAAAATACATATGACATGTACTTTATATTGTAACATCATCATATCTTTTGATTCATATTCTGTCTTCCTGCTTAAACAAGCCAACACTTCATTACTTCTTGAATTTGTATGCTGAACTAAAAGTTATCAAGATTTTCTCACACTTACGTCTAGAGATTTCTTCCTGGCCTTACGATGTATGATTGTTCACTTCTATGCGTTTTCTGTTTCACTTCCTTGGCTTACAATCTATGTTACACTTTCTTTTGCATTATATTACATTAGCCCTTTGCTGTGCATGTCTTGTCTAAAGCCTTTTGAATCTGAGTGTGTTTCTGTTTTATTGTATACTAAACCTCCTTAGTTTGGTATTATGAGCAAATGTTGAGATTCTGCTTCACTACTCTCATTCAGATCATTTAGGTAAAAGAAATGGAGCATAAATTGACCTTTTGCTGTTTTAAAAACTTCTTGCCAGCTTAAAATTTGATAAACACAGAAACATGCATTTTCTTTTTCTTTTAGCCAACTACCAACTTCATTGGTATTGCACCTTTTCATTACACGTTTGTCTTTTTATCAGCTTATAAACACGGAGTCAAAATAAATGGAAATGGTGGGTCCTAGACATGGTGATGCTATAGTTTAACGTAACAGAATTCCCAATGCTGTAATGAAGATCATTACCCAACTTTACCTCTAACCTGTGTTTTACACCTTAAGAGCAATAGTGTCCATTAAAATCACACTTTTCTCTTTATGTCCACAGATTTTCTGGGTCTGGTTGTTTCCCCCAGTATGAAATACTTGGCTTTTCATAAATGTATTGGATAGTACTTATTGACAGATTGAAACTGAGGCAGCTGTTCAGATTTACACTAGCTCAGGAGCTGTCCCATAACCGCAGACCCAGAGGACAGATTCTGTACTGCCCCTTTGAAGAGGCGCAATATGAGAAGCACAGTGTAGCCAAGGGGAAACATTGACTGTTGCACATTGGTTTTGAACATATTATATCTGAACAAAAGTGTGTGTTAGTTTGAATGTTGCTAGTGCTATTTTTAAAATATACTCAATCTGGTATGTAAAACACCACATAGAGAGTACTATAGGGTCTAGAGTTAGCACAGTGACGTGTCAGCAAAGAGTTTAATATGTTTTCTTGCTTGAAAGGTTTGGGTGACACAAACCACTAGTGCTTTTGAATTAATTTGTTTTATGGCTTCAGTGTTGTTTGAAATAAACTAATCTGGTGTTTACTCTTTTGTTGATGTTGCTCTCAGATTTTTTAATGGCACTATAACTGCTACGGAGAAAGCTCCCTATACTCGTTTCAGTGGTTGGCTAACTCAGCCCCTAATAAAATACTGAGAAAAATATTAAGAGAAAAATCACAAGGACACTGTAGGCTACATAAGTACACAACTGAGCCAGTAGTGGTATGGATTTTTAAGAAATCAACAAACCAGAACAAACCTAGATGAAATTATAAAATTAATGGAGGAAGTAAATAGAGCATATGCAGTATATCTAGACTTTAATAGAATATTTGAGGACGTGTTTCTTAAAATGTTACATAAAGAGTTAGTTCATATCATCTTCTCTTTAAATCTCAAGGATTATGAATATATTGTCAGCAGTAAATGATGTTATACTGATTTCTAGGGAAGCATCCAAATGGTTTCATGGCATTTGGTGTTGGGTTGATTTTGTTCTAATCTTTATTAATGATTTGAAAAAATGATGAACACCAAATTAGATTTTTGGAGATAAGAAATTGGGAATTGCTGAAAAGATAGAAATACTTCAGTAATAACATTTTTGGATCAGTAACAAGTAATTTCTTCCTGCCTGTGACAGGAGTATCTCTGCTGGAGCCTCTCTATTGGTGACACCACCCTCCTGTTATGGGACAGCCGCCTGCTTACTCGCCTGCTATGCCTTGATCTTAATTGATTGATTAATTGATATAATTAGCAGGAGGCTACCCATGTTATTTGCCCTGGTGGCCAGGGGGCGCTATCTGCGGCTCCTTTTTCCTCCCCTACACCGCAGCCCAAGCCCCACAGATGGTACTGACGTGGTTTTAAAGTGGACCTTTCTTTAATTTGGCCCTCTTCATGACTTCCCTGGGCTCCTGCTGCCGTGTCTCATCCTGGACCTTCCTTGTGCTCTGCTGCCCCCTTTTGGTGAGACTTCCTACCACCTTCGCTCTCTGGGCTTCTCGCTGCCCCCTCGCTCTGGGGGCTCCTCACGGCTCTCTCTCTGTTTCTCTCTCTCACTGGGGTTCCTCTCTGCCCTTTGCTCTGAGGCTTCTCCCAGCCCCCCTCACTCTGGGGGGTCTTGCTGCCCCATTGCCTGGCGCTGGGGTCAGTGCATCCCAAAGTGCCGTGCCCTTTCTGGCGCCAGGGTCCCCACGCTGCCATGGAGCCCCTATGAGGCCTCCTCCAACCCCTAATAGCCTCACCTGGTCCTCCAGATAAACAGCAAGCACAAAACACAAAGCCTCTGGGCTATAACATAAAAAAACCTAAACTGTCCGGCCAAAACAACATTTAATTCCTACTGGGGAACACTCCAACCCATAGCAGCAGTCAGTGGCTGCTCGTGCAGTCAGGCTTTTCCCCTCTGTCTTCACTGGCTGATCTCCTTCTCTCTTGGCTGCCAGTGGGGAACTGCCCTCTTGGCCTCATGCCTGGGGTTTATATGTGCCAGGCCCTGCCCCTTCCTGTTAGCTGGCTCCCCAGCGGTTGTCCTAGCAACCAGCACCTGTGACTCTGGCTGCCCTAGTAGCTAGCAGCTGGTTTTCCTCCCTCGCTGCTAGTGCTCTCTTGAGCTGTTTCTGCTCTCAGGTGAAGGGCACCTGTGTGCTCTGCGACACACCTCCCCCCCTTTAACTCCTGACTCACTGAGCTGAGTCTTCATTCTCGCTGGGTGCTCCATCCATCCGGGGCTCTCCTCTCAGCCTTTTTCCAGGCACCTGGCAATTCAGGTACAGGAGGCGGAGGTTTTTAGGCACCTCCTATTCACCTTTTACCGAAGGCACACCATGAGGGATTTGTTGGGAGTTACCTGCCACAGATAGTACCGCCACATTAGCCAACCTTGGTAGGGCGCCGCTTAGGCCTATCTTCTTTCTACATTTTAAATGTTTGGGTGGGTAGTTCTGGGCATGGTGTACCCCCCTGATGGAGGCGGCTGGTGCATTACTGCAGTTGTTGGGAGTCCACCTCCCTGCCACCCCTCTATCCTTCTCCCTTTTCTGGAATCCCCCTGCTTTTCCTGGCCCCACTTCTTCCTTGTATTGTCTTGAGAAGAGAGTGGTGTTTATGTTTTAGGTTCCAGGGCGATGCTTTACCTCAAAATAATATGGTTGCAGACTCAGGGCCCATCTAATCAGTCTTGCGTTATCCATCTTCATGCGCTGCAGCCAGTGCAGGGACGCATGATCGGTGACTAAGGTGAACCGTAGCCCTAACAAGTAATACTGTAGTGTCTCAATAGTCCACTTAATTGCCAGACATTCCTTCTCCACCGTGGCATAATTCTGTTCCGGTGGGTGTAATTTCCTACTTATGCAGGCTATAGCGTGGTCTTCTTCTCCTTCTCTTTGTACCAATATGGCTATGATAGCCACATCTGATGCATCAGTCTGCACCAGGAAAGGTTTATTAAAATCTGGAGAATATAAGAGTGGTTGTAGGCATAACACCTCCTGCACCGCTTGGCATGCCTCTTCTGCCTCTGGCATCCATTCCACTTTGGTTGGAGCCCCTGCTCTTATCATCTCCATCAATGGTACAACTACATCCGCGAAGTGCAGTATGAACTTTCTATAATATCTGGCCAGCCCCAAGCAAGCCCTCACTTGCTTTTTAGTATGGGGTGCTTGAAATCTCCACAATGCCTCTACCTTGCTCAAAAAAGGCCTCACTTTCCTGCTTCCTACTAGGAACCCTAAGTATTGCATTTCCTTTTTCCCTAGAGTACATTTCTTTGGGTTGGCTGTCAGCCTGGCCCTTCTTAAATCTCGCAGTACTGCTCTCAGTGTGGTGAGGTGTTCAGCCCAGTTCTCAGCGTATATAATAATGTCATCAATCTATGCTGCGGCGTAACCCCCATGGGGAGCCAAAACTCTGTCCATCGACTGCTGGAACGTGGCCATGGCTCCATGCAACCTGAACGGCATTCGCTGGAATTGAAAAAGACCCCAGGGGGTGGCGAATGCTGTCTTTTTCTGATCTTCAGATGCCACTCAGACCTGCCAGTAACCTTTGGTCCAGTCTAAAGTGGAAATGTAGCACGCTTGCCCGATGCTTTCCACCAGTTCGTCCACTCGGGGCATCGGATAGGCATCAAACTTAGCCACTGCATTCATCTTCCAGTAATCGATACAGAGGCATATTTTCCCATCGAGATTAGGTACTGCCACGATGGGGTTCTGCCAGTTGCTGTGGGATTCACAAATGATACCCTTCTCTAGCATCATTGCAATCTCCGTTTTTATCTGGTCTTGGAGTCGCTGGGGAATCTGTCTCCAATTCTCGCGTATTACCTGTCCCGGAGGAGTTTTTATGTGGTGCACCATGCCCCAAGCTTCCCCAGGTGTTCCCTGGAACAGGTCTTCATACTCCTTGACTAGCTTGGTGGCCTGTCTTCTCTGTTCTTCTGACAGTCGCAGGGCCAGTTCTACATCCCCCGGCCCACTTTCCTCCATTAACGTGGGTCCCAATTCCAACTTCTCGGGATGAGGGGCTAAATACATACACTGCTGGTCTTCTCACTTCTTCAACATATTGATGTGGTATACTTGTTTCTTTTTCTTCTTACCTGTCTGGTACACCTTGTAGTCTACAGGCCCCACTTGGTGTACGACTTTGTAGAGTCCCTGCCACTGGGCAAGTAACTTACTTTCACTGTCTGGGAGTAGAACCAACATGTGTCCCCCCACGTCAAATTTCCTTTCCCAGGTGCCTCAGTTGTAATGTCTCACTTGTCATTGCTGGGCTTCTCTGAGATTTCCCAACACCACATTCCAGGCTGCTTCAAGGCGTTCCTGCAGTTGGATCACGTATTGGATGATGTTCTGGTCTCTATTCTGCTGTTCTTCCCAACTCTCCTTAATTAGGTCCAGGATCCCTCTTGGTTGCTGGCTGTACAATAACTCAAAAGGTGAAAACCCAGTCGAGGCCTGGGGTGCCTGTCTTACAGCAAACAACAAAGGTGGTATCATTTTGTCCCAATTCTGCAGGTTCTCAACCATGAACTTCTTTAGCATTTGTTTCAGTGTCTGATTAAAACATTCCACAAGCCCGTCCGTTTGGGGGTGATATACGGTGGTCTTCAGATGTTTGATCCCCAACGCTTTACTCACTTCCTCAAACACGCGTGATGTAAAGTTCATTCCTTGATCGGTCAGTAGTTCCTTAGGGAATCCTACTCAGGAAAATATCTTCAGCAGCTCATTCGCCACCTTTGGCGCAGACACTGTCCGCATTGGTTACCGCTTCCGGGTACCAAGTCGCATAATCTAGTAGCACCAGTATGTACTGGTTCCAAGTGCTACTCCAGGGAAGTGGCCCCACAATGTCCACTGCCACCCTCTCAAAGGGAACCTCTACCAGAGGCGATGAAATTAAAGGAGACTTTGGGGGTTGCCTTGGGTTACTTTTTGGCAGACGGGACACAAAGCGCAATATCTTGCTACTTCCCGCACAAGTCCTGGCCAAAAAAACATGCCCGAATGCATGCTTCTTTTTTGTCCCGGCTCAGATGCCCACCCATAGGGAGCTCATGAGCCACCTTCAGTAAGGCCCATCGATATCGCCAAGGGACCAACAGCTGTACGACCTCCTCTCCTTCTGGCTTCCATTGCTCAATCCGGTATAGGAGGCTGTTTCTTATCTCGAACCTTGGGGTTATCCTCATCAGCTCTAGTCTCAATACATCATTGTTTCTTTAGGCAAGGTGTTCCTGCAGCGCCCATTGAAAGTCTGTCTCCTGACTCTGCTCCAGCTGAAAATGTTCGTCTTCCCACAAATGGGCAACATCCACTCTTTATTCAGGTTTCTCTTCAGGCAGAGACTGTCCAGTTTCACTTGTGAAACCCTCCACGGTCTCCTCGCGCCTCACGCCGACTATCTTTTAGCAACTCAGGCCAGTCGCAGCCCAGTACTACTGGGTAGGGTAGATGTTCCATGACCCCCACTAACATCTGGCGAGTCTTATCGCCTACTCATAGAGTGACCCTCACCTTGTTGAAATTGAGGGCATCCCTGCGCCAACACTGCACCCTCGCACAATCCGCTCTTTCCCTCTCTCTTGCCAGTAGCATGTCACTCCGTGCCATCGTCTGCCATGAGCCTGAGTCCAGTACAGCTACTACTCTTTTCCCCTCTATTGTTACTTCTACTAACAGTGTGGGTGGCTTGTCTCCCACCTCAGGGTCAACTCGGGCTCTGTAGCCACACATTCCTACCTCCATCGCTGGCCGGGGTCAGGCGCTTTCGATCATGGTGGCTAACAGGGTCTGTTGTCTTGTGGCTTGATCCAGTAGGCCTTGCACCATTTGATATAGCCACTCCAAACCTTGATCCCCTGACTCCGGACCAGGGATTGGCATCTCTTCTCATTCCTTTCTCCGCATGGACCCAAGGGCTCTTTTCTTCATACAGGCAAACCAGTGTCTTATGATGCATGCTGCTGTATGAAACATTCCTGGCCAATGCATCATTGTGACAGGAGTATCTCTACTGGAGCCTCTCTATTGGTGACTCCACCCTCCTGTTATGGGCCAACCACCTGCTTACTCACCTGCCATGCCTTGATCTTAATTGATTAATTAATTGACATAATTAGCGGGAGACTGCCCATATTATTTGCCCTGGTGGCCAGGGGGCGCTATCTGTGGCTTCTTTTTCTTCCCCTACACCGCAGCCCAAGCCTCGCGGATGGTACTGATGTGGTTTTAACCTGGACCTTGCTGTAATTTGGCCCTCTTCATGACTTCCCTGGGCTCCCACCGCCCTGTCTCATCCTGGAACTTCCTGGTGCTCTGCTGCCCCCTTTTGGTGAGACTTCCTACCACCTTCGCTCTCTGGGCTTCTCGCTGCCCCCTCGCTCTGGGGGCTCCTCACGGCTCTCTCTCTGTTTCTCTCTCTCACTGGGGTTCCTCTCTGCCCCTTGCTCTGAGGCTTCTCCTGGCTCCCCTCACTCTGGGGGTTTTCGGTGCCCCATGCCCATGCCATGGGACTGGGGTCAGTGCATCCCAAAGTGCTGCACCCTTTCTGGCGCCGGGGTCCCCACGCTGCTGTGGAGCCCCTATGAGGCCTCCTCCAACCCCTAATAGCCTCACCTGGTCCTCCAGATAAACAGCAAACACAAAACACAAAGCCTCTGGGCTATAACATAAAAAAACCTAAACTGTCCGGCCAAAACAACATTTAATTCCTACCGGGGAATGCTTCAACCTGTAGCAGCAGTCAGTGGCTGCTCGTGCAGTCAGGCTTTTCCCCTCTGTCTTCACTGGCTGATCTCCTTCTCTCTTGGCTGCCAGTGGGGAACTGCCCTCTTGGCCTCATGTCTGGGGTTTATATGTGCCAGGTCCTGCCCCTTCCTGTCAGCTGGCTCCCCAGCGGTTGTCCTAGCAACCAGCACCTGTGACTCTGGCTGCCCTAGTAACTAGCAGCTGGTTTTCCTCCCTCGCTGCTAGTGCTCTTTCCCGAGCTGTTTCTGCTCTCAGGCGCAGGGCACCTGCGTGCTCTACGACACACCTCCCCCCCTTTAATTCCCAACTCACCGAGCTGAGTCTTCATTCTCGCTGGATGCTCCGTTTGTCTGGGGCTCTCCTCTGTGATACTGCCCCATCCCTCAAATGCTGAATGGTTAGGATTTAGCAGGTCATTCTGGGACAGTAGGAATGCAATTCATCATCTAGCCAGTATAGGGCACCAGGATGTGTGGGGTACAAGAAAGAGAATGACTCCAGAGGGGATCAGGCTCAAGCAGAGGGCTGTGTAAGGATGAGCAACAGGCTCAAAGCACAAACCCAAGGGCACACTTTGGAAGAAGGTCAAGTAACAGTCCACTTGAAAACTAGACATGAAACATAGAAAGCAAAGCAGAGATACTGCCTGTTGCTGACAGCAGCTGCAGTAACAGCAGCAAATAGATATCTTGCACAGAGTATGTGAGGCAAGCCTGAAGCCTTTGAGTGGCATGAAAAAGAAGGGAACTCTCATGAGCATGTACATGAACATGAACTGAAAGGGCTGGTAAGTATGCCATAGCTGAGAAGATGTCACACACAGTGAATTAACTTGCAGCTACTGGGAGTGACATGACCTGGAGTGCTTTGTATAGAGCAAGTATAGAGCATATTTAACTAAGCTGCTGTGAAGAGGGGGGAGGAATTGTAGTCTGACTTTTGCCTGCAGAAGGAGCCCACTGTAAGTAGGATAATGGTGGAGGGTAACCCCAATAACACTGCACTTGAGGGTGAAGTCCAGTTCAATTGTCCTCACTGCCTACAGAGGAATCCATGTCCTAGAAACAAGAAGCCTTATACAGCAAGGATGCACATGGTGTCCTGTACTGGGGTCCTGCTGGGAGCCATATTAGGAATTATTGTGCTTTTTGTATTTTTAAAGAGAGGCAAGGATTTCTTAGTTGGTCCAACGCTATGTTTTGTAAAATATTATTAACAAGATGAGATTTCACTGCACCCCTAACCAGTTGGACCAACAAAAGCTGTCATCCTAAGAAATCCTTGCCTCTTGCATAATTTCTGAACTATTATAGCTACAACATTACTCTTACACTAGCATAATTTTTTGTAATTCACATTTAAAATTAAGGATTGCATCTTGAACACTTCAGCTCAGACTGTTTGCTAAGGAAGAGGGCAAAGAAGGAGGCAACTTCTAAGCTAAGCAGGACTTCAATGACAGACAGCAGTGCAGATCAAAACTGATGCCTGAGTCTACACTTGGAAATGAACTGGAAGCTAGCTGAGATTTTGAATCCCAGGTGCCATATGCAACTTAATAAGGAGCCATCCACATTTTCAGAGTTATTTCAGGTGTGGACCCTGGTGTGGGCAATGTTGTTGGTAACCTACTGTGGAAATCAAAAAGGCCTGAAGTATAGTGACAGTGTCTTTTTCCAAGCAAAATGGCTAACATTTTCTCATCATATGAAGATTTAAAACAATCTTCTTGTCTGGCTGTGTGGACTTCTATAAAATAAACATAATTAAACATTCCATGAATGTTATTGCATAAACTAGACACCTGAATCTATCCTATTGACTAGATTTGATCACATTACTGATACCATTGGACATTTCTGGCCACATCATTCACATTTGAAACTGCTTTGGCTTAATAGAGAAATGTATTTCTCTAGGTATTTTCTTCAGAAGTGAAGATTTTCCTGACTGGATTCAAGTTTTAAAGTCTTAAAAACTTGAATCCAATCAAAGAAAAGAAATTCTTATTTTTATAGCAGTCTTATCACTCTGTTAGTCTCAGCTATTTTTCGAAGAGACAGCAGAATGTTCGCAGGTGCTTCCTGTATATAGAGAGAAGGTTTATAATTGTATTGAGTTGCTGATAGACTTTCAATTCTTGCTTAGCAAGGCTAGACCTGTGATATTGCTGACAAAATAAATCAGCTTAATTAAATTGACCATATTTTCCCTGGAGTAGAAAATAGCAATATATGATAAGCTTAAAACTGAAATTTATCATTGAAAGAATGCATGCTTTATATCTTAGGAAAGCATTGTTAATGTCTATTTTGTTTTAAATTAAGAATCACAAAGCAATTGAAGTATAGTTTGAGTCAGTTATTTAACACTGCATTAAAAAAAAAAGTGAAATTCACCATGTTTCAAACAGTAGATACATGTAACTACAGATCCAAAATAATTTAGAAAATGAGAAACTAAAGACAAAACTTAATACAAAAAGAGTATAGTTTGTTTTACCAAAATAATATAGCATTATGTAATAATGTCAGGTTTTCTGGTCTTGATACCTGTTAGCAATGTTAGCCCTGATTGCACCATGGGTCTGATTATCCATTGATTCCTTGCATTTTGGTTGCAAAGTGGCCATAGACTGCTAGCATCATAATTTTGGCCAGCTTGTCTACCTACAAGTTTGAATGTCCCTGAGATCTTTGAGGGTTGGGTGCTGGCTTGAAGAGCAGTAAGCTCTGTTCTACTTTTGCTATGTAATATTTCTGTTTAGAAGGTGCACAAAGACAAATACTTAGCACCCAGTGTGTTTGTGATTTTTTTTTTCCTACCAAGGACATAACCCACTGCTTGAGCCCAGTCTTCTTGGTAGCTATGAATTGTGATGTATGTAACATAGTTACCCAGGCCATCTTATCTGCACAGGCCATAGTTACCCAGGCCATCTTATGTGGGGTCTGCTCTGTTTTGGGGTCTCTGGCATGCCAGCTGGAGGAGCTCCAGGCCACAGTCCAGAGACTTTTGCCATCAGGGACTGTGAGCAGGAGATAGACTCCTACTGCCAGGCCCTTCTCCTCTGGGAGCTGGAGGGTAGACCACGGTCTCCCACCAGGACAGGGGAGGACTCCGGGACCTCCTATTCTGTCTAGTCAGGTGGATGGGCCAAAGTGGTCAAGGGCCCTAAGGCCCACCGCACCAAGGCTTTTGCCTTCCTGGAGCTCAGCAACAGGAACAAATCTCTTGCAGCCCCAGCAGAGCCCGCTAAGTTGCCAGTTCCTGCAAGCAACATGGGCTCAACTATAGCTACCACCCCCACTCTCCCCAAGACAAAACACAAAGTGTTTGTTGTGGGAGACTCCATCCTGAGGGGGACTGAGGGGTAATCTGCCTCCCCAACCCCTTAACCCAGGAAGTCTGCTGCTTCCCAAGGGCCTGCATCCGAGACATTGCAGAGAAGATCCCAAAGCTCCTCCAGCCCACAGACCACTATCTTATGCTCCTTATTCATGTGGGCACCAATGACACAGCTCAGAGCATTCCCAGCCGGGTCATGAGGTGCTACAGAGATTTGGGAGCGGAGCTAAAGGGTCTGAGGGCACAGGTGGTGTTTTCTTCAATCCTCTCAGTCCTCGGGTATGGGCTGAGGAGGGAGAGGAGGGACACCTATGCCCACTACAGGACAGAGAGGTCTGGGTGAGGGGGATCCCCTGCCCTCCATCAATACTGACCAGGTGAAGGAACACCTTGAGAGGCTGGATACCTTCAAGTCAGCTGGCCCTGACAATCCCAGGATACTCAAGGCACTGCCGAGCATCATAGCTCAGCCCCTGGCACAGATCTTTGAAAACTCCTGGTGCTCTGGTGTAGTGCCCAAAGACTGGAAGAAGGCCAATGTGGT
>NW_017728886.1:38976161-38987587 GCF_001723895.1 Crocodylus porosus
AATTTCTTTACTGTCCGAGCCCGCAAGGTCTGGAACAGTCTGCCAGCGGAGGTGGTTCAAGCACCTACATTGAACACCTTCAAGAGAAATTTGGATGCTTATCTTGCTGGGATCCTGTGATCCCAGCTGACATGTGTAATTCACACAATCACACCACCTGCTGTACTGTATCTGCATGACAGGAGACATGATTGTGGGATTGAGCATCAAATCCTGTTGTGCTTTTTGCCAGTGCAGGGGGAGCCCTGAGGTCACCGAGCCTCACATCTGAGGAGGTTTGCAGTGGGGGCAGCATTCCACATGCTGCCATGGGTGGCAGCCTCATCAGCTGAGGAGGCTCATAATGGGGCCAGCGCATGAAACTCTGGCCCTGCTGCAAGACCCGTCAGCTGATGACACTTGCAGCGGGGCCAACGCATGGAACACTGCACTGCAAGCCCCATCAGCTGACTGGGCTCACAGCCTGTGGTGCACTTGTGTGGGTAGGAACTCCATCAGCTATTCAATTAATGGGGTGAGAATAACGAGCCACAGTTATTACACATTTTTTGTGGAATAACTTTTTGGCTTATTGCTTGTTTTATCACGCCATTAATTGATTGAACATGTAGCTGTGGCCCAACTTAAGGCATGATTAACTGGTTAATCATGCCTTAAATGTAACATGTAGAGGGGCCTAAAACCTCAGCAAAACCTACCCTTAAGAATTAGCTTCATGAGGTGCAGAGGAGCAAAATTACACATTTTTATTATTGTTTTTTACTTAGTGAACTTATTGTAGTTTGAATATTGATTTGTGGACTTGCATTAAACTCTCAATGTAGGGCATTTGTTTCGTATCTGGCACTTTCTTTGCAAAATAGAATTGGTTTTTACAGTGGATTTTGCGTCATCTCTAAAATAATCTCATCTTTGGGTGAAAAATTATTATTTTGCATGTGTTTCTCTTCAATTAATCAGTGAAACAACTTTGTCATATTGTTGACCTTTAGAAACGTTTACATTTTCATCAAAATCCAGCCAACCATTTCTTGTAGAGCTTGGGGTCAGAACATATTTCTAAAAGACTTCAGTTTTTAATATAAATTACATGCATTGTAACTGAAATAGGCATATAGTTAATAGGGTTTCAGTGGGTCTGCTTCTCCTCCCACCTTCATATAAATAAGAAGTTTATATTAAAATGCATGGTGATATAGTGGTGTAAGTGAGAGACAACTTAGAGCAAAATCTTGCTTGCTTCACTCAAAGCAGAGATGTACTTTCTGGCCATAAATTTCTTAAAAATGGCCAGCAAAAAGTAGAACATTTTCAAATCAAATAAACCGTGTTCAATTTCTGTTTCTTTATCATCCTGGCTAAGGAAAGACATTACACATAAACCAGTTTAAGTGGTCAGAAGCTGGTTTAAGCCTGTAACAGAACAGATGTTCAGTGTGCATAAACCTGTTTGAGAATGGCTGATACTGGTTTAAGAAAAACCTAGTTAAATGTAATATCAGACTTAACTTTAACTAATTTGGCTCAAACCAGTTTATGCAATATCATCCTAGACCACTTGCTGGTTTAAGATAAACCAGACTCCCCCAGCATCCAGGCATGCTCTCTGGGCTGGGTGGGGTCTCTGCTCCACAGCAAGGCTGGCCCCTCCCCTCTGCTCCTTGGCTGGAGCTCCAGAGACTGTGGGCTGCTTCCCCCTTCCCCTCACCACTCCTTGATAAGCAGGAATTTCACCTTCCCCTCTGCCTTGCTGAGGAGGTGTCTGTGTATTACCTAGCAGACCAGATGCTGGCTCAAGTCCATGCTGAATCAACACGTAGCTGATAATGGCCCTTTGCTGTTTTCTTAATTGGGTGATAAACACTGTTATCAATTCCTTGCTGGGCTAATCAGAGCTCCTGCTAGAGTCTGGCAATGCCTCCCTGAACTCCATGCTGTGGAAGGAAGGGGGGACTGCTCTAGCACTCCCTCTGGCTTGTAGACTGAGCCACTGCAGGCACATGCCTTCATTTCTGGGATGTCTGTCCGGTTACAAAACTGATTTAGCCTAGCCAGGATAGACTAATCTGCAATGATTGAATCAAATTCAGGCTGAGACTTTTTGAATGTCTGTCCCTAGCCCCTATGGCCAGAGATACAACTTTCAGTTTTCCATTATAAGTATTCATTTGTAATAAAGCCAACAGTACTCAAGCTTCTTATTTCTGCTCCAGAATCTTTACTCTGTGCTTTACATTGTACTTTATGTTTTTACACCTTGTCTCATTGCAGAGAAAGGTGTTACTCAATGTGAATACAGTGGTAGAGTCAGAAACTTAACATTTAAATCTCTACGGCAAATATATTTTGTGATGAATAATGTCTAAGGTCATCATTAAAAAGTAAATACTTCCTAACTGTAAATTTATTGTTACTAATGGTTACTACATAGTAGCATTAGATTTTGAAGTTACTTCTGATTTAAATGTAGGGAAATGGTGATAATACCATTATGGAGGAACTGTAGTAAATACCAACTAGTTATATTGTCCTTTTAATTTAAGTATATATGTAAAATTGGTTAAAATTCATTCTTAAAAACATAGTTAGATTTCCTGTTTAAAATATTCATCTGCACATTTCCACAACCCGGAATGCCAAATTTCAGCCCCGACAAATTTTTATGGTGAAGTTATAATCCCCTGAAACAGAAAATTGTAAATGGAAATGTTTATACACACTTATCTGTTCTGGCCAGAAAGATGCATTTACAATTAATTATTAATAAACCAAGAAAAAAGTAAATAAGGTCACTGACTGAACTTCTGTACCTAATCTATCTAATTAGGAGCCCTGTTGCATATTGCTAGCTGAGATGGTCCCTTGCTAAATTGGCTGTGCTGTTCCTTGCAGGTGGTAAAGTGTACAAATTTACTGGACTCTGTAGTCTAGAAACTATCTGGAAGAATTTGCTTTGTGCAAACTTGACAACTAATTCTAGATTACCATAGATAAGGCAGCTAATTATTATGATCTTTTAAATGTGGTTTATAGATCAGTTTTGAAAAATGCAGCTCCTAACATATGTTTAAAGAGCAATGAAACACATTTTTTGTAAATGATTCTTCTATAATATTTTTTATCAGTGTGGTGCAGTGTTTCATAATATGTTTAGGTGTTCCATCCTGTTAGTTGATCTAACATCTTAGAAAGACTTGCATGGAAATGATAAGGAATGACAAGTTGACAGGATCATAGAAAATTAGGGTTGGAAGGGACCTCAGAAGGCCATTTAGTCCAACTCCTTGTTCAAAGCAGGATCATTCCCAACTAAATTATCCTAGTCAAGGCTTTGTCTAGCCAGGTCTTAAAAGCCTCCAAGGATGGAAATTCCACAACCTCTCTGTGTAATCTGTTCCAGTGTTTTACCACCCTCCTAGTGAGAGTTTTTCCTAATATCTAACCTAAACTTCTCTTGCTGCAACTTGAGACCATTGCTCCATATCTGCTACCACTGAGAACAGTCTACTGTAGCTCCATCCTCTTTGGAACTATCCTTCAGGTAGTTAAAGGCTGCTATTAAATCCCCTTTGGGTCTTCTCTTTTCTAGACTAAGTAAGCCCAGTTCCTTCAGACTCTGCTCAGAAGTCATGTTCCCTAGCCCCCTAAACATTTTTTTGCCCTCCACTGGACTTTCTCCAGTTTGCCCACATTATGTCAGTAGTGGGGGCCCCAAAACTGAGCGCAGTACTCCAGATGTAGCCTCATCAGTGCTGAATAGAGGGGAATAATCACTTCCCTTGATCTGTTGGCAGTGCTCCTAGTAATGCAACCCAGTATACCATCAGCCTTCTTTGCAGCATGGGCATACTGTTGGCTTATTCAGCTTACAGTCCACTGTAATCCCCGGGTCCTTTTCTGCAGAGCTGCTGCCCAGCCAATCAGCCCCCAGCCTCTACTGGAGCATGGGATAGTTCCATTCTAAGTGCAGGACTTCGCACTTGTCCTTGTTGAACCTCATAAGAATCCTTCTGGCCCAATCCTCCAATTGGTCTAGGTCACTCTGAGTTCTAGCCCTACCCTCCAGCATATCTAGTATGGCCCCCAGGTTGGTGCCATCTGCAAACTTGCAGAGGGTGCACTCTATGCCATCTTACAGGTCCCTGATGACGATATTGAACAAAACTGCCCCAGGACCCACCCTTAGTGCACTCCACTTGATACAGGCTGCCAACTAGACAGGGAACCATTGACTACTACCCTCTGGGCCTGATGATCCATCCAGTTTTCTATCTACCCTACAGTCCATTTATCCAACCAACTCATACTTCCTTAGCTTGTTTGTGAAGCTAGGGACCATATAAGTACTTGGACAGACACAGTAGTAGATCCAGAAACAGGGCAAGGAGGGAGATGGTCCCTCACTTTGGCTGTGAAATGTCAGCTATATTGCATTTCCATATGGTTACAGGCTAGTACTTGTAATAATACCTATATTTACAGTAAAACCAAGGTACTTGTGCCAAAGAGAAGTTGTGGTAGAGCACCTTCGGGTGCCTGCCATTTTAAGGGGTTGTGCAGGCTGCAGACCAGGCTGCAGCTAGGAGCATGCCCAATCAGGCAGTCACGTGGCAGTCAGGAGGCCACCTGATTGGAGGAGGCCAGGCCAGAATGTGTATAAGAGGGGGCTCAGGGAGGCTTATCTGAGCAGGCTTAGTAGGGCCAGTTAGTTGCAACTGGGGAGCCAAAGGATGAACATCACCCAGCTGGAGTACTGCTCCCAGAACAGCTGGAGGTCAAGGGTAAGAACTATGTGGATGGAGGAGGTTCCTGGTCCTGGGGAATGACTTAAAACTGCACCCTGCTGGGGTTGGAGTTGGATGGTGTGGTGGGGCTGGCTGTGGTGGCCCAGGCTCCAGGAAATGGAACACCTGTACCTTCCTAATGAAAGGTGAGTATGTTTCTCTGGTAAGCCTCAGCCCCCACTGCCTTGCGAGTGCCCCAAGAAAGGGAAAGGCTTAGGGAGTGGGCCCACTGAGTGGGGCCTCAGGCAGGGTCCCGCCCCATTGAGTGGGGCCTGCAACAGGGCCAAGGGACACCTAGAGTAACTGGAGGCCTAAGGGGCATAAGGTCCAGAAGCCCATTTGGGGAGGTAGAGTAGTGTTCCAGTGAGGGGATGAAGTGGCTGCTGGAGGCTGTGTAGAGTAGGGTCCAACGGGCCTGAAGGACTATGCATAGGCTGGCTGGAGTTGAGGCCCCGGGGGGAAGAAAGGTTGAGGCCTGGGGTGGGGTGGGGTGGGGAAGGCATGTGGCCAAGGCATATCTATAGACACCCGAGGCCAAATTTGGGCCAGAGGCCAAGTGCAGCCCAGTTATGGGGCCATGGGAGTGATTTTGGATGTCACCTGTGAAGTATGGGACACGGTGTAGGAGTGGTTGGAGCTGTATGTTACACCCTTGGTATCAGGGTGTTAAGTGGGCAGCCTCCTGCCTAAGAAGAACTATTTTATTTCAATAGAGGTATTGCAGGTGAGTTAGGTGGGCAGATTGTCCTAGACAGGTGGGCAGGCTGATATTGGGACTAGCCTTGTGATGGCCCCCTGTCACACAAGTGAACACCAACCTCAACCCCCCATGTCTCTTGAACACTTAGTGGACAATTTAAACTTAAAGTTTAATAAGATTTCTCTCTGGGTATTCTGTGCAGCCTGTTTTACCTTTTGCCAACATACTGTATGGTTATTATGAATAGCAGGAGAGGAACTAACATTTGAATACAAAATATCCTAATTATGAGTAAATGTTTACACAGGTAGTCTAGATGTATTCCTCTCAGCCAGATACTCAGGATTATTATAATAACAGGTGTCTAAATAACATAATTTTCCTTTCAAATAGCAATATGTTATAGATTTTTCACTATTATTTTTCCTAGCTATTTGATCATCAATACCAAAATTTAGGGCTCTTCCACTCTAGCATTTTATAACCTTTTCTGTATCTTGTTTTTTAAACATACCAGTACAAGGGAAAAAAAGACCTTGTATTGAAGAGATAATGCGTTGGGGAAAAAACCTTGAATATTTTTAACATTAACTTTTTTTTTTAACAAGCCATATTGCTTATTATGTGGTATGAAATGTATAGATCCATCTCACAGTATTTGCTGGGGCGAAACACTTTTTTGACCCCTTTTGGGGTCAATGTGAGTTTTGCCTAAGGATGGGCTGAGTCACAGGAGAATTAGGTGTTACAGCAATAGCTGAGTGAACTAATCCACTAGTTCTGATAGTGGTGTTAATTGTATATAGGGTGTAAGCTAGTCAGAAAGTGGGGGCAAGTGCCAAAGTAGTCAAAATTGCAGCAGTTGGAATATATCAGCTATGCAAGAGATGCTTAAGTTTCCTTAGCCATAAAACTGGACTTTGAAACACAGTTGTAGAAGGGATGTGGAGGGTGTGGGAGGGGAGGAGGATGTTCTGGATTTTTGTCAAGTGGAAAGTCCCGCTAATGTAATCAGCTCTAATGGAAGCAGCAAAATGTGACTAAAAGGAGAACGTATGATAAAATGATCCCTCTGTTTCAACTTAAATATCGCTAACCTTCCCTTGAGCACACAGCAGACCCTATTCTCCTGAAAAAAATCTGCTGTTGGATCAAGCAGCTTTTTATCCAAGCCCCCAAGATTTGGAATAGACTGCCACCCGAGGTGGTTCAAGCACCCACTTTGAATGCCTTCAAGACACATTTGGATGGTTATCTTGCTGGGATCCTATGATCCCTGCTGATTTCCTGCCCCTGGGACAGGGGGGCTGGACTCAATGATCCTCCAGGGTCCCTTCCAGCCCAAATGTCTATGGAATCTATGAAATCATGAAAAAATGTTACAAGCAGATTATGAAACAGTTATAATAATTATATATCAAGCATGTATTGAAAATAGAAAAACCATATGGTTTGTCATTTATTAATACAGATCACCCAAAAGTGCAATGCAATATAATTTCCCTCTAATCATCATGTTTATGCAGTTTTAATAAGTAATGGTAGTTGTACTCAGGATACACATACCACTTTCTGCTGCTGGTGTACTGTGATTGCTTTGGAATGTCTCTCTGACCTTTCCTGGGGTTTCTTAGAGCTGTGGTATAACCAGGGTTGCTTTTCCCTTTCTGCGTAAGCTGCTCTACATTTAGCTGCTGCCTGTCACAAATTCAGTCTACTGTGTCAGTGATCAACTTTCTATTGACCTCTGCAGGCTGGATTGTGTACCACTCCTCTCTGTCAATCATTTTCTCTCCCTGCTTCTCCACACTCTTGTTCAGGATTTAAACCTGTTTTTCAGCCAGGTTGGAAATAATGATGAAAACCCTGCACTCCCATTGTAGTCCTGTTTGTAACTTGAACAGTGGGGGCTGCAGGAGGTCTACTCCTTTTATGATCAAGTCATTGTTTCATACATACTGCCCCATTGAACTCTATCTAATTTGGTTTTATGCCTACCTGCATAATCCCATAATCCTCATTTTCTGAATTTATCCCAGTTCTACAGAACTGATGGCTAAACTCCAGGTTTTTATGCTGCTGATTTCTGGCAAAGTTGCACAAACCCTAAAATATTGATCTTTTTTCAAGGTTTGCACACCTTTCACCTCTACAGGAGCTGAATGAAGATTTTGTTGGATCTGGCTCTGTGTAACTTCTATTATTGTCTCTTCAAGTGTCAGAATCACATGTTTTTGCTGCATGGGGAAAATTTAACTCATGCAACTGGTGTATTTTTTTTAACATATCTCCAAGCTTTTTCTGTGATTTGCTGCTTATGTGTTCTTTTAAGTATGTACAGTTCTTATCCTCTTTTGCCATTCTTCTGGCCTTCTACCCATTTGTGTAACAGCAAAAAAATTACTGCTATATAGCACAAATCCTGTCCATGTGATTATGTGTAAAATAGATGTAAGACAGTCTAGATCATTGAGATTCCACCAGAGTACATAAAACTCACCTAATGTGTGAATCATAGCAAAATAGGATCTGATTTCTAAAAGGTCAGGCATGCAATTGTGCATGCAAAGACGTAAATGAGTTTGCATTGCTAATGTAATGGCATTTCACTAAATATTTGCTGCATAAGTGATCAGTCAGATATACTAATGTTTGTTTGCATGCGATCATGGTTACTGTATGTACAAATGAGGTTGTGTAAATGCATGCACATTTTCTGTTTATGACTTTTTCTGCCTGACCAGGTTGAAAATTAGGATCTTATTGTCTCTAACACATCGGATCTTTGTTTCCGTGTCGGAAGCCATTTCTTCATTGCAGTTTGAGTTACTTTATAGGAATGCTATACATTTGAAAAAAGCCAAATCTATTAGTGTGGCATGAAATAGAAATAAGAACAATTGATTGAAAAGGTTCTAGTCCTATAGTTGTACTTCACTGCACAGCAACATCACTCTCATGCTTGTTTAAAGCTGGGGAAGGATTGGTATCCTGCTTCAAACAAAGGGAGGAAAACTGGTCTGGAATATAAAGCACCTTTTATGTAAAATTTGGACAGCATTATCCAGCATTATCCCAGCATTATCCCAGCATTATCTTAATCTATGAATTCAAATTAATAAATAGAATTGGATATAAATGAATGAAGAGTAAAGAGAAGCAAAAGTAAGTCATAGCAGGAGTCTTTATATTTAGAAATAGAATAATTCCAGGGTCAAGCTAATCTGAATTTATAATAGCCTTTGAGCCCCAAATTTTTTAGTGGTTCTCAAATTATTTCCTCTTCTTGTGTTTCCTACACATAGGGTGGATCTACATTTTGCCCTACAATGACATTGTTACTGTGCTGTGCTTTAGTACTTCCTTTTGGAAGTAAGAAAACATGGTGCAGTAATTTCCCATACTGTGCTGCATGCACAGTGCATGGTTATTTTTAGTAGCTACTTCGTCGTAGTGGAGTGCTATAATGGGGAAGCTTGTCATGATGGCAAAGTAGTTGCTGGTCACATGTAGACACCTGTGGATGCTACATTGCCATAGCCTGTTGCTATGGTGACATAGTGCCATGTGTAGACATGTCCACTAAGTATCAGTAATTTGGAGTGAACTTGAGTCACAAACCCTACATTTTAAATATGTTCCTATGTTGTCTTTTGTAGGTTCCCCATGAAAATAAGCCAAATTATGTCTTTTAAGCAAATTTTGCTTCAAGTTATTGGGCAGCATTCCCATAACAACCTGTCCAAACTGTAGGAATATTATAAAGTACTATATGTAAACTGTATATAACAAAGATACATTTGTTCATGGTATCCCACTTATTCATTTAGAGGCAGCCTCACATGAGCTGCTGTTTTGGTGTGAGGCCGCACAGATACTAACCACGCTGTAGGACTAAAAACATGGGCTTGTCTACATCCTATCCTTAGATTACCAATGAGAAGTATGACCCACCCATGAGTTCCCACTCAGAGCACACCAAATCCCAGAAGTTAGGCTATTTAATTACCTTACAGCAGCCCTGAACATATATCCAGGGCTGCTCTTAGGATTTTGGTCTCAGATATGTTTAATAATATGTGCAGCAGTTTTCAATAAAGTGACTTTATTGTCTTGTTTTGGGATTTGCCATGCTCTGAGCAGAGCATGTGGACAAGTCATGTATTTCTTTGGCAGTCCTGGGTGTGACATGAATATTACGTACATAAGCCTTTCCTTTGCCATTTCCTTATGGATAACTAAAAGGGACTGCTACTTTTCCCATTGAAATCAATGGTAAAACATGAATTTAATTCAGCTGGTGTATTGGAGACCCTTATAAAGTTACTAGCGAATTGCCCATCCAGAATGATGGGGGTGGGGGGCGTGGGTGGGGACGGAGCACTGCCACCCATCACCTTGCGCTCTTGCCACTTCCCAGGAGCTGGGGGGAAGGAGGGAGGGTGAAGCTTGCTCTGCCATCCCCTCCATCCCCCTCCACCAGCACCCTGTGCTGCCGCTGCCTCCAGCACCACTGGCCTTGCCCCCCTCAACCCTGCTCCTCAGAGGCAGTGAAGCACTGCCATGATGCCCACTCCATCCCCACCATCATGGTGGTACTCTGCTGCCTGCGAGGAGTGGGGGGGGCAGGGGACGAGGCCTGTGGCTCTGGCCCCCGCTCCGTCCCCTCTGTCCCTGCCATCATGGTGGCACTCCACACTCTGATTGGTTGTTTCACTAACCAGTCAAAGTGCTCCAAGAGCGTTATGGACAGACAGACAGAAAGACTAAGCCCTTTATTATGTAAGAATTTCCTTCACTTGTAAACAGTATATTCACCAGAAATAGAGCCTTGAGTGAACCAAAATTATTTGAGCATTTGGGTCACATTTGGCAAATAGTTAAAACAAAAGCAAACAAACAAAATACGTAAATGGGTGGAGGAGAGGAGTAGGGGATATGGAAAAGGAAATGGTCTGTTTTTCAAAGTTTAAAATGTTTCATTGTGATATTTTCAACACCAATACTTTTAATAGTCCTGTTTCAAAATGGTAATTTGTGTTTAAAAATTACCTAAGTTGAAAGAGAAAAGCTTAAACAAAAGAGTTAAATCACCTAAGTATGAAACAAAATTGAAATTTGTTGTATGCACAGTGTTATTTATTTATTTATTTATTTCTATTTTACTGAAAGCGAGCCCAAAAAAACAGGAAACAATATGTTTCAATTTGATCCAAACCAGCATTTCTTTTTTTCTGATTTTAGTCTGTTTGGTCAGTGAACCAAAAAAAATCCATTATTTGTGCAGCTCTATTTCTAATCCTCCTCTGCTTATTGCAAGTGACTTGAGCTGAAAGCTCCTAACAACAGCAGAAGCAGATTTTATGAGCTGGAAATCTGATTCTCACTTGGGTTGCATTAGAAAGACATGTCACTACATACCTGAGTGCATCTTTGCTAGCTTTATTAGTTTTTAGCTAGTAAAAGTAATCAGATCTAATCTGAGTCAATAAACACATGAGAGTCAAAAGTATGAAAAAAGGCAATGATCTGCAACACAAAGGTTTAGATAATTTATTACAGAGATATAATGCAAATCATGTTCTTGTTTACATTACCTTTACCATCCAGGAAAGGTAATGTAATAGTGTGTAGTCAAATGGAAAATTTAAATTGGCTTTGATTTATAAGAAATCATGAACTGATTTTGAAAACAATATCAATTAATTCTAAGGTTAAAAAGAACAGGACAATTAACTTTAGATCTCTGAATTCTTGAATCTCACCAATATATATTTAAACAACCTTTTTGGGGGGGTGGAGGGGAAAACAAGGCATTTAAAGTTTATTTACTTATCAGAATTCATAGTTTGTAGGGTCGGAAGAGACCTGAGCAGATCATCTAGTCCGACCCCCTGCCATGGCAGGAAAGAGTACTGGGGTCAAATGACCCCAGCAAGATG
>NW_017728886.1:38988047-39002213 GCF_001723895.1 Crocodylus porosus
ACTGAGCCCTGCAGAACCCCACTGCCCACGTCCTTCCAGGTTGAGAAGGACCCATCCACTACCACCCTCTGGGTGCGGCCCACCAGCCAGTTGGCAACCCATTTGACTGTGTGGGTGTCTATACCACAGCTCCCCAGTTTGAAGCAAGGTCAATGAAGTGAGCAGAATCTCTTGATTACGTTGAATAGAGGCTACAGCCAAAAGAAGACTTAGGTCCCTACAAGTTATGCACTACAATGCCTAACTTTTAGGGACTTGGCCCTCAGAGTAGAAACCCAGGAGTAGACTTCTGAGTTTTGTCTGCTATCTATGGAGAGAGTGATACAATTGAGAAAAGCGATTCAAAGACCACACAATTCTGGTAGAGGTAGCCAGTAGTAAGGACTGTACAATGTGTCTGAGCTTCAGAACCGCTCTCTAGATCTTAGGTGTCTGATTTAAGTCTGCTGGGTGATGCCTCCAATTAGGATTCAGTGTAGAGTAGTCTCCTGATGTAGCCCATAGCCCATAACTATTTTTAGTATTGCTGTGAAGGACTGTCTTCCTTTTAAAACACAACTGGATAAAGGAATAGTAGTGATTCTGCCCACTATGTTTACATAAATCTTGTGGCTAGAGCACTTGCACAGGAAGTGGAGACTGTATTCTAGGCCATCCAGTTTGAGAGGATTTAAATCAGTGGCTCTTACCTTGAGGCACAATGCCCTGAACATGAGAGTAGAGGTTCAAGGAGAGTTGGGGAACTCCCCATCCCTCATGTTGAAGCTCAGCCATTACACACAAAAGAATGTGGAACGTATGGGATCAGGAAGAGAGCACAAGAGGGAGCGTGTTACTGTAGTCTAGTGGTTGGGCAATCAGTTGAGGGAGAGAAGAGGGCACTTTTACTCTTAGGTTTTGGGCCTGCTTCCATAACTGTTTATGCGTTTTACATTAAAAAAGTCATTGCATTTAAAAAACAAACTACAAAATAATCCTAGGACAAGGGACCACCCAAGGACCCCCTGGACATAATAATGCCTTCCAGGCCACATTTGTTAAGTAAGATGAGTATTTAATCAATAAACAAGAGGTTAAGGAATCCATACCAGTGGAACACCTTCATCTAATGGTGTAATAGGCTCTTATCCTTGATATCAACAATTGTGATTCCTGCCATGCTACATGCACCATTAGTACTTGCCTATGCAGGGGAGCCCAGGATTATGATCCTAGACTTCCCCTGCATCAGTAAGTTGGGTTGGGGTCAATAAATTAGGTGACTGTCAAGTCTCAAACCAGCCCCAGTATGGCCAATGATAAGTTCTGGCCCCAGTTCTGTATTGGGGACTTGAACCAGCCTGGGCTGGTCTGGGACTCATCAGCAGTCAACTAGGCCAGAGCCAACAATCAACTGATTGTCAACAGTCCCCAAACTATACCAGAGCTGGTTTGAGTTCCCAGTGCTGTCCTGGGGTAGAGCTGACAATT
This sequence comes from Crocodylus porosus, assembly GCF_001723895.1. Lineage (NCBI taxonomy): Eukaryota > Metazoa > Chordata > Crocodylia > Crocodylidae > Crocodylus > Crocodylus porosus. Next base: position 38,989,518 of record NW_017728886.1, read on the forward strand.
AGATGATTGTTGTCCCTGGCCTAGAGAACTCTGGGTCTAGTTAACCTGAGGCTTTTGGACAGACAATCAGGTGATTATCAGTCCCAGCTATACAATAATGTGTCTTGAACCAGGGGCTGTCCAGACCAGCAGGTTGTTAAAACCCCATGTCAAACAGCTCTGGCCAGGACTCCAGGTACAGGGGAACAGAAGCTACCACTGGGAGCCTCTGATCTCCCTCTGATCCATACCTGCTGGGCATTGGGTTTTAAAGTCCTTGTGGAGGCCCTATCAGCTCTGGCCAGGCTTGACAATCAGCTGATTGTCAGTCTCAGGCTGTTCCAGACCCTAGTGTAGTCTCTGTTCAGGGACTGACAATCAGCTGATTGCTGGTACTGGCAACATGATAAATATAAGGCACTATACAAATCAGCCATGAAATGCTCTGCATTGCATATGGAACATTTCTATGGTTCATTTCCCATTTTATGACACCTTACCTCAGGTACACGTGGAAAACCCTGCCCATTTATGCTGTGATTAATACTTAAATGTGGTGTGGTTGTAGCATATAGAGGTGGCTCCAGTGTCATCTGATCACACTTGTGATGGACTTGTACTCAGAGGGATTGGTGGATAGTTGTGTAATTGAAAGAGGCTGTGGCAGAAGGCCACCTCTGTTTCTCCCCCAAAACTCTTCTCTGTGACAATTTGGTTAGTATGGGCCCTGCAGAGGGTACACACCTTACCCTATCTCTTTAGGTAACCTGAGCTGGATACAATGCATTTCAAATTGGTTGGCTGGCAGCCAATAGGTGCTGGCCTCCATTGGACCAAGTAAATGAGGTCATAAGGACTATGTAAATTAAGTATTATATAAGTTAAGGACTGCCCAGGAGGAGGGGGCAGCAGCCACAAGGAAAACTCAGGGAGAAAGAAGAGCTGGACCATCTGAAACTTGCTCTCTCTCTCTCAGAACTCATGATCAAGGAACTGCCTACCTCCAGAAGGAATCTCCAGCTGCCTCTGGATGATACTTGTGAGTAAGCTACCTGAGATCTCACTAGATATATAGTTTGCAGTAACTCAGATGCATGATCAAAGGCTACTGCAGCCACCCTGTTTGCTCTATGGGATTTCTCTGATAGTACTCAACTCTGTACCCTATACCAACCCTATTCCTTGTAACCAGTAAAGTTCTCCTTTGTACCTTCCATGGGAGACTTATTGGGAGTAGGTCTAGATTATGCCGTGGGGTCCCCTTGGTTCAGCTGACTAAGGGACATCACTACTTGTGCTTCTTACTGAGGGAAGCACCCCACGTTCTTGAAGTGAGTTGAGTACCCTTGAGGCCTATTAGGTCTGTGTTTCCCTGGGGATGCAGTGCCAGGATCAAGCCCATACCTAAGTGGTGGCAGCTCTACCCCCAGGCTAGCAGGTGTGCTCCAGGAAGGGGGTCAGCCAGACTTGAGGTGCCCCCAGGGAGGCACTTGGAGCCTGGAAGGTGGTCAGGCGCAGTGAGGTGGGTGGCTCAGCACAGGAACACCCCTTACTGACCCGCCACAAAGGTGATGAAGAAGATGATTTCATATACCACAATAATTAGACCAGTATAAGTATCCTACCTGTATTGTCATGTGTGGATTTACAGTGGGCATGTCTATATGAGACATTAACTATGCAGTAGCTGAGTAACACTGTGCAGTAGTGTGTCATAGCACCAACAGTGCACAGTAGCTTTTGGTGTAGACACACCAGTAACTACAAAATGTACTTTTTTCTATCCACATTATAACCTGACACTTGGTCCTTTGCCATTTCTGTTATTCTAATATCATTTATTCAATGTGTAACATTAATAGTTAAACTATATTAAAATAAGGTTTTATAATTTAGTGATTATTGGATCATTCAGTAATCATTCTATCATCTGTGTGTGTCTCTGTTTGCCTATGAAATTTCTTATATCATGTCCATCACTATAATACAGTATCTGGGGACTTGACATCATAGCAGAAGTCTATTTGATTTTGCATTGTAGTTGTAAAGTTCATAAGAAATATAATTTGTCTATAATACTGTGAAATTATCACTCATACTCCCAGAGAAGAATTAGATGGTGCCAGTGGAAGTAACTGAATATAATCTCTTCATTCTAAAAAGGAATTATGTTACTTCTTCTGACATAAAGGGAATCCATTACTATAAGCAGGTGCTTTACTAGCCCTCAGTACTCTCAAATAATCACTTTAATCTTGGTGTTTTCCATTAGCCACTTATGAAGGGACAAAATGAACTTTCTTTCTAATTAAGCTCTCCTACTCTATGTACACATCCCAGCATTCTCTTTGTTTTCTGAGCTGATAGTGTTGTCCAGTATTAACACTCTGTTTGTTTGCTTGTTTGTTTCATTTTTTAATCAAATCAAACTGAAAGATTCCTTTTGCTATTTGTTGACATGAGCCTTAAATGTATTTAAATTTAAGAAATTGTGTTTAATTTCTCCATTTTAAATGACATGACTCATTTGTCAGATTGTGTCTTCACTATTTCCAGGTCACTTTAAATGTGGTTTCTTTCCTATTTAGTCTCTACCAGTTTCATTTGTTTCCATATATAAACATTTTACTCAAGTTTGTTCCTTCGCATAGTTCATTTTTTGTATATGATGTCTTTCCCTATGGCACTTTATATGTCACCTTCCAAATCTGTCTGCTGTTTGAAAAGAAATGTAAAAAATTGTCAAACCTAAAATGTCATTCAAACAAAACTCAATTGAAAGAAGAGCTCATATAACACTACAATTATTATTGTGTCTAATTCTGTTATTATTGCAGCCCATGGAAAAGCTTAAGTTTAGTTTTGTTTGGGGGGGGTTGGGTTTTTTTTCCCCAGATGTAACTTCCATCAAGTAATAAGATGGATGTTAAATATGCTTCTGGAATTGAGGTAAAGGACCATTCTGTTCATAAGCTGATCAATGTGGGATGCTTTTTCCCTCAACTTGATGACAGGCAATAGCTAACAGGTTCAGAGTCTTAGGCTCAATCTAGTTCTTTTTGTGCTTTGTGATGTGTACTGCAGTGATATTGTGTTCCAGTCTAGAAAAAAAATGTTTTCTGTCCCTGGAATTCATAGCCAGCCTTAAAAGGACCTTTCCAGAGGCTTGAACTCAGAGTGATTTTTTTTTTCTGCTTCACAAACTCTTCCCACCAAATTAAACCAACTCAAAAGAACTGTGCTAATAATGCCAGCCAGAAGGAAACAGGCAAATATTCTTGCAGCCCATTAAAGAGCCATTGCCACTTACAGGAAAGGGATTTTCTCAGTGCATTCTATCCTGAATCCCAAAGGTAATCAAAAACTTCAGAATTTAAAGATAAAAAAAAATAAAGGGGTGTTAAAAGGTTATACTTAAAGATAATCAAACATTTAAAGGCACATGAAACTCTATCATGATTCCTTGAGGAAAAATATATGTGCTTTTGAAAACCTGTTTACACTAATGTGGGACTGCAAACATTAAAACATTTTAATCATAATCATATGACTGCTGAATGACATTCCTGCCTTAACTCTGAATATCCTAGGTTTGTTAGACTTGGTTTAAGAATAATTCTAAGAGAGGTTATAATACATGGTTTAGAAATAAAGACAACAGTTCTAATAATATTTTTTCCTTTTAATTAGTGGTAGTCGTACACACCTTGAAATCCTTAAATGCATCTTGATGCTACTTTTAACTATATGAAAAGTTTTTAAAGTGTCTATATTATTCCATTGCTTCAATCACTGAGGACAAGGAAACGTTAGACAAAGCTATTTTTTAAATGATTCAGTTTTTAATTGATTTTGGTTAATTCATCAGCTTGTAAATTTCAAAAAAATCCATTCTGTGCTTAATTAGTACAAGTGGGTAGACCTATAACTTGCATACAAAAAAGGCTGAATTCCTGTTTTCAGTACAAAATGGAACTTGCACCTACCCATGCTCTCTGGGTCTCCTTCCTTCCCTTTCACCAGCCATGCTGTGTTGTAATTAGTCACACTGATGGAAAGAGAGGCTGCCCTAAGATCCCAGAGTGAGTCCTCATCAGTACTCATAACCAATGAGTTACTTCCAAACTCCACAGGCCTCAAACTTGCCCCTTTGGCACTAGGTGGACCCTCCTGGCATGTCTATGCTCCAGTACTACAATCATGTTAAAGGCCAATTCTGTGACCTCTGAACTTCCATACAGTTACACCCATGCCTTGCAGGTGTTACCAGTTGTCACTCAGGTGGGGCACTTTATCTTCTAGTCAGTATCTGGCTACTACAAACCTGTATGCCCTTGTAGGGCTTCAGCTCAGCCTCTGCCCATTTTCCCTTGCTGATCCCTTTAGCTGAGGTCCATGGTGCCTGACCTGGCTCCTGGGTTCAAGCCTCCTGTCTGCCCTGCTGGGCTCTGTTTTTGCCCTTTCTCAGCTGTGGGTCCCTGGCCTTGCTTCTCACTGCTCTCCAGCTGTGGTTTCACCCTGCTTGGGCTTTGGGCCCCTGCAACTCCTGTCTTCCCTGACATTCCCTTCTGACCAACCAGTTTAACTTAACCAAATAGTAAGCCCTCTAGATAGGACACAGACCTGCCCATTTGGGCAAACAAACACTACAAAAGGAAAAGTATGCTATTATTGCTTTAAGAGGGAAACCTGCCCCCATGCCTCGTCAGAACAGCACTCACTCTGGGAGCAGCCTCTACCCTGGGCTTTCACCGCTCTGCCACTCTGTTCTGGTGCAGGGTCTCTCAGGCAGCTTTTCCCCTTCAGGTCACTTCTCTCTCTGGCAGCAGCAGGGCTAGGCTGCCTTTCTGCATCTGGCCCCTGGATTTATAACCCTCCCCAAGCCCTGTCCCTTCTGGTGAGGTGGCTCCCCGGCCACCTGCAGGAGTTTCTGATCAGAGCCTGATTGATACCTCTGAGCAGCTCGCAACTGCTGTTCTGGCTGCTTTCACAGTGCCCCCATTGCCTATATCATGTCTCTGCCCTATTGCTTTGGTTCAGAACAGGGAGCACGGCAATAGACCCTGATAGTCTCTAACCCCATGGCTGCCTATTCCTTGGAAATAGGAAATAAGCTCCTGCTGGAAACAGAGGTGCATGGGACAATTCCACCCACCCTGCACACCTCTGTTTCTGAGAGGAACATGATGGGGTTGGTCCAAGAAGTGTTGTCACAGGACCAGGTGCTCTTGACTGCTTTACGTTCGTCAGATAATCCTACTGCAACCCAGAGCACATGTTCATGCCACAGACCTGCCTGGTCTAGCTGTGCATGAGGTACATGGAGCAGTTACATTTGGCCATCATGAAAGCATCTCAAGGCACTCGGAGCTGTCATGGCACCCTGGTTGAGATCTGCTGCCTTACATCATAATGACTTTCTTTCTTAGCCCTGTGTTTAGTCCAAACTCATCACAAAGGAACATAACCCTATTGCAAAGTTTTTGTGCTCATCTTTGCTGAATATGATGAGCATTGCATCATCAGCATAAAGAATTCTTCTTACCATTTATTAGTCGGTGTTTGACTATGGTTTCTTCTCTTGAACTAGCAATATTGAAAAGAGTTTTCCATTTGACCTTGCATAGAGATATACACTGGCTGCATCTACATGAGACACTGACTGCACAGTTGTTACAGAACAGTCATTTAGTACTTGTATACACAAATAATAAATGACTATGCAGTACCCAGCATTAATGTGCTGTAACTGGCATTACTGGGCAGTACGCCTGTGTGAAATGGCTAGTATTCACTTTGGATTAAATTTTGGATTTGGCCAATTCGGGGGACAGTGATTCAATTCAGTGATTTGAATCACTGTCCCTAATCAATTTGGCTAAATCACCCAGGCTTATCCTCCCCAGCCTGGCAATGGCTGCCCGGCCTGCCCCAGCTCCTGGCACTTGTTAAAAAAAAAGCCCTAATACAACAGGCGCTGCCAGGCGGGAGGATGGGGCAATCTCCGCTGCCCCTCACTGCATGAGGGGCTGTTTTTGAGCCTCCCTACCCCTCCCACACCTCCAGCCCCCCCATGGATGCCCCGCCTGCCCCAGCTCTGGCCCTTTAAGAAACCCCCCCAAACCTCCCCACTCATTGTTCCTGCCAGGGTGGGGTGATCCCCACTGTGCCCCACTATGTGGGGGGCTCTGCATGAGCCCCTCAATCCCTGAGGCCACTGCAGGAGTGGGAGTCCTGGGGGTTTTTTCCATTTTTTTTTTTTCTTAAAGGGCAAGAGCCACATCAGGCAGGGCAGCCATGGGGGAGTGGAGGAGGTGGGGGGCTTTTGCAGAGCCCCCATGCAGAATGGGGCAGTGGGGGGCAGCAGGGATCAGCCCTCTGCCTCATAGCACCGCATAAGCACTTGGGCCTTTTTTAAATGACTGGGAGCTGGGGCAGGCAGGGCACCCATGGGGGGGGGTGCTGGGAGAGAGGAGAGGGGTTGGGGGGCTGGTGGAGCAGGCAGGGGATGGGGTCTAGCAGAGGTCCCCCCATGGAGCCCTCCCACAGCTCCCTTTCCCCTACCCCTAGTACTTACCAGTTCTGAGTCTGGCTCCAGCTCCCTCCTGCAGCCACCAGGGACTGCCCGCATAATCAAACTCTCTGAATCTTTTCTGAAGATATGGAGAGCTTCAAATTGATTCAAACATTTAATTGGTCCCCTGATTCAGTTTGGATTCAGAGATTCAGCCATTGAATTGAGCTGAATCTCATCCAGATCAAATCACCACCCAACTGGCTGGAGGGCTGCACCCAGAGAGTGGTGGTGGATGGGTCATTTTCAACCTGGAGGGATGTGGGCAGTGGGGTTCCCCAGGGCTCAGTGCTCAGGCCCGCGCTGTTCAACATCTTCATCAGTGACTTGGACGAGGGGGTTAAAAGCCCCCTTTTTAAATTTGCTGATGACATTAAGATGTGGGGCGATGTGGGCGCACTAGAAGGGAGGAATAGGCTGCAATCGGACAGACCTAGACAGGTTACAGGGGTGGGCGGAGGAGAATAGGATGGAATTCAACACTGACAAGTGCAAGGTGCTGCACCTGGGGAGGAAGAACCAGCACCATACCTACAGGCTGGGGAACTCCCTTCTCATCAGTGCAGAGGCAGAAAAGGATCTTGGAGTCGTCATTGATGCCAAGATGAACATGGGCTGGCAGTGTGGTGATGCCGTCAGGAAGGCCAACCGCACCTTGTCATGCATCTGCAGATGCATCTCAAGCAGGTCCAAGGAGCTGATGCTCCCCCTCTATGCGGCACTGGTCAGGCCACAGCTGAAGTACTGTGTCCAGTTCTGGGTGCCGCACTTCAAGAGGGATGTGGACAACATGGAGAGGGTCCAGAGGAGGGCCACTTGCATGGTTGGGACAGCAGGGCAGCCCCTACAAGGAGAGGCTATGTGACCTGAACCTATTCAGCCTCCACAAGAGAAGGCTGCGGGGGGATCTAGTGGCCTGTTACAAACTAGTCAGAGGGGACCAGCAGGCATTGGGGGAGTCCCTATTCCCCCAAGCACTGCCAGGCATGACCAGGAATAATGGTCACAAGCTGGCAGAGGGTAAATTCAGATTAGACATCAGGAGGCGCTACTTCACTGTCAGGGTGGCTAGGAACTGGAACCAAGTTCCAAGAGAAGTGGTGCTGGCTTCTACCCCGGGGTTCTTTAAGACAAGGCTAGACAGTCACCTTGCTGGGGTCGTTTGACCCCAGTACTCTTTCCTGCCATGGCAGGGGTCGGGCCTGATGATCTGCTCAGGTCCCTTCCGACCCTACTAACTATGAAACTATGAAGCTTCTCACAGCTCTAATGTGCAGTATCATCCCTGAATGGCTTTTTGGTGATGCTGACTATGCAGTTGCTCATTACTGCTTCACAGTAGTATCATGCCCCACTTCATACCATGTGATGCTACTGCTACTGTGCAGCCAGCATCTTATCTAGACATGGCCCTTTGGTGCTAGACAGACAACATGATGAAGTAACTGAGAGAAGAATATGCTAATGCATGCTAGTGTTAAAACACATGCCTGATTAATACTGCTGCAAATTTCAAAGTGTTCAGATGGATCACCATTACAGGAACTATAGCCTTCATACTATTATGGAAAATCTGCATCAGACTAAGGAAGATTGAGGGCAACCAATTCTTTATAGTAATTGGAAAATGCCATTTCTGCCAACCAAATCAAAAGGTTTTGTTAGGTGTATAAAAACCATGTGATGTGATTTTCCTTGTTCCAGACACTTTTCTTATAGTTTTGGTAGAGCAAAGTTGATCTCTGGATATACATATTCAGCAAGGACCCCCAATCTCTTGAGAGGTCCATACAAATACATGGTCAACAGTATTTGGGAGGGAGATTTTCCTGCCTCATTTATGCACATACAAAAGTGTTTCCATCCTAAGCATAAAACATAAAGATGATTGGTACAGTGGGGTGCTTTCAAAGGAGTTAATTGCTAAATGCTTTTTTATTGCTGAACTTCTGATCCAACCCTGTTCTTTAATGTAATAACAAGTTAGTGATGGTTAATGTTTGTTGTCTTACAGGAAGCGAGTTTTTTCAGAAGGATAATACTATGAAAATGGTTTTGTAAGTAAAATTCTATAGCTTTTCAGTTGATGTAATCTGAAGTAGGGTTTCACAAGTACTATTCTAACAGTTCTCTTGTAAGTATTGGCCTTCTAATGCCAAGATTTTAGTAACAAATTAGGAAAATGTATGAAAAAGAAAAATACGTGCTCGGTCGCATAATTGCAACCTGTGTGAATAAGATGTATTCTTTGTTCCTTGATGGCAGGGCTGCCGACTGTCTGTAAATTTACAGACAATCCATAAAAATCAAGGCAACAAGCACGTGCCTGTAAATTCCATAAAAAATGGTCTTGTCTGTAAAAGAAAAAACAGAACAAAGCAAGAGAAGAAAACAAAACAAATTAAACAATCAGTTGTTTGATTGAAGCTCTGTTAAAGGAGAGACAGAGCAGAGCAGTGCCACCTGGTGTCTTAATGAGAGTGCAGACAAAGTTCCTTGGGTAAATCTGATATCTATTATTAGACCAACTCAAATAGTTGGAAAAATTCTTAGGAAGCTTTTGGGCACAAACATCCTTTGTCATGCTGAGGAAACATCTGCAGATGGTCTGTGCTTTTCCTGGATGGAGTGGTAAAGCAGCCAGAGGCCAGTACATATGCAAGAAAGCCAGTCAGCTAGAAAGTAAATTGTTGTGGCCAATAGATAAAAGACAGGCGGGTGGGGGTGGAAGAGGGTATGAATGTAGCTGTAGTCAGAAGATGAGATGGAGGTGGGGATGGGGGAGGGAATGAGAATAGCTGGTAAAAAGTGGAGGGTTTACCTGGATATTCAGATGTCAAGCAGGTTATAATGTGTCCTAAATCCAATGTCTATGTTTAGTCCATGATTTTTTGAAATCCAGTAGATTGGAGTGAAGTTCATAGGCTCATCTGTGAAAGGTATTTTGTAAATTCCCTTTGAGGGTTAATGATAGTGCAGTACCTGCAGGTAGCATTCTCTCAGAGCTTTGTAGCCCACCAGCACCCATACAGCTCATTCTCACTCAGTCATGCGCTGCTGTTGCCTCTGTTGTCTCTGTGTCCTGTCACCTGCCTGTAACACTGCTGGGTTTAAGGTAGGCAGAGAATAGTCCTGCAACCCAGGGTTGGTCATGTTTTTGTGTGGCCATGTTGAGAGGGAGGGAAAATAAGTGGGCTTCAGGTTTGAGAGGTGGTCTGGATGGGTCTTTATGGTGTAGGGTCAGCAGGGGACACCTGTGGTGGGGAGCAACACAATTTAAAATAGTTGCTGCAGTCAAACTGGGTTGCCAACCCACAAATTTTTTTTTTAATAATAATTTGCAAGCATTTCACTGACAGCCTAGCTTTTTTGTTTTTACTGTGGTTAGTATGAATTTGAACCCAGACTTTGTCCAGGGCCTGGAATAAAGGTTACATTTACATTATGTAAAACATGTCATGTCAGTTAAATATTTGTGGAATGTTAGTTAAAAAAAAGGGGTGGGGGGGAGACTTGGGTTGGCAACCCTGTCTGATGGGTAATTTCCATGTATAGTTTAACAAAACTTAAACCTGCTACTAAATAGCCAGTACAATACAAGTATTTTGTTGTTAGTAGTCAATATATTTGTTCTAATTTTTCCTCGCCCTCAATGGAAATGGTGAAGTAGAAAAAGAAAAATATTGCTTGTTTTTCATTTTTTCTAATGTGGCTTGCACTAATTTGAGGTCAAGGTTTCCCCAAGGCTTATCTTTACATTATGAGAAGTATTGTTTATTTGATTCAGCATTCTGTGTTTTACAATATTTGTATTTATGACAGCTTTAGAAAGACCAGGTTTGTACACTTTAACCTTTTAGCTCAAAGATGTATTTTTTTCTTTTAAATATGTATTTTTTCCTTTTGCTAGTGTATCTCACAAAACCTACTGTGTTAATAGAAATGGACTATCTCCCCAACTCTAAACCATATATGCTGATTTTTCTTTTGTGTACATCACTTCAATGAGACTAGTCATATGCATAAATTTAAGTATATGTGTAAATTTTTTCATGTTTGGATCTAAGTAAAATATTGAAAATGCTCTGTTTTCTAAAAGTCTAGTTTTGTGTAAGTCTAGTTTTGTAGTTGCAGAGTTCACATTCATATATGCTTAAAATTTCAGCAAGTACCAACATTGCCAAAATGTGATAATGGCAAAAGTCTGTATTGGGTTTTATTAGTGTGCTTGGTAAAAAGTGTTAAAATTTTGTAGTGTGATGTTGCGCTGTGTTCCATCTTCATTGTTACCAACATGTTTACTGTTGCTAAGAATGAATTTGTTAAAAGATCTTTTAATGTTAATTAAGCCTGTGCTACTAAAAAATATTAGTATGGGACTGCACCAGCTATTCCTTTGTCTCTGAAACAAGAGAAGTGCAATGAAAGGTCCTTTCAAATATGATGTGTAAGAGCCAATTGAGGATGCAAGGGCCTTTAAGTAATGCTAAAATGATACAGAAGTAGCATATGGGTTTTCAGCAATATTTCCACCTTTCTAATTTTTCATCTTTAATGCTAGAAATTACAGTAGTAGGCATGGCAAAATAAGGTTTGCCTGAAATGAGTAGAAATGCTAGACACAAAATATTTCGTATTTATGTGTATTACCCACTGAAAAACAAAGTTCCATCACTATGATTGCCCATAGATTTCAGCTGCATTACCGTTTTCTATTTTAGGTTGTGGGACTGTGGATTGACAGTATGCAGTCTATTGACCAATAATAAAAATATCTTAGTGGCCAAATTGTGACAAATAGGAACTGGCACATATTGGGTGGACATTAAGAAGTAAAGCCACAAATGGAATTCCAGAATCAGTGTCTCAGTAGACACAATCCTTCCCATCAATGCCTGTTGCATACAGTAATCTGCAAGATTATTGGCACACACATTAATCTGAACCCCTTTTTGAGGTTCAGGTTTCTCACTGCCATGGCAGCTGACCAGCTCTGTGATCCAGTTGAATCAGAAGAATATGCATAGTACTGTCTTCTCCCTACCCACTTTGGAGTGACTTGTACCTTAAGAGTCCTAGAAAGGAATGGTCCTTGGTCTCCTGGGCATGCAGAGTGCTGTGAGGTCTAGCCTTTATACCTTGACTTTAGCAAGGTTTTTTATATGGTCTCCCACCAAATTCTTACAAGCAAGCTAAGGAAGTATGGGTTGGATGAATGGACTGGAATGGACAGAAAACTGTCTGGATTATTGGGCTTAAAGGGTAGTAACTGATGGCTCAATATCTAGTTGCCAGCCAGTATCAAGTGGGGTGTTTCAGGGGTTGGTCCTGGAGCTGGTTTTGTTCAATATCTTCATCAATGATCTGAAAGATGCGATGGCGTGCACCCTCAGTAAGTTTGTGGATGACACCAAGCTGTGGGGAGCAGTAAATATGCTGGAAGGTACCATTAGGATTCAGAGAGACCTAGACAAACTGGAGGATTGGGCCAAAAGAGCTGTCATGAAGTTCAGTTAAGGACAAGTGAAAAGTCCTGCACTTATGGGTGAACAATTCCATGCACAAGCACATGGGGACTGACTGGCTAAGCAGCAGCTTTCAGAAAAGGACCTGGGGATGGACAGTAAGAAGAATATGAGCCAACAGTGTGCCCTTGTTGCCAAGAAGGCTAACAGCATACTGGACTGCATTACTAGGAATGTTGCCAGCAGATCAAGGGAAGTGATATTATTTGCCACTGCTGAGACCACATCGAGAGGACTGTGTCCACTTTTGGGCCCCCACAAAAGAAATGGTGTGGCTAAACTTGAGAGAGTCTAGCGAAGGGCAGTGAAAATGGTTAGAGGGCTGGGGAACATGCCCTATGAGAAGAAGCTGAGGGATCTGAGAGTATTTAGTTTGGAGAAGAGAACTACCTTAAGGTGGTTTCAAAGAGGATGGAGCTAGACTGTTCTCAGTGGTGGCAGATGACAGAACAAGGAGATGAGATTCATGTCATATATCTTGACTTCAAAAAAGCTTTTGATCTGGTATCCCATGTTCACCTCGTGGCCAAACTGGCCAGTTGTGGCCTTGGCTCCACCACGATCTGCTGGCTGGGAAATTGGCTCCGTGGTCGGACCCAGAGGGTTGTAATTGATGGC
>NW_017728886.1:39002918-39006146 GCF_001723895.1 Crocodylus porosus
TGGGCTCCTATGACCCCAGCTGACTTCCTGCCCTTTGGGCAGGGGGCTGGACTCGATGATCTCCCGAGGTCCCTTCCAGCCCTGATGCCTATGAAATCTATGAAATCAATGGTTTCAAATTGCAGCAAGGGAAATTTAGGTTAGATTTAGAAAAAACGTTTTCACAAGGAGGGTAATAAAGCACTGGAACAGGCTACCCACAGTGGATGTAGAATCTGTATCCCTAGAGATTTTAAAGACCTGGGTGGACAAAGCTTTGGCTGGGATACTCTAACTGGGAGGATTGTCCTGCTATGAGCAGGGGCATTGGAGTAGATGGCCTCCTGAGGTCCCTTCTAACCCTAATTTTCTATGATTCTGTGTTGCTAATTGGGTAATATATGTAATGTGTGTCAGAGACCTATTAAAAGGTCCAGGATCTGGATCTATAGAAATATAAGAAGCTTCATTATGCATAAGTTTGGGGGTTAATTCCGCCCACATTTACACCTGTGCAATCCCCCTAAAGTAAAAAGAGGAAAACTAGAATTTGACAATCTGTTGATAATTTCATAATTTGATTTTGACCTAATCTCTACATGCTGAATATAAGTCTGTATCAAGTCTGATGCATTAACAGGACTGCTTTTACATTGGTATTCTAGCAGTTAAACAATCTTTATGAGATTTCTTAGCTAACCTTTTGCAGCGATGCTCATTTTATGTCAACAGCCAGAGGATTTAAAATGGAAATCTGGCACTTTGACTAATGCAGCTTTTTTCATTGCTTTCCAATAACTTGATGAAGACAACAATTATAGCCTTTTAGAAAAAAACACTCAGTCATAGGTGACCATAATGCTATGAGTGGGCTGTCAAATATACAATGGTGGAAAAAAGAGTTTAAATATTTGACCTGGAAACCGGTCAGGCTGTATTCTAAGTAAGCCTTCAAGATGTTTATGCAACATTTGGATCTCTGTGAGAATAAAATCCTATCTAGCTTTCAAGGGGTTTTTAAGCTACAGAAAGCCATATATATAATAGGCTTTGTAGAGGGCTAATATATCTTTGGGAGACAGCTATAGGCTGTGAAATGTTAAAAAGGAATTAAGGAAATATCAGCCCAACTCCGTCAGGAAATTGTAGAGCTGCTGGTGGTTTGAGATCAAGAATTGTTTCAGAAAAGATTTTTTTTTTGTTTTTAATTTTTCAGACAAGCTTTCTACTATCCATGTTCTGCAACCATTCTTTCTGTAGATGTGTCAGATCCAGACTTTATAATGAGAAAAGAACAGGCTTAGGTGGGATTATATAACTACTCGTAAGGTAAAAAAACAATAGGAAGCAGCCACAGTGGCCTTATATTAAATGTATGTGACCATTTTAAAAATAGCTGAGATATTTTACTTTTTACAAAAGGTGCACAAATTTGTGTCTTAAATGCACAAAAATATGTAAACTACAGAAATTTTCTTACAGAGCCTACCACCCATGGTCACTGGTTATTGAGTTTAATCAGCTGCAAGTATCCATTATTCTCTAAAAAAAAAATAGTAGTAACATTAAAATGATAATAATAACATTCCCATTCTGTTCCAAAGGGTAAAGTTGCATGCAAAATCAAAGTACCCCTGTGCTCCAGCACAAAGTGGTGGGGAATGGCCAGGGTTGATGAAACCATCACTTAAGTTCTGGTAGAAGCCAGGTAGCAGTGTCACTCGCCTTGACATGACTACTAGTAATAGTGGATTCACTCTTCTCTTACTGAGGGGGTGAGGGGCAGAGCTGTCCTTGGGGGTGGAATCAGGGTGACCACCCCCCCTTGGGGGGTCCTGCGGAGCTAGGAGGAGTGGCTGCGGTGACTCTGCACTGCTGCCAGCTTCATGGCCGCCCGGCCAACCGATACCCCTCCCCCCTGCTGCTGAATCTGGCATGTCCGGCTTCTTGACACCCTGCCTCCCCCCCGCCTTGCTGCCAAATCTGTTGCCAGCTTTCTTGTGGCCAGGGGCGGGGCCCCACATAGGCTCCAGACCCTGCACCCTGCTTGGGTCGTCTCTGGTGAGGTCATCTCATGCTCTGACAACAAAGTTTACTCTAAGTATTTAAAGGTCACTATTCAGTTCCCATTCAAGTTAGTGGTAATATTTCTGTTGAATGAAATGTGAGGCAGAGGGGGTCTAAATTTCATAACATAGTAAGGACTTAGTTTTGTGTGTGTTGCATATTTAAATGCACGTGGGAAGCCTAATCTATAGGCTTCAAAGCTGTTCAGGAGGAAGGATGCTTGGAAAGGTGTTCTGGAGCTTGGAAAGTTCAGAGCAAAAGGATTCTTTTCTGTGAACTTTCTAAAGTGCTCAAGAGAGAAAGTTCTATCCTGTAGACTCTGTTAAGTGTGCTTGTCAGGCTGTTACCTAGACAAGTAGTTATTGATTCTGAAGAATTAAGCTATTTCTTTAAAAAAAAAAAAAAAATCTCACTTTTCTCCTGGATTAAAAACCAAGGTCAATGGTTGAAACTTTTTTCTAAATCCTCTTGGGATACACCTCTTAGCCACTCATTTTATTACACCCACAAGTCTCACATAATTTTCACTTGTGTGCTTTATTCATCTTATATTAAAGTTAGTTTGTTTAGCAAAAGAGATCCAATCAGCTTTATTAAAGTTCCACCTGGGCTTTGGAACAGATTTGACAATTGGAATTTGAATTCCAACTGTATATAAAATTGGCCTATGTTGACTTGTGTGGAAAGCTGTCAAGAACTTTGCAGTGTATAGGAGGGCTGTGTTAGGAGTTTCATAGTTTCATAGTTTCTAGGGTCAGAAGGGACCTGAATAGATTTCATAGACATCAGGGCTGGAAGGGACCTTGAGAGATCGAGTCCAGCCCCCTGCCCAAAGGGCAGGAAGTCAGCTGGGGTCATAGGATCCCAGCAAGGTAAGATTCCAATTTACTCTTGAAGGTGTTCAGTGTAGGTGCTTGAACCACCTCCGCTGGCAGACTGTTCCAGACCTTAGGGGGCTTGGACAGTAAAGAAATTCTTCCTTATGTCCAGCCTGAAGCGGTCTTGCAGATCATCTAGTCTGACCCCCTGCCATGGCAGGAAAGAGTACTGGGGTCAAACGACCCCAGCAAGGTGATTGTCTAGCCCTGTCTTAAAGAACCCGGGAGTAGGAGCCTGCACCAATTCTCTTGGAACTTGGTTCCAGATCCTAGCTGCCCTGACCGTGAAGTAGCGCCTCCTGAT
>NW_017728886.1:39007076-39025901 GCF_001723895.1 Crocodylus porosus
CTTTCAGAAGTCCAGGAAGATTATATCCACTGCTACCCCTGTGTCTAATGATCTGGTGATCTGATCGTAAAAGGCCACCAGGTTGGTCTGACAGGGCCTATAGTTTCCCGGGTCCTCCTTCCTGCCTTTTTTGAAGATGGGGACCACGTTGGCCCTCTTCCAGTCCTCCGGTACCTCACCAGAGCCCACCTCACCAGAGTGCTCATAAAGTTGTGCCAGGGGACTTGCAATGACCTCGGCCAGTTCCTTTAGAACTCTAGGGTGGAGATCATCCGAACCAGCTGACTTGAATGCGTCCAGTCCCTCCAGAAGTTCCCTAACTAGTTCCTCACTAAACCTTGGCCCAGGTCTGCCACCCCTGGGGCCTGAGGGGAGCCCAGCAAGGAGGTAACTGTTCTGGTCCCTACTTAGGAAGATGGAGGCAAAGAAATCATTAAACATGTTAGCTTTGTCGTCTGGTGTGAAGACCAAATTTCCCAACGTGTCCTGCAGGGGCCCCACATTACCCAGAACCTTCTTTTTACCCCCTGTGTATTTAAAGAAGGACTTCTTATTGTCCTTAATCTGGGAAGCTAGACCTAATTCCATCTCTGCCTTGGCCTTCCTGACTGCCCCCCTACATCCCCGAGCAACTGCAGTACAGTCATCCCTGGTGATGTCCCCTTCTTTCCATCGGGCGTACACCTCCTTTTTAGCAAAGAGACATTTCCAGATGCTTTTGGTGAGCCATGGAGGCTTGTGTGCCCTCCTGCTCCCTTTGATCCTCATTGGGATTACCTTCTTTTGGGCTTGGAGGATCGTCTCCTTAAGGAGTGACCACTCTCCTTGGAGAGCTGGCTCCCCTCCCCTTATGGGACCTCAACTCCTTTCCCAACTATCCTCCTTAACATGTTGAAGTTTGCCCTCCTGAAATCTAGGGTTGCTGCCTTACTGCAGGCCTTTGCCACCTTGCACTGGATGGTGAATTCCAGCAGGCAATGATCGCTGTCGCCCAGGTGGTCGAGCACCCGCAGCCCTCTCACCAGGTCATCACCTGTGGCCAGCACTAGGTCCAACAAGGCATCTCCCCTGGTGGGGCTGTGCACCTCCTGGGTTAGATGAAGGTCCTGCACTCTAAGAACCTACATGAGCGGTCAGACCTGGCTGACTGCTCTTCCCGGTTCTGCATCTTGGAACACAAATCAGGTATATAATCTTGTTGCCAGCAGGCTGAGTGGAACGTAGCTCTGTCTTTTGCATCGTAAACTAATACAAGGTCCTCACCCTCCATCCAATCTCGTAGTTTAAGCCCATTTTGGTCCGTCTTGGAATGAACTACTGGGTTCAGCAGATTCTCCATGCTTGAACAAAGGTCGTACTCACGGTTGTTTTGACCCTTGCAAAGCTTTATTTAAGGATACTCGCAGGGGTAGGTGATAGAACAGAGCAGAGAAGACAGTCACCTCACATAGACCTTAGGCAGCAGCCGCTATACCGCATGGTTCTCCTGGCCCTGGAGTGTCCCGATCCCAGGGATGCGATAGCCTGTGCCAGGGCTCCATGCAAATCAAGACTCTTGCCAGAGTGGAGGAACCTGTAGTAACTTAAGAATATACAGCTTATATAGTCTGAAGTAAACAATGTTATCTCAAGCTAGGAAAATGGGAACGAGTCGTGATCCAATGCACCTGGTGTTTACCACATTCCACTGTATCACAACATTCTACTATCTAGGTTCATGGTTCAGTCACTCTCACAGAACAGAAGGCTATGTGCTGCTTCACCAGCCTCCTACGGAATCAGCATGCAAAACTTTTGCTCTTAGCAAAGCTGTTACTATTACATGGTCATTGTGGTGTGTGCTTGTCTTCAATCAAAGGCTTTCTCACGAGCCACCTTTGCCTGAGCAGCTGACCTTGTTCACCAGGGAGCCTTGTGTAGACCCCAGAGAGTACTCAGTTACCTTTGAGGTGTCCCCCAAACTCGCCTGCCATGACTTTGGATGGTCTCTCAGTGAAGGGGGTCCCCTTTGAGGATGCCTCCAGAGTGGACATGTGTCTTAGTGGATGTCTCCAGGGCTCCAACCTCCCCTACACCCCAGCCATACGCCAACCTTCTATATAGGCCTCCAGATCTTCAGTGGCTATTCCCTGTTGATATCTTCCTGGTCCCCACGTCCTTCCTCACCTAGGGCTCTGACTGAACCCAGAGGGTCTGGTGACTCGCTGCCTTTGGAGATGTCCCTTCCGATGCCCAGCACTATCTATGGGAGATGTCACTGTTCCTCCATGAGCTCTCTTGTGGTCTCTTTCCCGCCTTCGACTGGGGTCACTGCTACCCTGGCCTGGGATGGAGGGCTACACTAACCTGCACTAGACAGGGAACTGAACTAAAATAGAACAGCCCAAAAAAGGGAAACACAATCAAAATACCTTCACCAACATAAAGCCCCAAGCCTCAGAAACAACCCGATGTGAAAAACAAAACTGATACCCCAACTACAAGAACAATGAGATGGAGAAGGGCAAAATGGACCAGGGGGAATCACAGGAAGCATCCTGTATTCTCTTGGTCCCCTACCGTCCCTAAGTAAACATACCCTCAGGGTCCATGCCTTCACCCCAGCTGGGGTCTCCTTCTTCCCATCCAGGACCCACCTCTGCCCTGTGGCTGCAGCCCCCTTTGCCTCTTATTAGTGCTCCCATGCTGGCTCTCCCTGTTGGCTCTTTTGATCCCTACCAGGGTTCTCCGGCATGGGAATTCCCTGTAGTTTCTGCCGCTGGCACTGCTGCTGCCACTGCCGGCTTCCCTGCTGGCGTCTTCTATCCCCGCCAGTTTTCTCTGGCACAGGGATCTTTTGCAGCTCCTGCTGCCTCTGCCACTGCTACTGCTGGCCTCCCTGCTGGACTTCCCCAGCTCGGGGATCCTCTACAGCTCCTGCAGCTGCTGCAATGCCAATTTGAGGTGGTAGGACACTCTCCATCCAGTGGTTCCCCGCTGGTCCTCCATCCCTCAGCATCCCCTTTCCCATGCTTTCTGGGCTGAATTTTATCTTCACTGGGTGATGCTTCCTTGTTGTGTCACCCGGCCCCAGCTGGAGATGGGTGCAACTAACAAACCACTTTGGCGGTTTTCTGCGGCATGCCTCTTTGCTCCCCTGGGCCCCTGCAGCAGGTTTTTTTTTTTCTTTGATCAGGAGTCTGCCTCTGCTTGAGACTTCCCCCTGGTCTGACCCTGTGACACAGTGATATCCCCATAGACTGTGTTGACTAGTTCTGGGCCCCCCACTACAGAAAGGATCTGGACAAATTGGAGAGAGTCCAGCGGGGACAACAAAGATGGTGAGGGGTTTGGGGGACATGACTTATGAGGAAAGGCTGAGGGAACTGGGTTTATTTAGTCTAGAGAAGAGAAGACAGAGAGGGTATTTAATAGCAGCCTTCAACTAACTGAAGGGGGTTTTGAAGGAGGATGGAGCTAGACTGTTCTCAGTGGTGGCAGATGACAGAACAAGGAGCAATTGTCTCAAGTTGCATCAAGAGAAGTTTAGTTTAGATATTTGGATGAATTTTCTCACTAGGAGGGTAGTAAAACACTGGAAAAAGTTATAGTTTCATAGTTTCTAGGGTCGGAAGGGACCCGAGTAGATCATCTAGTCCGACCTCCTGCCATGGCAGGAAAGAGTACTGGGGTCAAATGACACCAGCAAGGTGTACATCTAGCTTCCTCTTAAAGACCCCCAGGGTAGAAGCCAGAACCACTTCTCTTGGAAGTTGGTGCCAGATCCTAGCTGTCCTGACCGTGAAGTAGCACCTCCTGATATCTAGCCTAAATCTACCCTCTGCCAGCTTGTGTGACTGTTATTCCTGGCCACTCCTGGTAGTGCTCGGGGGAACAGAGACTTCCCCAGTGCCTGCTGATCCCCCCTCACTAGTTTGTAACAGGCCACTAAATCCCCCCTCAGCCCTCTCTTGTGGAGGCTGAACAGATTCAGGTCCCGTAGCCTTTCCTCATAGGGCCTGCTCTGCTGTCCCCTGATCATGCTAGTGGCCCTCCTCTGGACCTCACCATGTTGTCCACATCCCTCCTGAAGTGTGGCGCCCAGAACTAGATGCAGTACTCCGGCTGTGGCCTGACTATAGTGCTGCATAGAGGGGGAGCATCACCTCCTTGGACCTGCTTGAGATGCATCTGTGGATGCATGACAAGGTATGGTTGACCTTTCTAACTGCATCCCCACACTGCTGGCCAATGTTCATCTTGGAGTCAATGATAACTCCAAGATCCTTTTCCACCTCTGTACTGATGAGAAGGGAGTTCCCCAACCTGTAGGTATGGTGCCGGTTGTTCCTCCCCAGGTACGTCACTTTGCAATTGTCAGTGTTGAATCCCATCCTGTTCTCATCCACCTACCCTTGTAACCTGTCTAGGTCTGATTGCAGCCTATTCCTCCCTTCTAGTGTGCCCACATCTTAGTGTCATCAGCAAATTTGAACAGGGTGCTTTTTACCCCCTCATCCAAGTCACTGATGAAGATGTTGAACAGTGCGAGCCCGAGGACCGAGCCCTGCGGAACCCCACTGCCCACGTCCTTCCAGGTTGAAAATGACCCATCCACCACTACTCTCTGGGTGCGGCCCTCCAGCCAGTTGGCGACCCAATTGACTGTGTGGGTGTCGATACCACAGTCCCCCAGTTTCTTAATGAGAACGGGGTGAGAGACAGTGTTGAAGGCCTTCCAAAAGTCCAAGAAAACTATGTCCACTGCTTCCCCTGCATCTAATGATTTGGTGACCTGGTCGTATAAGGTCACCATGTTGGTCTGACAGGACCTGCCGCTAATGAACCTGTGTGACGATCACTCGACGCTTTTTCCTCCTGGCCTGCTTATCTCCTTCGGCCTGCTCGGAACATGGAGAGTGTGGAGTTGCCTCCTCCCCAGTTTCCTTCTCTCCTTCCTTCTCCTCCAGAGTTACCAGGGCCTCGTACCTGTTCTCCAGCTGGACTGGAGGAACTGGTACTGCTGTGTTACAAGCAGCCCTGGTTCTGGAGGTGACCGTCTGCCACTCTGCAGTGGAGGGCACTTCCCAAGGTGCTTCTTCCTTGGGTGCATAACCCTGCAGGGAAAAAAAATAGCTGTCATTTTCTTTCTCTGCCTCCTTGATTCCCCTCATCCTGCTAACCTCCTCCTGGAGCTCCCTCACCTACGCCTCCAGGGCCCTAAGGTGGGTGCCTGCAGGACAGATGTGGGGGTCCTCAATCCCTGCTCTCCCAGGCCTTGCTGAGCAACTCCCACAGGCCAGGGGGTGGGGGAATGCGAGCCCCCCCATGGGCTCTGTCTGGGTGGAGGCCTCAGACAAGCCCCAGGAAGGCTGCGCCCCCCCCTCCCCCGGGCAGTGGCCCTGGCAGCACTGCGTGTCAACATCTTCTTAGGAGTTGCTCTTACAGAACACGCCTGTTTGCACTCTCTGTTCACGTGTGGCTCCCTACCGGCTCAGTTAAGAGGGATCTGGGGGGCTTCCCCTCTGGATCCAGCTCAGCTGCATTGGTCCCTCTGCCTCACTTACCTTAGGGGTTCAGCTGCTGCTGCCCCCACTGCTGCTGTGTTTGCCTCTGCTGCTGCTGTGTTCACCTCTGCTCTGGGTCCGGTAAAGGGGCACACGTCCGTGCGGGACACACATGTGCCTAGATCCTTCCTCTCCCTGCTGCTCCTGGCTCCCAAGTGCCAGAGAGGTATGAAATTGCCATCCTTGGAGGTCTTTAAGACCCAGCTAGACAAAGCTTTGGCTGGATGATCTAGTTGGGCATGCTTCTGCTTTGAGTAGGGAGTTGTACGAGAACCTCCTGAAGTCCCTTCCAACCCTAATTTTCCATGATTCTATGACTTTTAAAGTCAACTTAGGATGATGTTTGGGTGATGTAAAGGAGGTAAGGCAGGGGTTGGTCATACAACCATGTGTGGTTTGTACACAAATATTGTCATGTGAGAAATTTGGACTGATACTATGTAAATGTCTTCAGTGCAGCTTGTTGGTATGACTTTATATTTGTCAATGTTATTTTTAACATAAATTGCCACACCATAGGTAGAATGATGAATAGATGTAACCAGTTCGGATCCAGAGATTATCCCCTTATTTTGTAGCTGATGATCATTGGCAGTATGTTATTCTTGAAGGGAAACATCAATTAAGTTTTCTCCCCAAATTTTGGACAAATATTCACTTTTGGCTATGGCTATCCCCTCAGTATTGAATTGGTAGATGCAGAGTTTGGTCCCAATGTTACAGGTCTGAAAATTCTGTGAAGATCTGTTGATATTCACTTGTCTTTTTGATCACTGGCCATGAGGTCCAAAAGACAGTTCAGCATCACCAAATTGTAGATTATTAAGTGTTATCCAGGCTGTACCACAAGGAGGCAGTCTACATTATACCCCATGATGGAAACTACTCCACGCAAACATATGTTTGACCATATACCTCTCTTTCTCCTTCTCTTTTTGTGAATATGATAAGTATTCCTTACTATAAGTATTTGCATAGGTTACATATATGCATGATACACAATGCTATTCATTTTTGTATACCTGGTAAATTTGGAGTAGTCTAGTAGTCTATCAGGTTCCAGGGGACCTGGTTCATACAGTTATACATATTCAAAAATAGTTTGACAGTTATGTTGTAACAGACAGCAAAGTTCCTTCTTTGAATAGGAAAGAAATGACACCTATCTATGTGCTGTCTTTTGATATCCATTGTCTTGTTTTGCATTGACCTTATAGAACCTGCATTATCAATGGGTAATTATTACACTGCTTTCTGTGCTGTTAATAATATGAGAATAGCATGCTATGAAGCCTACAGGCCAGATTTTTCTCAAGTACCTTCATATAACAAATATGAAATAATGTGGAAGATAATAGGAGATATCAGTTGAATTTGATCTTGCATGACAGCTCAGTATTTGAATAATCTAAATAAAATCTTCACATACCCACTTCTGTGAATGTGGAAGAAGCATTTGGATAACATTTTTATAATAACAGGATCATATAATACTGTGCTTCACTGGGATTAGATATTGTGGTGAAAAGGCACAAAATCTCTCAAGCTACCCTCCCTCATGTTTCCCTTGGACACATACTTAGTTTTATCTTTATATTGTGTCACTAATTTTAATTTTTTTTAATTGTTGCCCAGTTTAGTGGTCACTAGTATTTCAAATGGTTTAAAGGCTCTAAACGATAATTTCTGCCCCCTCCCACATACTATCAACCTCCCACCATTTTGGGAATGAATGGGCTAAATCCTCTAGCCTTAAACCTGTATATTATCCCATGTAAATTAACCCAATTTTAAATTAAATGATTGTCCTATGTCTTGTATGAAGTACCTTGTGGGATTGTTTATTCAGTAGAGACTTGAATGAAGGAATAAAAATTCAGTTTCAAGAAGGTTTCTCTTCAAAATTAATGAAAAATGTTTTGTATGGTCAGAAAAGCAAATCTCAATACATTTATTTCCTTTCCAGGAAATTCACAAAGCCTTTAAAAGTAGAATAGAAACATCTCATTCTTTGCTTCTGTTTATTATTCTATACAAGTTAACTATCGTATCTTAAAGAAATATTGATGTTGCAAGTACCCAACTGTCAAGGCATACCAAAAATAATATTCTTAATCCTGGTTCCAGGTGTGTGTATGCAATATGAGTTTATGATCACAAATCATGATTTTCTTATTGTTTGCTATCATGAAGTTCCCCAAAACACCAATCAGAATGCGGTTCCCTGTAAAGAGGTTGCCTTGCCTGTGGACTTATCCAGGTGGGTTTTTGCTCCCGAAGATGCTCCTCAGCCAGTCAATACCCATAAACAAAGTCCTCAAACAAACCAAATCAAACCCAAAACACCTGGTGATCCCATCTCAGGCAATGAGAGAAGAAGTCCCCTGTGGCTATGACCTTTGCATAGTAGTCTGGCCACTCTCTGCAGACAGTGGTTCAGCCCACACTGTCTGTCTCTCATCTATTCCTTCACAATTTGCTGCCTTCCTTCTCTTCTCTCTGCGGTTTTTAAACTCCCAGTGGGGCGCACCTTTTTCAGCTGCTTTCCCACAGCTGCAGCTTCTCAGCAGGGCTGGCTGCCTACTCTTAAGGGAACAGGCCATACAGTCCCTTTTTTTGAAATGCTATACAAACCAAGAACAACGAATGGTATTTGTAATGGAAATTTGGGGGAGTGGGAGTGTGAAATATAGAGAATGAGTCTTCTGCTTACATAGCAAAAAAAGAAACTCAAGGTCAAAACTGCAAATGACAATCCAATATGGTATGTTAAATGTCAGCATTAGCAGATATAACTTGTAAGAACTTTGGGGTTGCAAAATCCTTAATTAGGGTTCCTTTATTCTACACCAAAGCAAATAATAATAAAGGCATTACAGACTTGTTAATTAGAACCCCTATAAAAATAAACAGCACTGATGCAGTTGGAACACAACCAGTGTCCAATAATAATATGGTGCACATGGAAATCAGAACTGGAAAGTGAAGGATGTCAGTCAAAATTGACCCCTTTATTTCAAGACTCATTCTGAATTATTGCAGGCTTTCAACAGTAAGTTTTTTAACAGCACCTGTTTATAACTTTGCTTTTTATTTTACCCTGAAATTCTAAGCACAAACACATTTTTTTGCAACATAAAATTTCATAATACTGCATTTGATAGTAGAGTCCTTCCATTCATATCACTGTTCTCCTGGTTTAGGATTTGTCTCTAATGATAGTGGCTAATTACTTTCAGTAGAGAAACATATGGGGCATTTTTACATATGTAAGTGGCACAATGCTGGGTGCTTTGAAAAGCATGCATAAAGTAGCGGTGGTCCACTTTTGAACTAAAACACATAGGTGGTGTTTTAGGTCAAAAGCGCACTGCTGCTATTTTCTCCATGCTGATGTGCATTTCATTGCTTATACAACTGCAAGCCATGCAGCGCCATGAGTGTCAGCTCCTATGTGGAGCAGGCTCGACTAATCGAGTCTCCTCCAATGTGCCAGATCTCTGGTGCATCTGGGCACAAATATGTATGTATATATATAATTGCCCATGTTGATCATACCAGTGACAGTTTGAGCCAACCAACAGTAACAACAGCCGAAAGTATATTAATCAGTTTTCAGTAGGATGCTTTACATTGAGGTGGGCAATTATTTTGATTGGTGGGCCACTTGAGTTTGGTTGAGCTAGTGAGAGCCACACATGCAAAATTTTTCAGAAGATATAATTTTAACAAATAATAGATAAAAACCAAATCATATACTAAAAGTCAAACATCTGCTATAACTCATTTTAATTTTATTTAAAAAAAATATTTTTCCCTGATGTATGTATTTTTGAGTAGTATATAGAGGCGATTTCATAATAGCTCAGAATAAAGTCTTACTCATATATTGTGGGGAGGGTGGAGTGTGAGGGGTGGGAGACATGCTGGGGACAGAGGAGGGTGGGTGTGCATGTGTGGGGTGGGGATTGGCCGTGTGCTAGGTTCTGGTAGCTGGCTGTGGGTGAGGGAGTGGGGTGGGAGGCAGGGGCTGCATGCAGCAGAGCTTGCTTAGGTGGTGCAGTGCAGGTATAGTTCACCCCCCATCTGGCCTGAGACTGCCACCACGGTGCTCTGCATGGGGCCGTACTCTGCCCACTTCCACCTGGGGTAGCCCACACCCACCAACAACCCTCGCCCTAACCAACATATGCAGCTCCCTGGCAGTGCTGCTCCTGGTGTGGCTGCAGTAGCCCACGTACAGCCTGGCTTTCCCTGCCTCCTGCAGATCATCCTCCTCCGGCTTCTGCTGCTCCACTCTGGGTGGCAGGTAGCGCAGGGAAGGGCAGTGGTGGTGGGGACACATGCCAGGCACCACATACCCAGCTAAGCAGGTGGGGGCAGGAGGCTGATGATGCTGCAGCCAGATGACTCCTGCCCCACTGCACAGGGCTCCAGCTACCTACTACCCACTCATCCACCAGCAGGTGGTTGCTCATCGCACCAGCCAGGCGGAGTGGGAAGGTGGTTGGGACCTGAAGCTGGAGCTCTGCATACTGGGGCAGAAGCTGCCTGGCTTCAGTTTTCTCCGACCTGGCTGGGCATGTGGTGCCCAGCATGCATCCTCACAGCCATCACCTTATCCTGTATTACCTGATGCCCAGAGTGACACAGCAGGAGCAGGAGGTGGCAGGGGGAGCTGAGCTGTACCTGGAGGCTGCACCAGGAGCAGCCTTGCTGGGAATATGTGCATGTACTAGTGCCAGGGCCAGGGCAAGGGTTGGGGCCAGCAGGAACAAGGCGTGAGCTGCCCAGGTGGGAGCAGTTGGGGCTCTGCCCTGTATGGAGTGCTGTAGGGTCAGCCATGAGGTAGATACAGTCAGTTGCTGGCTGCCTGCCCACGGGCTGGATTCAGTTAGTTCGTGGGCTGGATCAGGCCTGCAAGTCATATTTTGCCTGCTCCTGCTTTACATGAATAAAAATTCTTCAGGTGAGCAGGCATTGCAAGGTTAGATCTCAAATGCTAAGAACTGTAATCAGAGATGGCATTTAAAAATCCAGGAACATTGTCTTGCTTTTCATGGTAGAGTTTGTCTGGTATATTGGCATTTAGGAGTAGAAATTTAGGAATCTTAACACAGTGATTTGAGACTGATATATTGCTCCAGTTCAAAGCAAATGATTAGATTGCATCAACCTTGAAATGCAAGAAAATATATAATTTTTTAAAGGTTTTAAGTAGAACAAGACAGCAAATTAAATTAATTGTTATTGTTATAAATATTTGTCCTGGTTAAGATAAATATATCCAGTTTAAAATAAAATGACTCAAAGTATGACCCAAAGTACATAAACCATAGACGATCTTTATTGACTTGATTAACCAGGATGTCTCAAAATTCTATACTTGATTGGTACATGGAGAGAATTCTCAGTAGGAAGGTTACCTTTTCTAACAGAAAGGCACAGCCTATTCAGGAAATGCATGGAAGGTTCAAAAAGCAGTGGTATGAATATGTACTGTATGCAAACATTCAAGCAATGGCAAATGAGGGAGTGAAAGAGAGAGAACCTACGTGTTAAAACAATGACTGTATTATTGGATGTGTGAGCCCACTCTGCATTTTACCACACTGAGGCCCCAATTCAGAAAAGTACATAGGTGCACATACCTTTAAATAAGTGCTTTAGTTTGTAGTTATTCAGCAGAGTTCTTAAATTTGCTTAAAGGTAAATGTAAGCATTAAAAAATTATGCATATAATCAAAGGTTTTTCTGAAGCAAAGATTCCAGCAAGGAGTAGCAGAAGATATACAGAGCAGAATAAGACTGCTAAAATGCAATCATGGTATCTGAATAAAAATATAAATTGAAAAGTCCATGTGACAAAAATGCAGAAGCAAAGAAATGTGAGACCTGATGGCTAGAATAGTGAAATTTGGTCTGCGCCCTGGTGTTAAGCAAGGTAGGAAAGAAAAACTATGCAAGTCCCCACCAAATAACCTGATTCTATTTTAGACAAACTATTCAAGCATATAAAAAGGGAGCTGCCATAGCCCTGATGCAACTCTGCCTATTGGACACTCATCATCCTGTTGTGCTTGGGCCTTGCACAGGTCCTGTGCACCAGTTGCCTTCTCTTGGTCTGAGTAGGCTGCAGCATTGGCTCTTTTCTGCACTTCTGTAATGTGCTTCCTGAGCATAGGCTCCCTGTCCATTTTCCTGTACCAGTGCTGAACCCATTCCCCCAGACTCTGTAGTAGCGCTTAAACACACTCTTACCCAAAGCTCTGGTTCATGGTTCACCTTTACAGGGCACACAGAAGCAAACAGACCCACAGGTTTTGTAAGTGTTCCAAGAACCAATTGCTCCTTACAGTCGATAGTACAAGAAGTACTCTTGCTGCTATGCTAACACATTCTTCTGTTCCTCATTCCTACTCAAGCTTCCTGTGTCTCAGAATTCCCCCAATTCTCTTAGACTCTGTTCTTCTAAAGAGCCAACAGAGCCACTGATTACATGTGGCTTCTTTGTTCTCCCTGCAAATCCAGTCTACTGCAGAGTGTTTAGAGAAAAATAGTGTCCTAGGTGAATGGGTATTCATCAAGGTTTACAATTCTCCTTCACTCCTGCATTAGGGGAGACATGACAGTCTTGATAGCATATGACTAACTCTGCATGTATTGAGCTATTCAGCAATTCAGCCACTTCATAACATCAGTGAAAACTCATAAATTGTACGTAGAGCAATTTCCTAAATTATCACAGGAGCCAACAGCTAAAATCTTCTGTAAAGGATTTATAATAATATGCAGAAAACCCAGGTGAAAATTAAGATACGGAAAATGCATCTGACAGCTTTCCTAAAGGAACTACAAATGAGAAATTGTTGAAAGGAAAGGCATTCGATGTATCACATTTTAGATTTCAATAAAGCAACTGATATTTTGATTGATTCAAACAAAATAACTGGATAAATGACAAGTAACAAAAAGGTACTTTCTTAGAGTCAGACTCTCATCCGCCAGCAAAAAATCACTGGTGGAACGTTGCTCTCTTCTGTTGTTGTTTCATGAGGTACTAGGACCCCCTGGAAGGTACAATATAAAAGACAGTTACTATATCCTCAAGAGTTTACAATCTGTGATTTTTTAATTTAATTTTTCCTTTGCGGGAAGTGGGAAGGTGGTATTTTCACTCAATTCACTTGCTGGCATTAGTTTGTGTCTCTGTAATCTCTTCTGGCCACGGGTGACTCCTTTAGAAGTCATTCATCATGCCTTGCTGGTCATTTACCTACATGACAGGGAATAAACGTAGTAACAAACACCTTGTAAAATTTACAGTGGTCTTAAGGAATAAGCTAGATTGGGGTGGGCAAAATATGGCCTGCAGGCTGGATGCAGCCTGCCAGCCAGTTTCATATGGCCCACGGGTGCCCACCAATTAATTGTACCCCCACCCAGCCTGCATGCTTCACTTCCATCCTCATGAATAGGAGGACCCTGTCCCCAGTCCTGGATAGCATGCACAGATTCTGGATGGGGCTGTTGCCACCACTGCTATAGCTGCCACAGGATCTACTCAGCTTCCGTGACCTCCAGCAGCTCCTCCTGTCCCTGCTGCAGTGTTTGCTTTGGGCACCAGGTAGGGAATTTGCAGCTGGGTGGGAATGTGGAGTGTGGGGCTGGCAGGAGTGTGGAACTTACGGCCCATGCCCAGCAGGACAGTGGGAGCATAGAGCTCAGGTGGGCAGAGTATGTGTGTGTGGGGTGTGAGGGAGGGTGTAAGGGTGTGGGAACCACCCCCATATACCTCACCACGGTGCACAGCCCCCACCATCAGTGGCAGCAGCAACAGGCAGCAGGCCCTTGGGTTGCTTATGGCCTACATAGGTGTAGCTGCCCAGCAGTACTGGGAGCTGCATGTGGCAGCATGGAGTGGAGCCAGGCTGACCCGTCTCTATTTTGTGGGGCTTGTGCAGCTCTGGGGACTCAAAAGCCACTGGGAGAAAGTCCTGCACAATGGAGTCAGCTACTTTCCTTGCTCCCTGATTCTATGTGCAGCTCATGGGACTCTGCTGGGAAGCAGGGAATGGGGCTCCCTGAGAGGGTTCATGGGGAGTCCTCACCCTCCCTCATGCCCGGCAAACCTCACACACACCCACATCCTGCCCACAATCCCCTCACATATACACATGCCCACACCTCCCAGCATGCCCTACAACACCCACCACACAGCCACACTCCCTCACAAACCCTCACCACATCCCCAGCCCCACCCTCTCCCACTCTCCCCCACACACACCCACAACCACAGCCCCCTACAGACCTCACCTTGATTTCTCCCCATCCACATACCCTCACCCCCCAGCCACATCCCACACACACAATATACAAGAGTAAGATTATTTTTGACCTATTATGCAATAACCTGTATATAGACTATGCAAGTGCACACAAATCAGGACAAAAATATTTTTTGAAATAAAATACGTTATAGCAGATGTTTGACTTTTAGTATTATGATTTGGTTTTTTTTCTGGTTCCAAGATGGCAACTCCCCCTGCTTCCCAAAAGGAGTATTTTTGGGAGCTAGGGCAGGGAGTTCTGGTGGCAAATGTCAGGGGTTAAGGGGCTGGATTCTGTTCCCAATATGGCGACCAGGGGTTGGGGCACCCATCAAGAGGTGGGGCTACCATTATGGCCCTCAACATGTCACCAAAACTCATTAAGTGGCCCTCCAGCTGAAATAATTGCCCACCCCAGAGCTAGGTGCATATTGCTGCTTAAAACCCCAAACTGGTGGGTCTGTCAAAAATGCGTGCACTTTCTGGCCTTTCTTGCCTTTATGCTGTTGCTACTTGATTTCTAACTATTTCAATGCAACTGTGTCATTTTAGTCTGGCCAGTAGCAGCCACCTCTCAAAAATGAAAGGAAGCAGATACCTGTATTCTCACAGGTAGCAGTAGTGCTGTCTGCCCAGGACTTGTACTGAATGGACCTTGGATGGAGGAGAAGGGTAATGTGGACTAAGTGGTGACCTTGCAAGCCAAGCACTGGAGCTAGAACACAGAGAAATGAGACTTAAGAGAGAAACTTTATGGAAAAATATTTTTAAAGGGGTAAAAAGGTGGATATGGGTAGGGAGCCCTCTTGTGACCCCAGGATGAAAGAAGAAAAGGCGATATGAGACATTTAGTATAGGGACAGAAATTACATATAAACGCACACAAACTGCTTTCAAAATGGCTGAAAGTAGTTAAAGTTAAACCTGGATGGATGTAGAATCAGCCTTAACTGGTTTAGGTTAAATCAGTTTATTGAACTTCTGTCCCAGATTATCTCCAGATTCAAGTTAACGTACAGTCCCCCAGCATCACAGGATGCTTTGCACCTCCCTCACAGGGTGGGTGGTTAGCCTTGGCCCAAGCTGTCTGCTCCAGCTGAGAACAGAGTGTGCTCTAGTGCCCTTCCCCGGGCATCTGGCTTGCGCCATTGCAGGCATGTGGCTGCATTTCCAGAATCAGGAGTGAATGTCTGCTCACTTGTTTATTGGTTCAATCTACGCAGTTTAGACTAACCTGTGAAGACTGAATTAATTCAACCTCGAGTTTTTGACTGTCTGTACTTAGCCCCTAAGAAAGAGAGGGGAATTTCACTACTCTGTGCCTCTGGTTCACCATCAATAACATGGGGAAAAGAGATTTTCCTTACCTGCAAAGTGCTTTGAAATTTACTGCTGAAAAGAGCTATGTAAGAGCCAGGCATTATTATTTATAATGAGAGAGATGGGGATGGAGGGAAGATAAATGGTACAGGATAACAATAGGAGTGTTGAAAACCTAGAGAAGAAAAGAAATAGTGAAGTATTAGATGGCAGGTGATAGGGAAACAAGGCAACTCCTATTACAAATGTCAAGTAAATAATATAATACAAATTGTGATTAAAAATAGAGATGAATTTAGTGAAAGATATAGTAATAGTCTATGGAATAAAGGAAAGGAAGGGTGCAAAATTCACAAATGGCTCCATGGCTGGTAGATTTTTATTTTATACAAGAAACCTTCACTATTCAGAGGTTCAGCATTTGTGGTTTCAAATATTTGCAAATGTTGAACACGCTCCTTAAATACACTTAAAGGAGCTTCTTGGGAGCTCCACACTTGCCGCTGCTGGGCTTCCACTCCTGCCGTTGCCAGAGCAGCCGTGCCCCCTTCCCCAGTTGCCAGTGGCACTGAGTTCATGAATGCAGTGCCTTATTTGCACACATTTTGCCATTCACAGGGGATATGAGAACATATCCCCTGTGAATGGCAAGGGTCGCTTGTATTCTGTTCACCTTGATTCCTATCTCTCATCTCTCAGGAACTGATTTATTATATTGTCTTATATTGCTGAGAGTTTATTCTCTTAATTCTTAAAGTCGGGAAAATCCACTGAAAACATCTAGTGCCTCGGAGGCTTTTCTTGTGCTTGGGAGCGTGCCACAACATTAAGGGATGAACAAGATAATACGGTGGGCATCACTGTTTATACCTTTGTCAACCTTCCCCAGGCATGTGACAGTGTCAGAATTACCCACCTTTCTTCAATTCCTTTTTCAAACTTTTCATTTTCAAACTTCAAGAAAACATCAGTTGGAGCCACAGCAAATGTCAATAAAAATATTCCCCCCCGACTCAAAAAAATTCAATTTAATCACATTGCCATTGTGTAATACTAAAACTTAACATGCAGTATTTCTGAGCTGCTCAGCCTCTGTGTCTGTTCAGGGACTGGAGCAGGATATGCCCATGGTGTTTGCACTCCTAAAATATTTATAGCTATGTCTCTCTCTCTCACTATCCTCCTGTTTTAGCAGTTGCTTAGTCAGACTGTATATATTTAGCACTTTTAATTTTTTTTCATAAATCAATCCTAGGAGCTCCCTGAGCCTTTCTGTTGCTTTCGCTTAAATTCCAGTTTTTTAATGACTTTCTGAAAAGGAACTAAAGTTATCGCCTCTGTCTTTTAATAGTTTTGTATGTGAAGCCAAAAATATTTTTCTTTGAGCCTTAACCTATTTCAAACTCAAGTCAGATGAGATGATCTGAGCTGTTCCTTGCCTGCATTCGCATATATGGACCTTCTCTTTCCAAGTATAATTTTGTTGTCCTGCAGCCCTAGAGGCCTTTATCAGTGCTTGCTGTGGCATTGCCTTTATTTTTCATTCCTGGAATCCTCATCAAAATATTCTACACCATTTTTTAAAAATTCAGTATATTAGTAATGTAGATATACTAGGAGATGTATCACTCTTTTTGCTTCTCCTATTCCCATATAGAATACATTTTAAATCAATGAGCCTACCAGGTTTCTCTGTCCTTTAGTTTCCCACACTTTTTTTGCTTATTTCTTATATACTTTGCATCTGTATATTGTCACATCAGCACATTACACTGCTTCATTTCATTTAATCTGTTGCTTCTCCTTTGCATGGCAAAAAGTCATGCTAGCATATCTGTGTCAAGTAAAACCTTATCCACTCCTCATTTCCTAGCTAATTTTATGCTCTGCCAGTTATTACCCTCTCATCATTCCTCTGCTCCATGATTCCCAGTGCCCCTCTTAACATGACCTCAGATTGGTCTCCGCTATCAAATTGTCTCATCTTTTATTTTTGAAGCCTCATTGCATTTTCGTTTAGTGCACAATGCCACCTTTTCATGTGAATCCCAAGTCATGGCTTGTATGTTAAGTAAACAGTGAAGTTTATTACAAAAAACTTGATTTAGGTGAGAAGTGAGCACTGTTACTCTCATTGAAGACTTGGAATTGAGGGAGTCTGAACCTTGGAGCATGTTCATTAAGCTTTCCAATGATCAGGGCTACAAATTCAGTTCTGAACTTCCAAAACAATTCTGGCCAGTTGCATGCTGGACTGTGCTTACTGGGGCTCTTCCACTGAAGGCTAAGCTACCATAGTTTAGCTTTCATCTGTCATGGAGCCAGTACTCATGCAGGCAATTACTGAAAAACAGGTGACATACTCTTATACTTTGTAGTAACTATATCATGTGCTCTTGCCCTAAATGGGCAATAGATAATATGGATTATGGTGTATAAAGAAACAAAGGGACAATATTGGTCAAAATTGTAGGTGATGGTCTTCATTATGGGTGTTTTGGATTGGAAGGGGGGGCAGGGGGAGCTGCCTTCCTTGGTAGCAGGAGGCATAGCAATGGAGGCTACCCTCATGGAATGATCTGAGATGGCAGCGGGCCTTTCAGTAGTGTATGAGAATGATGAGAGAGAGAATGGGAATACACTGTGAAGTGCTTGAAAATTAAGACAGTTGGTTTGATGTGAAACAGGAGGGGGACATTTTGGAATGACATTTACAAACAGTGGAATGACATTGTCTAGACAACATGCTAGGAAAATTACTTTTGTAATCAGACTCGGGATAGGTATAAATGGGGCAAGATTATATTTGTTAATATCAGAGAAAAATATGTTTCAGTTATCAAGGCATAGATGACAAGAATTTTACCTACATGGAGGGATAGAAAAGGTCAAAACTTAAAGGTGTTTTGCTGAAAGATTTCATGAGCCTCTGACATAGTCTGTGTATGAGGACCTAGGAAAGATGCAAGTCAAAAGTCAAAGATAATGCCCAGGTTATGAACCTGAGTTATAAGCAGAAAGGAATGTTGTCCATAGTGAAGGAAAAGAAAGGTGATGAGGGAAAATTTAGAGCTGTGTGTTAGCCATATCAAGTTTAACTTGATAGTTGGGCATCCATGAGAAGATGTCACAGAGGCAGGCTGAGATTTTAGTTTGGACAGAAAGAGACCAGTCTTGAGTAGCAAGGTGCAAAAATCATCTGCATAGACAGTGGTATTTTAATTTTTGTTTGCAGATAGGATGGGTAAGTTGTAGAGGGAGAAAACAAAGGAGACTAAGGACAGAGCCCTATGGACTTCCACCAAAACTTAGAGAGGAGATGGAAGAATCATGCAAAGAATGTCCTGGGTGGAGCACATAGTCAGGAACAGTACAAAGAGAAGATTCACACATGGAAGCAAAGTGAGGAAAAATGAGAGTATCAAGAGGAAGAGTATAGTCAAATGCATTGGCAGGTTGATGTGGATTTCATAGATTTCATAGACATCAGGGCTGGAAGGGACCTCGGGAGATCATTGAGTCCAGCCCCCTGCCCAAAGGGCAGAAAGTCAGCTGGGGTCATAGGATCCCAGCAAGATAAGCATCCAATTTACTCTTGAAGGTGTTCAATGTAGGTGCTTGAACCACCT
>NW_017728886.1:39026771-39035609 GCF_001723895.1 Crocodylus porosus
AATGGGCCTGTAGTTAGCCAGATCCACTCTCCTCCCTTTCTTGAAGATCGGCACCACATTGACCTTCTTCCAGTCTTCGGGCACTACACCAGAGTGCCAGGAGTTTTCAAAGATCCGTGCCAGGGGCTGGGCTATGATGCTCGCCAGCTCCTTGAGTACCCTGGGGTGCATACTGAGATTTGTCAAGGAACTAGTCTTTAGAGTCTTCTACGAGAGCATTTTCAGCTCTCTGGTACTTCCGATGTTCTGCCTGACTAATGTTTCCTGGAGGTTGTGTTACCAACCAGTTGACACCTGTGGTTTTCCAAATGTTTATTAATGCAACCTGTTTAGCAAGAAAATGTGAAAACAGAAGAGTTTTGTATCATTCTTCTTGTATACAGCATTTTCTAGGTTTAGGTATATTTTTTTATGATGACACGTGGTGAGTTAAGACAAAAGTAATTGTTGGTGGTGGTGGCGATCCCTTACGGTTGAGGATGTTCACTCCCATGGGTCAAGTAAAGAGTTTTAAATGAGTCCATTGATGGCTAAGAAGGCCAATCCTTGAGCCACAGACTCTCTGGCAAACACTACGGGGAGGGTCAGACCACAGTTTTCTTGGTCTTGTTTCCTTTCCTGCTTTTTCTGTCGTTTTTCTGTCTTCATTTAAGTAAGATGTACCTTCTCTCACAAGGCGTTGTCATGTAGCTCTGTCCTGGGCACATTTGTCCCAATTTGGTGTCAGTTCCACACTTCTTAATGGTCACCTTGAGGGGGTCCTCAAAGCATTTCCCTTGGCCCCTGTGTATCCTTTTTCCTTGGCTGAGTTGGGAGTATAACAGTTGTGCCCTGCCCACCACAGCTGATGTTGAATAATCAGTGCTTCAAAACTGGTGGTGTTAGCATCAGTGAGGACACTGGTATTTACATGATGATCTTCCCACTTTATGCTAAGGATCTTCTAGAAATAGTGCAGGCACTGGCATTCCAGGCTTTTCAAGTGGTCTCTGTAGATCATTCAAGCATCACAGCTGTAGAGAAGAGTTGGGAGCTTTGTTTGAGTCCTGATGTTGTGATCATTGAACACATGATGATTCAGTCAAAGCTGGCACATCAGATTCTATACTGCACCTCCGTGTCGATGTTGGCTTTCTTTGAGAAATCGCAGCTGAAGTATGCAAAATGTTCAACATTCTCCAGCCTCTGTCCATCAATGAGGATCTTTCCAGGGATGTTTACTGGTCCAGAGCAAACTGGAGAAGCACCTTTCTTTTTCTAATGTTAAGGGTCAGCCTTAGGCACTTAAGAGAAGCAGTTAAGGACCATTTGTAAGTCCTCCTCCATATGTGCAATGACAGCATAATCATCGGCATATTGAAGTTCCACAATCGAGGCTGAAGTAACCTTGATTTTGGCATAGAGGCAGGAGAGACTGAGAAAGTTACTGTGCATCCTGTACTTGATGCCGCTGCCATGTGGCAGACAGTTATGGATGAGTATCTTGATGACCACAAGAAAGATGGAAAACAAAATTGGTGCGATCATGAAGCCCTTCTTTATGCAAGTTCAAATGGCAAAGTTCTTCATAGTAGAGCCACTGCATAGGAAGGAGTCTTAGGATGGTGATACACTTCCCTGTGCAGCCAGACTTTGATAAGATCTTCCATAGAGCTTCCAAAAGTAGTTGGTTTTGAATTGCCCTTGGAATTTATGAACAGTGGGAGGACACCTTAGAAAAGTGGTAGAAATCTAGTGAAAATTGCCTAAACCTAGCAAAATTCACATCTCCCTTCCCCTTCCCCTTACAACTGCCATCCGAAAATGTGCAAATGAAAACAAATCTCTTTTGTGGAAATGGGAGTTCATCCTAAGCAGCTTCAGTATATGCAATCCTCATTTGTACAGGCTAATGCTGGAAGAATGTATTGCTTTCTCATGAATAATCAGCATTCCTCCAGCAGGAGGACAACTGTCACTCAGTCATGTGTGCAGAGAAAAAAAACTCACCAAAAAACCAAAATTCCTCCGTATTATATGCATCTTTATACGTAATGGACCTTGTGCCCTCATTTTTCTATAACAGTGCTTTCCCCTTTTTGCAGTGACAACAAATGAACCAACCAGCTCATGTACAAAAAATGAAAAAGCAGTTAGTTTCTGCTATGGCTCTGCTGTGTGTGGAAGCTGCCTAAAGTGGCATCCCGCTATATACTTTTCTGAGACTTGATGCCTACAGAGTTTAGTTGAGGTATGCTTCTTGCCTCACCTGTAAAAAATAGACAGTTTGTACTTCCAGTGCTGTCATCTTGACAGTCAATAGGATATCACTAGTCATACACCTGTGGGCATGACAGGTAATTCTGGCAGTGCTAGTCACCCTTTTTTCTCTCTGTTCCTTTAAATCAGGGCTGGGAAAAATGTGGCCATTCTATCTGACCCACGGGGAGAGTGATCAATGTCCCTTGTGGTGAGGGAAGGAGCGGGGCAGGGTCAGATGCTGCCCAGGTGGGGTGGGGCACAGGATTGAGCCTTGGCTCATCTAGAAGGTTTGTGGGGGGGAGGTTGCGCACCTCTCAGAACTGTGTGGGGCGGGGTGGGCGGGCTACAGCTGCAGGCTGGAGCCAGGGCTTTGCCCAGCTCTTCTTGCCAGACTCTTCTTGGTGGGGGCTGGGCTTGGAGCAGGTCGCAGTGGTGATGGGAGGGAGCTATGCAGGGGGCTGCAGGCACCCTGAATTTTGCTGTAGCCCCTCCTAACTCCTCCCAATGCTACAGCACAGTCCCAGCTCTTCCTGGTTCAT
This sequence comes from Crocodylus porosus, assembly GCF_001723895.1. Taxonomy (NCBI): domain Eukaryota; kingdom Metazoa; phylum Chordata; order Crocodylia; family Crocodylidae; genus Crocodylus; species Crocodylus porosus. The sequence continues at coordinate 39,029,552 of NW_017728886.1, forward strand.
GGGTGGAGTGGGGGTGAGCCGGGGCTGTGCCAGGCAGGCGTTGCCGGCACTAGGAGTGTGTGTGTGTGGGGGGGGCTACAACAAAATTTGGGGTGGCTGCAGCTCCCTCCGAACACTGCCGCCACCCACCCCAAGCCCAGTTCCTGCCAAAAAGAGCCTGGCACAGCTCCAGTTCCAGCCTGCAGCTGCAAACCACCCATCCTTCCCTGTGCAGATTCAGGGGGTGCGGTGCACCTGCCCCCCTACCCGCCCCCCCAGATGAGCCGTGGCTCTGTCCTGTTCCCCACCCCACTGTGCCTGGCTGGGTAGCACCTGCCTCAGCCCCTACCCCACTCCCTCCCTCACCGTAGGGGGTATTTATCTGCCCCCCACATCTTTTCCCTCTCTCTTTCTCTTCCACCACAATGGACTTACCAGCTGCATGCAGCTCTCCAAGCTGCCAAGCTATACTCCTTGCTGCCTGCCTGCTGTGTGCAGGAACAGGCATTTATTGGCCAAGTTGTCAGCTGCATCAGGCCGATTTCCAATACAGCCAATTTTCTTTATATCGGTGCCGATATTGAATTGTGTGTCTTTAAGAATATTAGCCCCACATTTTATAAAAGATATTACCTCTCAAAACTCTAAAATTTCAGGTATGCATTTGGCTTTGCTGGGCAGGTTTTGGTTTTCTCTGTGCGCTGTTCCTGTTGCCTATGTCAAATCTTTTAGATGTATATGTATATCCCCATAAAAGATCTGCAAGAGCAACAAGGATATGTGCCTTTAAGGAAGTGCTGTATCTTAAGATTCCTATATTTAGTACTTTGAATAGAAATCAATGCACTTCCTTTTCTAAAGCTTCATCTAATGCTGTAGTAGTTTGAGATTTCTGATGGCTCTTCAGATCAACAAGATACTGGTTTAAAAAATCTATTTCAGAGCAACAAGATTAGCCTGTAAACTTGCTTTAGGTTTAGAGCTGTAGCTTTTTCTTTGATCTGCTCTAAGAATCAGGGACTTGGTGTATGAAGGGAACACAGATGCTGCTTGAATATATTTGATGTGAAATACTTAATGAGTAAGAAATAAACCAAGCAGTGACTTGCCAGTGAAATTATTGCTGAACCAAAATTAACAACACAAAGTGCTTAAATAAACTGAGAGTTGGATTCAGCAAGGAGAATTGAACTTTACTAAGGCACTTTATTAAATTAGGCTAGTTAGAAAATATAAAGCACCACTCAATTGTGATTAAATACAGTAGTGATGAATCTGTACTTGTCTTTCTCTCCAAGGAAAACAGTGTTAATTAGTATAGTACCTTTTAGTGTATGGTGGAATAAGATGTTCCAGCATGTAAATGTGTATATTTGCAAATAAACTATTCAGCTATTCTATCAAGTACCTAAATGGTGGGCAAAAGAAAGTTAATTTTCATCACAGACATTATTAATAGATTCTTTATATGGTCCAAGAGCCAAAAAAGTTCCTCATGTACACATGAAGTGTAATTAAACATAATTAAAACTTTATAAAGACGTAATAAATGTAGGCTTCATCCTTTAGGAGTTTGGGAAATGTAGGTCCTAATACCTCACACAAAGAACAACAGAAAGGCAGAGGATGTGATACCTTACCTTGACCTGGGTAGAATGGCTAAAAAATAATCCTCATCCAGGCGGGCTTAACTTTAAGACATTCAGGCTGCTTGCAGAAGTTAAGCACCCTCACCCTCCCAAAAATGGCACTTTACTTTAAATTCTGTGCCCTCCCACGCCAAGCTGAACACGTGCCCAGAACAGGCAGCGCATTAGTTTGACCTGACTTGCTTGATGTCTGTATGGATCAGGAGCTCTAGTAGGGCTTTTTGGGCACTTTTATCTAATAGCTGATAGACTCAGCTTTAGAAAAAATCACCAAAAAGCCCCACTGAAATGTCTGATCTATACAGACATTGAGGAGTTGGTTCAAAGCAATACTCTGCTTCTTCTGGTAAAGTGCCTCTTACTTTATTTTTTTTGTAATATCTACAAGCAGCTTTAGCAGCTACTCAGGATGGGTTGACACACGTTAATGGGTAAATGGTCCCATTTTAAGGGCCTTTATGATGCTTTAAAGGTAACCTGAACATCACCCTGAAACTGCCTGGCTTGCACTGTTGGGGTGGGACATAGTAAATAAAGAACAATTATAAAGCCAAAAGTCTGACTGACATGCCAGGACAACTAACTACAGTCCGTGACAGCCTGTGTATATTTGTGAGTGTCCAGAGATGGGCTCTACACATAAACACGCTTCATGTTTAGGGTAAGGAAGCTGGCTGCTGGGCTTTCTTTCTAAAAAGAGAATAAGGCAGACCACATAATTAGGAAATGAGGTTATATTCTCCTTTCTCAGACAGGCTCTACAGGGAAAGAAAAAAAGCTCAGACCACCATATTGATATCATTTGAAATGACCATATTTGGAAGAAGATTATCTGCCTCCCTCAATTGGCTCCTTTGCTCTGGAAGCCAAGGGAAAGGCACGGTCTGAGGCATCTTTGATCTGACACTAAGGCATCTTGCCTTGAAGCTTTAACAAGAAATACTTGGATATTTCACCTGGCTAGATCAGAAAGGACCAGGGGAGGGAAGAAAATCATTGTCTGCTGGTGTGCAGCTATGTGAAAGTTCATGTGGAGTTGAAGTAGTTTGTTGTACTGTTCCATAGGCAGCAGTCAGGCCTGCAAGCTTTCTTTGATTGCTTTACTCTATACTCATACCTCCGCTCACTCAGCCCTATAGAACTCCAACACTGAGCGTGGCTTGCACACTATCTGTCTAGGTGCCTGTCAGCTGACTCTCAAGTTGCATGCTCCTTTTTTTGGAATTTTGAAAGTATTTATTTAAGAGAAGGGATGTTTTTATTTCAGAGAAAGCAGAACAGTTGTTTGGAGGTTTAACCTGTTCATATTTATCTGTTCCTCTTGGTTCCCTATTACTCAATTCCAATTCATATCCTTTCTAAAGTCAGTCTTTCCTTTCCCTAACATTCCTTTTTAACCTAGTAAATATCTTAAAGAAAGACAGTTTAAAATTATTAGTAAGGACCATGTTTTCAGTAAGCCCTAAATACTTTATATGCTGGAACAATATTATCCCACAAAAAACAATCACAAACACAAATTACACCCAGGATTGAAAAGTAATTTGAAGTAATTGTGTCTTTTTGCAATATATTGTAAGTGCACATTTGGAAATTAGAGGCACAGGTACTCTGATTTAGCTCCACAGTTCCCTTCTGGTTAGTATAAAAGGCAAGCACAAATTGCTTACACAGTGAGAGGTTGAACCTTTTGAAAAGATTAGCAACTTGAATACCTGTTACATAGAATATTTTGTGTAGAGAAATGCTTATGATATAATACATTAACAGAAGATGGAGTGACACCAAAAACTGTAGAACATTTTTTAGAGAATTAGAATTTTGATATCACATAAGCCAATTTTTTGGCAAGAGCAGAAGGTATTTGGAAGCATCACAATTTCCTGAATGCTATCAAAAAGTATTATTTATTTAAGAGAGGAAAGGATTTTTGGGGTGGTATCTTTTATTGGACCAACTGCATGGTTGGGGTGGACTTAGGCTTTCAAATGCAATGCATTCTTTCTTTGGTCACTGAATGAAGATGAATGAATGAAGACGCATGCATTGCATTCAAAAGCTTGTGGGTATGTGCACATGTTCGCTGTATCCAATCTATGATCACGCAGCTTACTTTAAGCTGCGTGATCATAGATTGGGAGTGGCATGTGGACATGTTTGCTGGTGTACATGGTCTGGGAGCAGTGCTGGGAACCCGATTTAACTCAGTTAGGAAGGCTAGCAGGTCTGGGGTTGGCTGGCAGGTCCATGAGGACGGTTGGTGGGTATGCAAGGGGGCTTGTCTGTCCAAGGGTGGGAGGGTCGGGACGTGAAAAATAGCTCAGCCAGAGGGGAGATGGGAGTAGAAAAAGCATAATCCTGGGGCTGAGACCCATTCTTGGGCTTCCCCAGCACTGGGGCTGCGCTCCAAATGTGTGCAGACATTCAATATAGCAGGCTAACCCAGTCCTGATCTAATATAGTTCACCTCCTCAACTGAACTACATTAGATCAGGCTGGCCACTTTTTGTTCAGTCTAACCTCCCTGAACATTTGTACAGATTGGCACTTAGGTCAACCTAACCCTAGTTAAGGACACCTACATGTAACATTTGCACATGCCCTGTTTAAGTCTATCCTAACCATCCATTTAGTTCAATAAAAGATATCCCCCACAAAAATCCTTGCATCTCACATTTTCTGGACCATCAGAACTACAACATTATTCCAGTGCCTTATTTTTTAGATTTATATGTTGCCCTTCCCAACAAAGGGTTAGGGGCAAAAGCAACATGTGAAATAATAGAATATGAAAGAAAAGCTCCTTAAACAGTGTCTCAGCCTATCTTGGCTGGCTAAATGCATGCCCAAAAAAGAAGGTCTTACAACATTTCTGGAAGATGTCCAGACTCAGGCTCTGGCAGGCCACAAGGGAGAGGAAGTTACAAAGCTGAATAGCAAGAATGACCTCCCATATGTTTTTGCCAGTGACATGTCTGGTATCTATTGGACTGATGGTACCAATAGAAGATTACTGATCTTTGGGATCACGATAAGGCCTAATGGAAAAGGTAGGCCCTGAGGTACATAGGGCCCAGACCATTTCCAATCCTGTAGTTCAAAACCAGAACTTTGAATTGTACCTGGAAAGCTATTGCAAGGCAGTGCAGACCCTGGGACACTAGAGTTGTCCTCCTAGCTACCCACCCTGGTTATTCATGCACAGGCTTGTCTTTCCGTCATATCACATAAAGTTGAAGAAAGTAATAGGTCAGAGGAAGGACTGAGAATGGTTCTTGAGCCACTTAAATGGGTATAAAGCAGAGTTTAGGTATCTAAATTTGAAACAGAGATTAAAAAAAAAAAAGACCTGTTAGGGTGGAGGATGGGAGGCAGGAAGAGCCCCACCTTGAGTCTGGGGCAGGTAGCTGGGCTTTTCCAACCCCAGGCCTAACCTCTGAACCTATGCAGATGTCTGCTTGATTGGACTAACCCATTCCTGATCTAAGTCAGTTCACCTTCTCAGGTGAACTCATTTACATCAGGCCTGCCATTTTTAGTCTGATTTATCACCTCCCCCCCACTTTCCCCATCCTCTCCAAACAGCTGTACCAATTGGCATTGACATTGACCTAATCCTGTAACATCTGTACATACCCCCAGTGGCACAGTTGGCAAGATCTATGTCTAGTTATGATTTGACTGGATTCCTATTTCTTTTTCTTGACACAAATAAGAGAGTGTTGGGGAATGTTTCAAGTGTGGGTCCACTGACCACTTGAAACCTCAGTGCCCTGTGATATTGGCAAAAGATGACAGACCCCCAACTCCAGGCAGTTGGAGCCATAGACATATATGAAGGGGTCCTCAGTACATATGTGTGATTTAAACTGCTGCCATGGGAGTGGAACTTGTTAAAGAAATCAAGGTTAATGGTAAAGTATGTCTGGGGTGGAGGGATACAGGATCCCAAATTTCTGTGTTCTATGAATGTTAAAGAGAGCTGCTAGGCTAGGCTGGGTTGGCCCCACCCCAGTATGCTTGCAGCCAATACCAGGAGTGATATAGAAGAGGGGAGTCAGGCTCAGAGGGAAGAGGACTCTCCTGGTTTCTGGTCAGACATTCTTCCAGGTCAGCCCAGATGCCTGGATAGTTTATTGAACAGGGACTGAGGAGCAGCTGTGGTGCCCCATTACACCTGGCCATACTCATGCAGCAGAGTGGGGGACCAATTGCCTTACAGAAACCCCGCATGTAGCTTGGGTAGCATCTGACACCCTGGGCTTTTGTCACTGAGGGGACTGTCATAGGGATCCTTGTATTAAACTGAATTACGCTCCAGAGCAAGCAGACTCATGTTTTAGTTTCATAGTTTCTAGGGTTGGAAGGGACCTGAGCAGATCATCTAGTCCGACCCCCTGCCATGGCAGGAAAGAATACTGAGGTCAAAC
>NW_017728886.1:39035709-39048247 GCF_001723895.1 Crocodylus porosus
GCACCACTTCTCTTGGAAGTTGGTTCCAGATCCTAGCTGCCCTGACCGTAAAGTAGTGCCTCCTGATATCTAGCCTAAATCTACCCTCTGCCAGCTTGTGACCGTTATTCCTGGTCATTCCTGGTAGTGCTCGGGGAAACAGGGACTCCCCCAGTGCCTGCTAGTCCCCTCTGACTATTTGCAACAGGCTACTAGATCTCCCCTCAGCTTTCTCTTGTGGAAGTATTGCACACTAAAAGACTCCAAGGCCACCTATGTTTAAAAAAGAACAAATGCTATACCGGGGGAAAGAAAGCATGAATTTGCAACTTGGTTATTCCAATTACTAAGTATAGGTGACTGAAAAAAATGTAAATCTTTCTCCATCTAAATTAACGTTATAACAATATTTATATTACATAAAATGTCAGTAATTGGTACTAATTATGTAACTGTCATTTTTCAGGTTTTGTTCATTAAATAAATTAAGCGTTATTTTGATAAAATATAATTTAAAGATTATTAAGTGTAGTGCTGTTCTGTCTAGTGATTTAAAATTGTGTGTGTGGGGGGGTGTTGATTTTTTTTCCCCAATGCTGAGGACCTGAGTATGATAGTTTCCCAATCAGTGAAGATGTGATAATAGATTTTCATCCAGCATTGGTCATTTGTCTAGTTTCATTTCTAAAGCCTTGAGTCTACCAATCAGAACTGGATGGATATATGTAACCTTTTGCCATTATTTGTTGCTGCCTGTCATTCAAGCAACCTATTGGTCTAGATTACTTAATCTGAAATGCTGAAACATCAGTTTAAGCATCTTGTTTCTATCTCATGTCCTTTGAATAATAATAATGTTGATACTAATGCAGTGACTTTGCTGGGAATTGCATCTGTTTCAGCAAATGAAAATTAATCACTGTCTCTTACCTTCTACATAATGGATGACATAAAGCACAAGTAATAAGCTCATATGATATATTTGCCGAATCCCAAGTGTGGATAAGAATATTTCCAGAAATATGTCCCTTTCTCTTTTCCTTGTTGACAAATAATACAAGAAAGACATGGTAGAGTATATGGTGCCTACTAGACTTTGACAACAAGTAGGCTGTACAGGAGGGATAGGGCAGGGAGGAAAGGTGGGGGCATGGTGCTCTACATTAAGGAGGAATATATATCCTCGTCAATTAGCAAAGAATTAGAGGAGGGGCACTCTGAAGTGCTCTGGGTTAGAATACAAGGCAGTCGAGGGGAAAGAGATTTAATGGTGGGCGCCTACTATAGACCACCCAACCAAAGGGAAGAGCTAGAATTCTTAAGTCAGCTTATGGAAGTAGTTAGGTCAAAGGATGTGTTCATCATGGGTGACCTGAACTTTCCAGACAGGTCTGGGAAGAGCAATCAGTCAGGTCTGACCGCTCACGTAGGTTCCTAACCAGAATGCAGGACCTCCATCTAACCCAGGAGGTGCATAGCCTCACCAGGGGAGATTCCTTGTTGGACCTGGTGCTGGCCACCAGCAATGACCTGGTGAGGGGGCTGCAGGTGCTCGACCACCTGGGTGACAGCAATCATCACCTGCTGGAATTCACCATCCAGGGCCAGGTGGCAAAGGCCTGCAGCAAGGCAGCAGCCCTAGATTTTAGGAGGGCGGACTTCAGTGAGCTAAGGAGAATAGTCGGGGAAGCACTAAGGTCCCAGAGGGGAGGGGAGCCAGGTGTCCAAAAAAAGTGGTCACTCCTTAAGGAGACGATCCTCCAAGCCCACGGGGGCTTTTGTGCCCTCCTGCCCCCTTTGATCCCAACATAGATCAAAGGGGGCAGGAGGGCGCAAAAGCTCCTGTGGCTCACCAAAAGCATCTGGGAGTGTCTCCTAGCTAAAAGGGAGGCGTACAACCAATGGAAGGGAGGAGCCATCACCAGGGAGGATTATACTGTGGTTGTTTGGGGATGCAGAGGGGCAGTCAGGAAGGCCAAGGTGGAGATAGAATTGGGACTAGATTCCCGGATTAAGGACAGCAAGAAGTCCTTTTTTAAATACATAGGGGGCAAAAAGAAGGTACGGGTAATGTGGGGCCCTGCAGGACGCGCTAGGAAATTTGGCCATCACACCAAATGGCAGGGGGTCGGACTTGATGATCTGCTCAGGTCCCTTCTGACCCTACTAACTATGAAACTATATCACTGGTATCAGTAAGTTATAAGAACCTGAATGGAACAGAATGAAATGCAACAGCAGTAGAAGATCTGAAATCCCTGGATATTAGTTGTGATACTGTTACTGAGTTAGAAAGAATAACCCTGGACTGAAAATGTCCCTTTGTTTTACGTAAGTTATGGTGAGACTTAATTCTTACAGATAACAGTCAAGTTCTAAATAGTTTATTAGCTAATTTTAAAAGTTTAAAAAAAGCAAATCTTGTGCTTTGCAAGGCAGAAATAATATTTAAAATCTGGGAACAAATTAAAATATGAGCAGTCTGTGAGCACTCTGAGGAGAATAATGCCATAAGGAAGTAGAGATTCATAAAAAGAAATCAGGTTAAGTGAACTTGGTTTTTGTCAGGATAATATAGACAGAAAGGGTGAATAAGGATGTATCTCTTGACTTCAGCAAGATATAACATCACTCTACAATGTTAAAGGGCACGTCTACATGTGCATTAAAGTGCCGTTACTAGTGCACATTAAATATAGGCTCTCCAATATGAGGTACTAAATAAATGTATATTAAGTTGCGCTAATGTACATTAGCGCAAGTGCATGCTTTTTAGGTAATGCTTAATGTACAGTAGCCTGTCCTACTGCACATCAGCATATTAGCATGGTTTTTTACAATGCTTCTTTAATGTGCAGTAGAATAAACTACTGCGCCTTAAAGTGCACATGTAGACATGGCCACAATCTACTATTTTAATGTCATAGATATGACTTGTCTACATCCACAGACAGCATATTCTTGTCAATTTGATGTTTGGAGGCTTTAAACCAGTTGTAGAAGTTCTGTTCTCTGGGTACCAGTATAAGGAAAATCTAAAATGAAAGGTTCTAGTCGGAAACGTCCCTTTTTTGTTGATTTCTATACATTTCTGTCTGGTTAGATATTGTTCATGAGTAGTATGTCACTACAATACCACCTTACTCAATATTTTTCCTTGCCTTCTGTGTCATTCTGGGATCAAATGACAATCTGGTGTAAATCCACTGAAGTGGATGTATTTATAGGAAGGAAACATTTGATATGTACCTGTTTCCCCACAAAACTATTATATTATTGTAATTGTCCTCTTACTGATATCCTCCACATTTATACTACAGCATTTGGTTTATTGGGAACCTGAGAGGTTGCCATTCTCCTCAGGCTTTGGTGAACACATGGGACACAGGCCCAGGCATTCTGTGGCTTCCATGCTATGAAGACTGAGAAAGCATCTCTGAAAAATAAAAGGAGGTCTCTGATGATGCATACCAAAGTTTAAAAGTGTGTGTTTGTCAAAAAGTCACACTTACAGAAACAAAGCTTCTCCCCCCACCTGTTCTTCCCCTCCCCCTCCACTGCTGGCCTTACCCCCCCTTGTGGTGTCCCTGACCCCCTGCACCACTGCTGCTGCCACCCTAGGCTGCTGTGGTGGACCGGCTTCTCCCCTACCTCGGGCCTGCTTTTTCCCTCCCCCACACTGCTGGCCTTACCCCCCCTTGTGGTGTCCCTGACCCCCTGCACCACTGCTGCTGCCACCCTAGGCTGCTGTGGTGGACCGGCTTCTCCCCTACCTCGGGCCTGCTTTTTCCCTCCCCCACACTGCTGGCCTTACCCCCCCTTGCGGTGTCCTGCCCCCGACCCCCTGTGCTGCTGCCACCTCCAAGGAGCTTTGCTCCCCCGTTCCATTCACTCCATTGCTGCCACCTCCAGGGAGCAGGGGGATCTCGCTCCCCTGCTCCATTCCATGACCCCACTATCATGGCAGCACTTCAATGTACCACCACCTCTTGTCCGAATGCCGTATTCACATTCTGATTGTTTTTTTCCATCAGCCAATCTGAGTGTGAATAAAGCATTATGGACAGACAGACAGACAAAGGCTTTTATAATATTAAAATTTTTACCAATAAATCATGTTTTTGAAGCTAAGTGAGAGTTTTATTTACTTGTTTTACATATAGTAACCCTAAAATGCAAGGTCTAGAAGTTCAGGGAAGGCTATAAAGTTCTGAAGGACCAAAGTCTGGTCTGTGTTTCTGTTAGAGTTAAGGTGAACATTAAAAGAGGGAAGTGTAATAGTGGGCATTTATACATGAGATGCTACGCCATTGTAGTAACAAGCTATGGTGACATAGTTTTCACTATGGTGATGTAGCGTTGGTGGGCACTACCTGTAATGCCGCTGCTACTGCACAGTAGCAATGAGCTACTCAGTAACTTGTTGCTCAGTAGCTCATTGTTACTGCACAGTAGGGTTGAAAATGACCCATGCACCAGTGGGATGGTGCATTACTGGTGGGTACTGTGCAGTCATTTAGCACTTAGTACTTACCAGAGGAGGTGCCTATTCAGCATTTTATTCTTTTAGCTGAACTATGCTTGCACTTTCATGTTTCTTTTCTTTTATTTCTTTTAAAGGGGCAGGCATTTATTTCGTATTATTTTGCACTTTCTGCGAACATACATTATCACAGAAGAAATAATCAGCAGTTAAAACAAAAAGCTCAGTATTATCCATGTTAATTTCCAACAAGGATGCCATTTCTCTTGCACCATGAATGTTCTGAAGAGCATATATCATATGATATATTTCAGCAAATCTCAGGCTTTTAGAGTGGGGGGAGCAGGTGCTTGAGACCTACCTTCACTGAGGTCCACCAGTTCCCTTCGATAGGGGAGGAGGAAGGTGGCAGCCAATATCAAAGTGAGGGGAAGGAGAGAAGGTGGGGATAGAGGAAGTGAGTTTTCCTCTGGTAAGCATCTCCCACCATAGGGGAGGGAGTACCTCAAGTGCCTGCCCAGAGGAGGAGGGAGGACAGTGGAGGGAAGGAGGGAGAGAGTGAGTAGCACCTGCTGTAGGGAGGACTGAGGGCCCCTGATCAGAGGGCCAGGGCTAGTCACTTTAAGGCTTGAAATTGAGCATTTACCACTCAAATTTGATTTGTTCACGTACTAAATATTTAAGTCACATTTAACCACATTATGTCCAGTTACTTGGCTGTTGCCAAGTCCAATTACTTGAAAATGAAGGCAGCAAGGTGGTGAAAATTGTTAAAGAGTAGAACCTTCTTTAAAGTCTGTCAGTTCAGGGCAACAAATTTGAAACCAAATCCAGAGAGTGATAGTCCTCCATCTCCACTCATTTTGAGTACAGAGAAGAAACAGGGCAGATCTGACCATCCAGATAATAAATCTAGATGAAGATCAAGGGAGGGAGGAGTTTGGGAGCCAAATGGAGAGCCGGTTGAATTGTTTCTCTATGCTACAAATGGAAGACAGACATCAGACTGGACAATGCTGGCGCAAGGATATATGCTATACTTACGCTTAATTGTAGCCTTAACCCAATGTTTCTCAACCTCATTAGACTCAAGTCGCCTCTCAGAAAATATTAGTTCTTACTTTATTTTTCTGTATTAATTGTAGATCATTTCTCTGTTGCAAAGAATTCAAAAAGACCATGACAGATCAGAATGTTTTTCATCCAATGGATTCCTATTTGGAATTTCTGGACTTATTTTGTGAATCATGTAAGTTGTTGCATATCTAACAGTGCTGATACTGTGCAGCACCCTTAAAAGGATCACGTGGCATCCCAGGGTGCCACAACACCCCAACTGAGAAATCTTCCTTATCCTTACTAACCACCACAAAGCTGCTGCTCACAGAACCAGAGAAAAACAAGACTAGGCAGAAGGGGAAGCCAGTCTGTTGCAGAGCCCTACCATACTCTTTGCTAAGAGAAGTATTAAGAGATGCAGCAGACTGTAAAATGGCTATCACTAGGTATAGGCACATGTTGCTGCTTGTATCTCTGTGGAGTAAGCAGCAAAAGATTCCTCAATTCACTACACCTCTTTTCCCTCCTCTCCTCTATAATTCCTTTAGTTTCTGTTCCTTTCTCCCTTTCTAGCAATAATCATGAGGCAGCCAGGAAGCACATCCTCCCTCCACAAGTGTGCTTGTCTCTGCTGATCATGCTTGAGCAAATTAAGTTAGGGGAAGGAAGGGCACTCAGAAAATAAGGGAAGGGGAGAGATGAATATTTCAGCAGCAGCTGGTTAGGGATGATTGAATGAGGAGGCAAGATGTTGGATCCAGACCCCAGATGGCCTTAAATCTACACATAATCCCCGTGAGTGATAATTAAACCTATTCTTCAGTCCAATAATATGGCAATGGAAAAGTAGGGAATGTTTAGCTGTTTTGGTTTTTTTTACATATAAATGTTATTTTGTCTATTTTAGTCTAATTTGGTTAAATGTTTATTAATGCATAACTGCACTTGATTGAGTCATGCTAGAGAGAGAAGCCATAATCAGTTTTTCATGGTTATATGCCACAGACTGAAATATCCTTTTAACAACACATGCTTCTGGCTGGTTATTTGTGCCTTTCTGTCTTAGCTATGGTATCTGTACTGTCCTTTATTTTTTCCCCACGTATTTTTTTTCCTAGAATGATATACGTGGATGATGTATTTTGATATAAAATCAGAACACTGAAGACTTCTTCACCAACAAGCAGCTTGTTCCCTTCTTGTTTGAAGAAGCGGAAACTCCTGAATGCAGACGTATTTGTTTGATAACATATTTCCTGTCTTTACGTACAGTTAAAAAGATCTGCTGCCCTTGCAATAGCTAGCTATTTTTTATTTTGACTCAATAATTCCTTTCAGAATGCATGCATTATGGTCACAGTCTGAGACTACTCATTTTCATTTTATCTTCCCTATAACCTTACATCATTTCAGCCCCAATAAATCAACTGTGTATAGTTTCCTTTAAATTCCTGGAAAAGTAGCAATCTGAGTGCCCTGCTGTAGTAGAGTTCTTATGCTACAATTTGCGGTGTGGAGAAGAGCAAAGAGAAAAGGAAAAAGCTGTAAAGGACATTAAAAACTATGGAAATGAGGAATGGAGAATAAGCATCATGCTCTTTTCTTCTGAAGCATGTGAATACAGCACTGCATGGTTCAGGCCCCATAACTCTTAAGGAGAACCTAGAAGTAGGTGATCTCCTGGCTTCTTTCCTAAAGTCAGCTGAAACATCTGTGCCATTGTGAACAGTGTTAGCTTTCTGTTGCTGCCATGGAGGTTTAGAGAACACCTGAAATATAGGACTAGCCTTCTGTGTGATTATCCCTTGCACCCGTGAAGACAGAACTTGTTTTCTCGCATCTTCAGCCTCAGGTGGGGTTCAGAGGCCGTCCCCATTCTGCAAGACGATAAAGTTTTCCTGTGTATAAGGGAGCAAACTCCACCCTTTGAACCTCCCTGACTCTGAAGCCCTGTCAAGCTCAGACATAGCATGATTTGAGCTTTATGGAATGGTCTGTAACACATAAAGAACAAAGAGATGTTTGTGTTGTGTTTTGTTGAACATGTTGTACTGTGTTTTGCCATGTTATAATGCCTTATTTCATATCTCTGGCAACTTCAAAGCTGGCACACTAATTGTGCTAAATTCTAGTAATATTTGAAGAATACTTTAGACATGTTTGTGCCTTCATACAAATAAGGATGAACAGTTATCACTGTAGTTTGGGTATATGTTTTTTTTGGCAGTATATCTTTTACAATTTTGTGACTCCTGAACAGTTAGCTTATAAATTGCACTGGGCGTGTTAGGGAGTTTGTTTCATAGATTCCTAGATTGTAAGGCTGAAAGGGACATTGGAAGATCATTGGGTCCATCCCCCTGCACCAGGCAGCAAAGGCAACTGGGGTCCTCTTAAAGATTTCCAGGGTAGGCGATTGCACCACCTCTGGAGGGAGCTTATTCCACAGTCTGGATACTAACTTTGAAGAAGTTTTTCCTAATGTTGAGCCTGAAATGGTCTTCCAGGAGTTTGTGACTATTACCCCTGGTTTTCCCCAAGTTGTTCACCAAGCCCTTGATGTACTCCCCTGATGTAGCGGTAAGCTGCTACCAAGTTCCCTCTCAGCCTTCTCTTTTTCAGGCTGAAAAGTCCCAGGTCCTTCAGCCTTTCCTTGTATGGCTTGCCGTGCAAGTCTCTGATCATACAGGTGGCCTTCCTCTGGACTCTCTCAGGCTTTACCATGGTCTTGTTAAAGTGTGACATCCAGAACTGGATGCAGTACTCCAGTTGGGGTTTCACCAATGCTGAGTAGAGCAGAAAACTTACTTCCTTGATTTTGATGAAGATGCACCGATGGATACATGCCAGAGTATTATTTGCTCTGCTGGCAACAGCGTTGCACTGCCGGCTTATAGTCATATAGTGGTCTATTATTACCCCCAAGTCCCTTTCGGTCATGGTGCTGGTCAGTTTGGTGCCACCAATCCTGTAGGTGTGTAGGGGGTTCTTTGTCCCCAGATGGAGCACTTAACATTTCTCAATGTTGAACTTTACCTGGTTCTGACTCGCCCAACATGCCAGCTTGTCTAGATCCACCTGTATTTGTAGCATATCTTCAAGCGTGACCACACTTCCCATAACTGAAATATAATGGAAATATAATGTGGATAGCAATCTTTGAAGATACTGAGCACTCTTCTGAGGCACCAAAGAGCCTTGACTTTAGTGGAAGTTGAAGGTATCAAGAAAGTTGTAGGACAGATTTTCTTGAAAAGAAAGTAGCAGCATGTATATATCTGTGATCCAGGACTTATTTTTCATAGAGCTTAAAAGTATTGTTTTTACTGATAATCCCTCCATTTACAGTTTCTGGCAAATAGCTTTTATTCTCCAAGCATTAACATTTCCAAATGCCTTTCTTCCTGTTCCCAGTAAGAATATTGCCCTTTATTTCCATGGGACATATGAGGAGGCCCTTAGTCACAGTTGTGCTTACTAGACAAAGACCCATATTAGAGGCAGCGCAGAACTATATCCCTCAAGAGGAATCTTTAAATATGTTCCAGAATTCTGAGGCTTATAGGAAGTATGTGCCTGATCTTACATTTCATAAGCAATACTGTACAAACTTCACCCTGTGGCCAAGCAGATACCAAGCACTTGTGAGATTCTAATGGAGAGAGGTCCTTTTGTCTAGATTCACAGATTCACAGAAGTTTAGGGTTGGAAGGGACCTTGTGAAATCATTGGGCCCACCCCCCCTGCTCTAGGCAGGAAAGACTTCTGGGGTTAGATAACCCCAGGAAGGTGAGCATCTAGTCTCCTTTTGAAGATCTCTGGGGTAGGTGTCTACACCACCCCTGCTGGGAGTCTATTCCAGAATCTGGTCATACAAACCATGAAGAAGTTTGTAGTCGTCATGGTTCATGATTTCAATTGATCTTCATCTTCATGGGTTCATGATTTCAGATGATTTCAATTGGTGCTTGCTCCAGCTTTGGAGAGGTTCAGCTGCCCATCCTCTGCAATAATCAGAAGGGAACTGCTCTTTCATTGTGAGTGAATTACACTCCCTCATTTCATTCCTTCACTCTTTGTTCACTCCATTTTCATCCACACTAGAAGTACTGGAAAGAAGAGATGCTTAGTGTACCCTATTCTACCTTTCATATCTGTGAAAAAGCCAACTGTAGTCTGGCACTTTGCATGTAAGGTAAAATGAAGCTATGATTTTTTTAGTACTTCATTGAGGTCTCTAATCAGAATGTCTGTTATTTAAGCTTTAGTTTATCCTCAAACAAGTTATTGAATGGTATGATGATTTCTCCTTCCTTGCTCTCACTACTGAAAGTAATCATAGAATAGAAAAGTAGAGCAAGAAGGGCCTCATGAGGTCATCTAGTCCCGTGCCCAGCTCAAGGCAGAATCATCCCTCACTAAACCATCCCAATCAAGTGTCTGTCTCTTGTCAGTTCCAAGGGTGGAGAGTCCACAACCTCTCTAGGTAGCCTGTCCAACACTAAACCACCTTCGTGGTGGGAATGATCATCCTTATATCCAACCTAAATTTCCTTTGTTGCAGTTTGAGACTCTTGCTCCTAATCTTGTCCCTTATGGCACCGGAGAGCAGTCTATCTTCATCCTCTCTATAACCACCATTCAGGTACTTGAAGACTACTGCCAAATCCTCCTTCAGTGTTCTCTTCTCCAATCTAAATAATCCTAGTTCTTTCAGCCTTTTCTGAAAAAGCTAGGTTTTCCAGGTCTGAAATTATTTCTGTCACTCTTCATTGGATTCTCTCTAATCTGTCCACATATTTCTTGAAGTGTGGGGCTGAAAACTGGACAAAATACTCCAGATGAGGCCTCAACAGCGATGAAAGATCACTTCCTTTGGTGTGGTAGCCTGATAGGTGTGCTGTAGGAATCCCTTGTAGAGAGGTCCTGTGGCACACAATTAGCAAATAAATGTTTTCCCCTATAAGGCAGAGTATGACAAGGGGCTAGGGTATCTGTTTGCTCACAACTTGTGCCGCCATTCAGTTTTTTGTGGTGGCACATGGAGAACATCTGTACTCTGAGAGAATCCATCAGGAGGCATCTCTCTCACTGCAAGCATTCCCTGCCTGGTTGTCCATGTTGTCCAGATTGTTGTCTCCACAAAACCAGACCAGGACCTAGGTGGAAGCTTCAGCAGTCAGTGGCTCTTCTTGGACAAAACCCCCTAGGTACAGGCAGAGGAGAGAGAGCTGTGGCAGTATCCTTTGCATTGTTATATTCTCCAGCCTTCTTGCTGATTCTTCTACTAGCTCCTTCTTCCTCTTCTGTGCTACCTCATACAAAATGTTTTCTTCTTCCTTTGGTGCTCTGACACAGCAGGCTTACATTGAAGGAAAGATAAAAAAACAAACAAAAAACCCCACAGGTGGGACAAACTCCCCTTTGGAGTCTCTGTCCTTGTACACACAGCTGTTAACTTCTGAACTTATTGCCCTCCTCTCTGCTCACTGCCCGTTCAAGGAGACATTCAAACTACCCTGTCTCAGGTCTTTATTTTTAAAAAGGGGAAAAAGTTTCCCTAAATCACAGTGGTACAGCGGTGCTGAGGATAAGCTGTCTTCATGTTGATAAGGGGGACCGTGCAAGTACCCAGACAGGGAATATTTCATTCTGCAAGCCATGATCTGAAGAAGTGATGGCCAACTTCTTGGCAAGTGTGCCACAAATTAAGTCCAAAGTATGAGTAAAGCCAGCACTGTTTACCACTAAAACCGAATCCTGTCTTTGGGACATAACAGTACTGAATTTGGTGGCACCTACCCTTACAGCATCCACAGGACCCAATTCTCAACCCAACACCAACCCCTGACTCCTCTTTCCTCCTCCCAGCTGTTGCTCTGATGCCCTTCCCCTCCCTGACTGCTTCTCCTTCCTCCTCCCAGCTGCTGTTCTTTCTGTTTTTTGCCTCCCTGAGTGCTGCCCCGATATTCGTTGCTGGTGCCCCTTTAACTTGGCACCCGGATCCCACATGCTAAACACTGCCTTTGTCAGTTGTGGCGTGTGTGCCATGGGTTGGCCACCACAGGTCTGACGTATACATATAACCAGTATTGTAACTGAGGGGTGATAACTGGGGCAGCAGTCCTGTGTGCTGCCTTTGGCAGCTGGACACACTTACACAGCAGGAGCCAGCACTACCCCATGGCTCACAATTGCTCTGGGTGCAGAGCTACCCTGCTACACCTCTGTGTATAATACATGAGTTAAACAGAATCCTTTTTTAAAAAATATAGCAACACTGGCTCCAACAGTACACCGTTATAGGTGGGATGCAGAGGAAGGAAGGAGGAAATTATCCTTAATGTCCCAGCTGCACTTGAGAAGCAGGTTTTTATGGCAGTTGAAAGTTGGGGGGGGGTGTTATTTATTTTTGGTTTTTTAAAAGATTTTTCCCCCTCAGGGGAATCTGGTAGGTGTTCTTTCACAGCAGGCACTGGAGCTGATTGTTTTTCTTTGAACTGTTTTTTATTAGTGAGAGTTGGTGAGTTACAGATAATCCAAGAGACTGTTTATATTGTCTGTTGCACTTGGACCGTAACTACTCTGTTATCTCAGCTGTTCCCTCCACAACCAATTGGGTCACTGAAACCCTCTTCCAAAGAAAGCAGATGATTTTTTTTTAACAAGGACCAGTTCCCATTTCCCCAAAACACTGTTAAGTGTTCATTTGTTAAATGTCTCTGACACTTGCAGCACAGTACAAAAAATACTGAGATCTCTAACCCTGGAGAATATTGACACACCTCTGAAGTGCTGCTTGGCACATCACCAGGGAATACACATGAGGGATCTTTTTAGTGGGAAAAAAAATTGCATTTTTGCATCATAGTTTCATAGATTCATAGTTTGTAGGGTTGGAAGGGACCTGAGCAGATCATCTAGTCCGACCCCCTGTCATGGCAGGAAAGAATACTGGGGTCAAACGACCCCAGCAAGATGTTCATCTAACCTCCTCTTAAAGATCCCCAGGGTAGG
>NW_017728886.1:39050427-39052055 GCF_001723895.1 Crocodylus porosus
CTTCTTATTGTCCTTAATCTGGGAAGCTAGTCCCAGTTCCATCTCTGCCTTGGCCTTCCTAACTGCCCCCCTACATCCCCGAGCAACTACAGAATGGTCCTCCCTGGTGATGACCCCTTCTTTCCACTGGGTATAAGCCTCCTTAATTATTTCTTATGTTCCCCTCTGAAAATCAGCATGTGCAGGACTCACTTTCTTTTTAGGGCTCTGCTACTGTTAGTGTTACCATTACTGGGTTTTTTGTTGCAAAAAACCCCCCAAACCTCTCTGACATCAGGAAGCCTTCTGTTTGGGGGTTCATGTGCATTTCTTTCCACTTCCCTTCACAACATGAAAAATACACTTTTTTTAACTGAAAACATTTGTGAAGAAAAGATTCATTTTTTCCTAGAATGTCCTATTTTCTTGTTGAAACAGAAAACTTTGAAATTTAGAATTCTACTTGTTTTTCCCTCCCCTTTGCTCTGACTTTATTTTAATTTATTTTATTGATAGCAATAGAACAAATCTGTCTGGGTGATTTGTGTGTGTGTGTGTAGGTGAAGAAAAATCTCAGTTTTTTCTTTTTGCAACTTGTTTTCAAAACTTTCTTAAAGTCAAAGAAGGTTTGAAAATGCAGAGAGTAATGTAAAGAAAAATGAAAAAGTGGTGAGGGGAAATCACTCTTTTCTCCCCCAAACACTCTGGACATCACTTTATAGAACTGGGTCACACAAGATGAAGAAAGTGGTGATGGCATCTATGAGATGAATGAAAATGAGTTAGACATTTTTAACAATAATATTTCATAAATAATTGAAGCCTGCTGGAAACTTGACCTAATTTTAATGTTACTAAGCAGAAACAGTAGACAAGTCTTTAACACTTTGTTTCCCATCCACTTTTTTAACCATCTCTGTCCTAAATACATACTTCCTCTCTCCTAGGCAGGACAGTTACAATGCCAGTGAACATGGGAAGTGAATCAGAGAGAGAGGAGGCAGTAAGCCTATTTTTTCAGTCTAGAGATAACCCAGTTTATCAGACTTTGGTTTAGCCAGCCGATGAGTGAATGTCCCCACAGTGAAGCTCCACCCACATTACTGTCTCTTATGTTTCTCTTTTTTATCCATGTTTGTCTAGTGGAGTGGTACTCAACCTTTTTAGACTCAAGTCACCCTTGGGAAAATGTCAGCTTTTATATTTCACTTGGTTTTTTGACTACAGACTTAAGAGCCATTCTTCTGCCGAAAATAATTCAGAAAGACCATGACAGGTCAGACAGTTTTTAACCTTATGGATTCCTGTTTGAAATCTCTTGGTTTATCTTATGTTTCATGTTTGCATGCCTAATAGTGCTAATATTGTATGGCACCCTGCGGCACCCTTAAAAGGATCTCAAGACACACCAGGGTGCTGTGACACTTTGGTTGAGAATCCCTGATTTAAGGATATACTCCATGCTTCAGATTTGGATTCAGCTAATTCAAGGGGACAGTGATTCGATTCAGTGGTTTGAATCACTGTCCCAAATCGATTTGGCTGAATCTGATTCAGAAATTCAGCTGCAGCTGAATCAGCCAAATCTCTGAATTGGACAGGCCCCATCCCCCACCCACCCTCCTAGCCCCATCAATGGCTGCCCCGCC
>NW_017728886.1:39052230-39080024 GCF_001723895.1 Crocodylus porosus
TCCCACCCCCACTCACTGGCTGCTGCCAGGCAAGGCGCAATCCCTGCTGCCCCCCACACTGTTCCACACTGCATGGGGGGCTCTGCCATGAGCCTCTAGAAGCCCCAATGGCTGCTGGGACCAGGTGGGGCAGCCATTGGGGGGGGGCCTGGGAGAGTGGGTGGGGTTGGGGGCACTTAGGGAGAGCTGGGGGAACAGGCAGGGGATGAGACCTGGTGGGGGTCCCCCCTCTTCCATCCCACCCCTCCCACCCCCTACTTACCAACACGGAGTCTAGGTCCAGCTCCCTGTGACAGCAAGCAGGGACTGCCCAAATCTACAAAGCTGTCCGAATCTTTTCCGAATCAATTTGGAGAGCTTCAAATTGAGTCGGACCTTTATTTTGGTCCCCTGATTCATTTCGGATCTGGAGATTTGGCCACCGAATCAGGGCAAATCTCCTCCAAATCAAATCAGCACCTGCAGCTTCGTACAGCCCTATTATGTAACTTTTTCTGTATTCCACATTTATCAGTCATTGGCACCAATCAAACCATTAGGATTTTCAGATAAACATAAAATTAATTGCCTACCAGTCCATTCCTTTTGTGTCTGTACAAGGAATTACTGGCTCTGCTTCTTCTTTGACTTTTAGGAATAGGAATATTACAAAAACATTCTTTTCTTTCTCTCTCTCTCTCTCTCTCCCCCTTATTACTTTCTCTTGCTTTTTTCCCCCAGTATTTTGGAACAACTGAAGTGCACCATAAATAAATAAAATACAGTTCTGTTCAAATTTTGAAGATTTGGGTTGGTTCTTAAAATTTCAGTCCTTCATCCTTATTGGCTAAACGTGTAGCCTTTAGGAAATAAAAGCATCTATTGACTCTAACAGAAGAATGGCCAGAATAAAGACATCAGGAGTCAGCCATACAGGTGGTATAATGGGTCAATGTTCTCTTATGTCAAATTAGCATTGCCTGCTGTTGGTTTTGTTTGTTTGTTTTTGTTTCCTCAGGGTTTTAATCTATACATTTTAACCAGGAAAGAGTCCTAAGTAATCCTCCTTTTTGTCTAGTCCTTCAGTATTGTAGTTTGGAATATACAGTAATTGTTTCAAATTGTATAAGAAATATAGTGTGTTTGTATGCTGACCTACATTTATATCTCGTAAGAAGTTTTTATTTCTGAGACACTGAACTTGCTTGCTTGCCTTATACTGTACATATTTCCTAGCAATCAATTTGGCTTGATAAATATGTGGATTTAAATTTGTTTTTTTCCCCTTTATTTAGCCATCAGTTTGCCCTGATTATTATTTATAATGGGACCTATTGATACTGCATGTTTGTTTAACTGCACTAATTACCTGGCACATGTTGACAGGTGGCTTTCACTTTGTTTCACCTTACAGGGATGGTGAGTTAGCACACAAGCATTTTCTGTTCTGCTTTATTCAGTATATCTTTTGGGTTTTGCCTCCTTCCTGGATACTGGTTATTCTTGCTTGTATTTATATAATTTAATGCTCAGTTGCTATGTAAAAAATTAACATTTTGATATAAAAATGTTGCTGTATCATACAAATGCTACAGCTACTATAAAACAAATAGATAAAAAGAATAAACATACTGAGTCAGTAGAAACTGATAAAGTGCAGACATTACCTTAGGCTGTCTCAACACACAGTAGACTTAACCTACACATCAACTTTATCTCTTACTTTTTTTTTTAATAGGTCACTAAAGACATTCTCTATTTCTAAAAGTAATTTTCGGTCACCAATGATAAGCAAAGTAATCTTTCCCAATATTTGTGGTAGTTTATGACCTGAACTCCTAGGTTTAGTTTGAGGTGAGGTAGAGAGAACATGTCAGAGCCTATTCTCACTTCCTCTGGTAGCAGAGCTGCAGTCACTGTGTTGAATTCAAGACTGAGAACCAAGGCTGTGTTCCTAAGAGATTTCCTTTCCAAATCTTGTGCTTCTAATAGTTCTGGGAGGTGCTTGAGTAGATGTCTTCCCGTCTGCTAGCTGAGATAAGTACTGTGCTTATCTCTTCCAAATGTCATGTTAGATTATAATAAATAAACATGAAAAGCTCCTAACAATGGCTGTGTACAGACTCTTAGGGAGGTTAGGGGGAAGTTAGGTTTTGTTAAGGATGGCCACCCAATCTGACATAGTTTGCCCAGATGCAGACTTTACGCTAGTTAGGTGGATCTATGTGCTAACTGTACAGAAGTTCAGAGCATGGGGAGCCAGTGTGTGTGGTTTGCAGCCCCTCAGCTAGCTTTGAGGCACAGCAAACTGCATGTGCAAGCCCAAGTGGTCTTTGGTCTGTTTGCTGCCTCATTAATTAAAAAAAATAAACAGATTTTCCAAACAATGATCAGTTTTACTCCTATCAAAGTCAATGGCAAAACTCCTATTGCCTTCATTGGGGCATGAACAAATTCCTGTGGTCTGTTTCAAAGCCAAACCCACTGAAATCAGTGAAGTCAAAGGAAAGCCTCCCACTGAGCTTGGATCAATTCCTAAAGACCTACTTAACAAGTGACTCTAACTAATGTATGTGCAGCCCATGAGGCAGGTGAAGCCTCTCATGTCTCCCTCTCTTTCATGAAGATTAATTAATTTGTTAAACTGTATGTTTCTGAGTCTAGCAGATCTATTAATCTGGATCTTTTCCAGTTTGCCAACACTGCATTATCAGAAAGGTAAATGGAAAATGTCATTTACTTCTAGCGTTTGAATTTTCCTAACATAATCTAAGAGTGCGTCAAGCAAGATACAAAAGCAAACAGCCCAAAACCTAAGTCATCCTTGAGTTATCATTTGTTTCCTCTTACATGGAGCAGCCCTCCTCTTCCTGAGAAGCTTTGTGGAGACATATTAGAGTAATTTCCTCTGGCATTTCTACTGATGAGGAAGAATATTCCTACGGTTATAATATCTCTGGAGGCGCCGCTGCATAAGGAGGGCTTGCACTATAAAAGAAATCATGTTAACGGACCTAAAATATTTCAGTGAGGGACATTTTAGTGTGGATGTTAGAGTTCAGAAACATTTCATCATTAGGACATGTCTATGTAGGGGCTATTCACTTATCTGTGTTTCGTTTTTTATAGCATTTGACTTGAGCTTTCACTTTACCCTCTCCTGTCATATCCTTGGTATGAAAAAATGTATCTTTTCATTTGACCTGTGTGAACTCATAAATTCTGGGAACTCACACATACAATCACAGAGCAAACAAAAGAGCTGGAAAGAACTCTTCCCAAATAAAATCAAGTGGAGTAGTTACATGCAGCCAGGAATGACTTTTGTCATCCTGCAGAGCTCTGGCAATCAACTTTCTTTCTGCCTTCTATACATTAAAAAAATCTTGCAGATCCTCCCAGATGAGACATGGAATATGAGGTTCTAAACAAATGACTGTTTTCTAGTATTTAGTTTTACACTAGATTAACAATATGGATTTGAAATATTGCTGTGCAGGAGAACTACTGTGCTTACTGGAGTCCATCTGGGTTCTTTTTGCCTTGATTCCAAAGGAAAAGTTAGCTGGTTGTCAGCATTTAAGAAGGCAGTGATAAAGTTCCTTTCCTTTTTAATTGGTCCCTTGTCATTTAAAAATAAACAGACTTTCCTAGGGGTTCAGAGTACTGAGAAGCGCTCCTCTCATTCTGAGCACACATTTCTGCATTGCAAAGACTTAATACATTTTGAGTAAAACCTTTCACATAAAGGAGCCACAAAAGAAAAGGCTTTGATCAGGATGACTGGGTTGGTTTTTTGTTTGTTTTTTGTATGACAGATAAACAGTCTGCTGGACTCAGAAGGGTGACTGGTAATGGGATATGGAAAAGTGGTGAGATTTTATTTTGGATGTCTCTTTTCGGCCAGAAATCCAAGTTTGTCAAAACCAACATTTTTTAATGGGAAATTCAGTAGTTTCATGTTCTAACAAAATGTGTTAAGTTCAGGACTAGAACTCAGTCTCAGTTCAAGTCTGGAATTCTGGTTAATACACAAGATAGAGACAATTATTCCAGATGATTAAAGGACTTCCTCAGCCAGGCCTATCAATACAATATCTTTCTTAATTACAGAATTCACTTCTCATTTTCAAGACAGACATAAAGTGTTTTGTTTAACTGCTAGCTTTTATTTGACGCCACAGTGGACAGTTTGAGAATTTTGTTATTTCTACATCCAACAAATTAATTTTCCTTTGAGAATAATACTTTAGATATGTCTAAATGGAAGGATGACTTAGGCTGTAGGACTATACATATAACATGATTCAATATTAACTACAAGTGAACAGGCTTTTTTGCAGTAAGAAAAGCAGCAGATTTACTTGTTTATGCATTTTGAACCTTTCTGAATATACTGCTGCAAATAATAAAGAAGGTTAAAGTAGATCATGTAGACTAGAACCTG
The DNA here is from genome assembly GCF_001723895.1 of Crocodylus porosus. Classification (NCBI taxonomy): domain Eukaryota; kingdom Metazoa; phylum Chordata; order Crocodylia; family Crocodylidae; genus Crocodylus; species Crocodylus porosus. The sequence goes on from NW_017728886.1 coordinate 39,056,657, forward strand.
TCTAGCTAAGGAAAAATGTTCCAGATAAATATGTTTTATTAGTCATTCCACTGCAAGGGACCACATACCCTACAACATTGGTTTGGATCAATTATGCTTGAACCTCTGTGGCACTCTAGTGACAGCATATTATTACTGGGGCATTCAATTTAGGATATATTTTACTTTTTCAATGGGACATTAGTAAGGAAAGAACAACTGTTTGTCTTGCCATTACTGTAATACTGGGAGTAAGATGTATGACTTTAGAAGCCTTGCCTTACACTGGATTTTATCGCTTAAGTAAGGAGTTCTATTGAATATTTCTTAGCACATAACAGCCAGTTGTCAGCATGAAAAAATTAGTGACTTCAGATACAATGTAGTATGTACAGAGATTTTTTTTTCAGGAATAACAGGTCTACAACATTCTCAAATCTGTGTAAAGGAATATAGCTTTTCTTCATTTTGTAAATTATTGCCACCATATTCAAACTGAAGTCTTAAAGATGATAGATATGCAATTTTATTACAGCAGTAACAATTAGCTAATAAAGCACTTTTTAAAATCATGTTTGGATGTGAGAAGTTTAGATATGGCAAAGTTCAATCAATTTGGATCGTGCCTGAGGAAATTATGTCTAAAAAAACAATTGGCACATATTTGACAGCTTATCATTTGAATGTGTGCTCATGGATCAGTATATGATGAGATGGATTTTAAATTTACATTATAACAACGTAGGTGCTTGAGACCTCAACCCACATGATGCAAAGATTTCAAATATAGAAACGGTGATATTTAAAAATCTATTTGGCTATGCATGGAATAGTAGTGAACACAAAAGCTTTGTATAGCCAATCTTCACATTTTTATACAAAGAAAAACGTTAAAAAAATTACACCTATCTGAACTTAATAGGTTAGGTGCCCCATGATTTTGCAAATGACAATTAATGGGAACGAAATTGTAATATGTATTAAACATTTAATTAACTTTCAGGGTAAGATTTTCAGAGTTACGCCCAGACAGTATATGTACCCCCCAACCCTCCCTGTATTTACAAGCGCAATCCCATAATGAAAAGGAAGAGAGGTTTTTAACAAGCATTTTCCCTAGGAGAATGCTAATAATATTGCAATGAACTGGTTAGTGTGCACGTGCACACTGTCCGCTACTGGAAGGAATCAAAATGGTTGGACTGTGCCATTAGTTGGAATGTGTACTCAGACTAGCTCTGTAGAAACTAGTGCAGCTTCCAAAAGTGATATAGTCACGTTCAGTGAAGTTCTACCTTGGCTAATTTACTCTGGAAGCATCATTTAGCTTCAGCATCTCCCCAGAGTATGGCACTGCAGCAGGAGAATCCCAGTTCTATCTTTACTGTTTTCACTAAGACCAGAATGTCCATAGTGAGCTCTTAAGTGGGCATTAGTTTATTACATGGGTAGAAGGAAAGTTTGAACTCCCATGAATTGATAAGAATTGAGAGAATGAGCTTTGTCAAATTACCGTGTGCTTGTATATGTATGTGTATGTTGCACAGACTCACACATGCTATGACCCTCCTCTGGATTAAATAAGTAATGTGGACTACTAACAGGTAACTTGTTTTTATTTAATTCAGTTCATTTGCAGAAGAAGAATCTGAGTTGTGTTTTGCTATCAACTGTAAAGTTCTTAGGTAGCCATAGGTGTGTTTTTTTACTTAATAGGGTAAGTATAAATCGTATTACTTAGAAGAGAACTAAATTCTGCTAAATTGAGGGATGTTTCTCTAGAGAAAACACAGTAGCAACAGTAAATAATACAGTAGAGTTTTGACACTGTATGCATATTCTCATCACAAAAGCAGCTTGCAGAAACATTGCAACCACTGATAAATTAGTTCCAAACATAAGTTAGAGCAGGGGTGGGCAATTATTTCAGGTACAGGGCTGCTTACAGAGTTTCGGGGAGCTGTCAAGGGCCACACATGATGCAGCCAGGCAGACCCCACACCCAGGCTCTGTGCTCCTGCTGTCTGACCCTGGGTCCCTGCTGTTCTCAGGGCACATGCATGGGCTCCGTGCTCTCACCTACCAACACCATTTCCCTGCATTCTCCCTTGTATGCTTGCCCACCACTCCCCGTGACTCCTGCCACTCCCTGCACCACTCCCTGTGGCCCCCGCTGCTCACTGCACTGCTCCCTATGGCTTGTGCTGCTCCTCTCAGTGCCCACCACTTCCTGTGCTGCTCCCCATAGCCCCCACCATTCCCTGCCACACACTGTGTTGCTCCCTGTGGCTCCTACTGCTCACTGCATCTCCCACCTCTCGCTGTGCCACCTCCCATGGCTCCTGCTGCTCCCAATGGCCCTGCCATTCCCCAAACCACTCCTCATGGACCCCACTGCTCTCTTGAAGCCCCCGCCAGTTGCCACACTGCTCTCCATTGCTCCCACCACTCTCCGCTACCCCTGCCATTTCCCATACCACTCCCCATAGCCCTTGCCTCTTGCCTTCCTGCTCCCTGTATTTCCTGCTGCTCCCCATAGCCCCTGCTGCTTCCCACACCACTCCTCATGGCCCCTGCTGCTTCTCACACTGCCCCCCTGCAGCTCCCACTGCTCACCATGGCCCCCACCATTTCCCTCAGCTGCCACCATTTCCTGCGCTGCTTCCCAGGTCCCTGCACTTCCTGTGCTGCTGCCACTTCCTGTGCTGCTCCCTGCACCCACCCCCACTGCCACACCACTTCCTGCAGCTCCTACCACTCCCTGTGGCCCCCGCCCCTGTTGCAGCTGATTCCCTCCACCACCACCTCACCCACTGCTTCCCACTGTGGCTCCAACCTAACCCAGGAAGCACCATGGGGCTCTCAGCTGCTGGGCTGTTTGCAGTGGTCCCCCCCCGCCCTTTCAATCTTACCTTACTCTCCACTTGGATGGAAGGGTGGCAGAACTGCTCCAGGTTTGTGAGGCCATAAGCCACAGAGGCTTCTGGTTGGGGGCCAAGGGCAGGAGGAGAGTGAGGGGCTCAGGGCAGGCTGGAGTTGGCCGGCATTGCTGCTCAGCCACAAGCTCCTGCTGGGTCCTGCTTCTGCTGCTTTCTTGACATCTTTGACAGGCAGCCAGGGGCAGATAAAAATTAATTTTCTAAAATTTTTAGAGGCCATGTGGGCTGGATAGAATGAGCTGGTGGGCTGCATCTGGCCCATGGACTGTATTGTATCTGCCCCTGAGTTAGAGGCCTGTGAGAATAAGTACAACAATAAGATGCAGTATAAAAGGTCTTAAAAGGTTCAGTAACAGGGTGGATAAGGTGTTTAACCATGGCTGTGGAAGTTTGAATTCAAGCCTAGTTCCAGACTTGAACCAAAGACCATCCCTTGCCAACCCAACTGAAAATGGGTAACTTGTCATTCGGGCTGGAGAATTACAGGTGGCTGAGGGTGATGCTAAATTTCTCATGAGTGATTCATGAGTGCCAGAATCTGACCTGCATTTATGCTAGCGTAATGGACAATTAAGTATAGGGCAGACTTTAACCTTTCATTAAAAAGGGCAAATCATGAATGATCCTTGCAGTTTTGGCTAATACACAAGTAAATTGCATTGTAACTAGTTCATTATAATGGAGGTTTAATACTTCTGTAATGTTTATGCATTTGTTGCTTAAGAAATTGTTCTACATTCTTTATAATATAAGCCCCCCGCCTAACATGCTTAAAGGTTCATTTAATCTTAATTATTCATTGTAATACTGACTAATATCTTGTGCTTCAGAGAAAATATAAAGAAGGGAAAGAGAGCTCAGACACTCAATGGCTCATTGCTGAATGACTCCCCCACTGCCACCCCCTTCCCTATATATTAAATATGATGTAATCTATCTGCTGGGATCTCAATTGGTATAGAACCATGAATTTGTCTGATTGCTAATAAGTGATAGAGTTATTTGGGGGCCCTCATCCTGATATCCAAGAATCAGCTGTCATTTTACATAAGCAGTGTAGCTTCCAAATTTGATTCATTTCATTGCAATCTAGCTCTGTTACCTGATCTGCATTTTCTAAAGAACTAGTGGTTTTTGCCAGGCATATATTTCAAATTCCCTTCTGTACATCATTATTTAAATTGAAAGTGGTTAGTTCCAAATGGCATGATATTATAGTATGTACATGATTCCAGGTCTGACTGACACCATATTACAATGTATGGCATCTGGTTCTGGGCTCCACACTTGAGAAAGGACATGGAGAAGCTTGAGAGAGTTCAGAGGAGAGCCGTGCACATGATCAAAGGTCAAGAGAGCAGGCCTTATGAGAAGGGGCTGAGAGGCATGGGACTCTTCAGTCTGGAAAAGTGCAGGCTCAGTGGGGATGTGGTATCATATCAGTGGTCTCCAAAGTGGGGTGCGTGCACCCTAGGGGGTGTGCGAAGAAAATATTAGAACTTGTGTTTTTATTCATTTTTTATCTAAAAAAATAAGAAAGAAATTAAGCTTTACTAATATTTAATATAAAGATTGACACTTAGGCGCCCTCACTCAGTCCGTATGTCAGACGGTCATGTGCCATGTAGAGTACATGAGGTATCCTGAGGGAAGAAGCGTTCGTTTGATTTCAGCGTATTGCAACGTATTGCAGTTTACGTGTGCCCGGCTAACTGGATTTACAGATTATATTATCTAGTTTTAACTAAACTAACCCTCACAAAATGGACAAGTGGCTTAAAAAGATTCCTACAAAGAAACCGCGGATTGAAGATAATAATAATGCGAGCACAAGCGAACAACAAGAAGATGGCAGAGCTGACACTTCTCCTACCTACTCCTAGTACGAGCTCTTCATCAACCACATTACGAGGTAAAAACAATGATGATTTAATTTCTATTTTTTATGTATGTTTTATAAAGTACATAATATATTAATACAGTAGTACATGTATATACTTTATAAATAAATAAATATACATATATTGGGGGTGCGTGGTCAAAAATTTTTTACTGATAGTGGTGCGCGATCAAAAAAGTTTGGAGACCACTGTCATATAAGTATATCAGGGTGTGCATCAGGATCTGGGAGAACATCTGTTCACCAGGGCACCCTAAGGAAAGACAAGGTCCCATGGTCACAAACTGCTGGAAGACCTTTTTAGACTGGACATAAGGAAAATCTTTTTTACTGTCTGAGTCCCCAAGGCCTGGAATAGACTGCCCCCAGAAGTGGTGCAAGCACCTACTCTGGACACATTCCAAAAGCATTTGGATGGTTATCTTGCTGGGGTCATCTGACCCCAGCTGACTTCCTACTCTTTGGACAGAGAGCTAAACCCGATGTTTTCACAAGGTCCCTTTCAGCCCTAATGTCTATGAAATTTATGTATACATAATTCCAGATTTCTTCATTACTAGGAATTCTGCCCCCATTCACTTTTTCTGCTCACTGTTGATAAGACAAATTATTCTAATGGAATAATTCTACATGAAATTTCTTTTTTCCCCATACAGCATTCCAGTGGTGCCAGGCTGACATCAGCTTCCATTTTTGTTCATCCCTTCCAAAGGCATGGGTATGGTACCCAACTTGCCTCCCTACCTTAAACTGCTGGATCAATAGAGCATTTCTCTTCTTGTACCAGTGAGGTTTCCTAGCATAAAAAATTGATAATTAATTCTTATTTTTTCTCTTACCAAAAAAAAAAAAAAATCTCAGCCTTTATTGGAGTGATGCTGGTAAGACGTCCATGGGAAGATATGTGTTATTATAGAGTCTGGGAGACATATGATGGCCACGATCTCTATCTTCTGAGAGATGAATTGATGGCTGTAGGTTTTGTGAGTCAAATCCCTTGCTCCACAAATGCAAGTGAAGGTAAACTTAGGTCTGGAATGAATAGTCATGAGGAATGGATAGGACTAGAAGAATAGTCATTCCATCCAGGAAGAGTGCACCCCAACTGCAAATGCTTCCTCTGCCTGATGAAAGGTTTTTTAAACTGAAAGCTTGCTAAGAAAAGTTTTTCCAACTATTTAGTTGGTCTAATAAAAGATATCAGATTTACCCAAAGAACTTTGTCTTCTTAAATATCTGCATTTACACTCATTCATAATCTAAATGTGCAGCCTCCTTTCTTGCACAAACAGCAGTTTTTCAAGTCCCTTTATTTTATGTTACCTGTGTTATCAAACCTGTACACTTATGTACATCACTATTCATAGCAGTAGCTACATCACTAGTAATATCAGTTGCATTGCATGTCCTTTCCTTCCACACGCACCAAGGGCTACCGTAAGCTCAGGGTAACCTTCAGTGGCCCAAAGGAAGTATAAAAGAGAGATGAGATTTCCTGGAAAGGTAGAATCTATGTTTTTAATTTACCGTAGTTTATGTTTTCTTGCAGCAGCCCACTGGATGGCTCTCTGATCACCTAGATCAAGTACAGAGGGGGAGGGTCTATACTTTCTGCCCGTAGGTGGAACAAGCCAGGAATGGGACAGTGTTTTTTAAATTTTTGTCTGGGTGGGGGAAAGGATCCTGAACCAAGAGATATTGTCAGCCTTAGGAATGAGCCCCCTGATGTCTGTATTTGTACTGGTTCTAAGTAGTTTCACATTAATGCATGAATGGTGGAATGGGGAGGTGAGGGACAAATCGAAAGCAAAGGGAATGTTTACAGCCCTGGAAGAACATGAAGCTTCAGTTCCTGAAACTAGCATTACGTTTCATCAAGCTGGCAGAAAAGCTGGCAGGTAATAAGTTGCATCCTGTTTTATTTAGCTAGCAGGCAGTAAACAGTGGTCAACCTGCTGCCTCATATCACTCACCTTCTGCAAGATCTGTGGCTTGACAGCTTTTTATTACCTGCCGGCCTTTCTGCTGGTTTTATAAAATGTGATTGTAGGAGCTAGTGCGACATCTTTAATTCATCTTGTAGTGACTAAATGTTTCAGAGACTACAGATCTATCTGTGGTCTCAGTTTACCACAGGGCACTATCGATGCTGCAACACCTGCTTAGAGTATCGAAAAAACAATTTTTGAATGGATTAGAGAAGGTATATTAAGACTTCTCCCATCCTATCCATTCTTCAAGAAAGAGGGGAAATTAAAAGGAACAGATAAAGAGAGACCTTTCTACAGTGCCTAACCAAGCTATGGAAAATTCTATTACAACATGACACTCAGGCTGAGAAAACATCAGATTCCGAACTTAAGTAGGTGTTCCTATGGAAAATGAATGTAAAAGCAACATTAAAAGCGCATATATATATATATATATATATATACACACACACACACCCATTTACATCAATAACTGATGACGTTTACAAAGAAACTTTTCTCATTGACAAATGTATACATAATTGTACACTTTCACCTTCTTCTGAAAAATCTAGTATTGATTAAGGCCCAATACAGCTAATGGGACTACGTAGATCAAAGGCCTGACCAAGAACAACCGTCCCAATGTCAGACAAATTTCTAAATGGAAGACTATACGCTGAAGGCCCCCACTATGAGTTTCCTGAACGTTTTCACTTAGGCCATGTACAAACATTTGCTTTCTACTAGGAGAGTCATTACTCTCCCAGTAGAAACTACAAGTGTAAAAAAGTTCTGGATTCTTCTCCCAGAATAAAAATGGCCACACTGGGAAAAAATGATCCAAGAATTATTGGGGATGTGAAAGGTTAAATGATTAATTGTTATGCCAATAAGTGCAGTGATAAACTGGTTAGCTTACCAGTTTTAGCTCTGGGTGTGTGCTGTCTGATAGGGAAGTGGGGAAGGTAAGTCACGTGATGCCCTGCCAAGAATCAGGAGGCAGTAAGCAGGAAGGAGGGAGGGAGGGGGAGCAAGGAGGTGGAGTAGTACCTATAGCCAAAGAAGAAACAGTGAGCAGCCTAATGACTCATCAAATAAGAAATTAGCTGTTTGTTCATACATTGGCTATGTGTCAACAGCTTGCCACCCCCTCCTCGCTGCCGATACTGCCAGCAGCATCTGCAGGTGGTCGCCGATCACTGGCCAACTCTTGCCACCCCCCTTGCCACTGACACCACCGTGGCTGCCTGCAGGAGCTCCCTGTTTGGCCTGCCCATGCCACTGACACTGCTGCAGACATCTGCAGAAACTCCCTGCTTGCTACCACCATGCCACCACCTCCTGTGAGTGGTCCCTGTGTCCCCCCAGCCTCAGGAGGCATGCGACATTCATATGTTCATAGGTTTTCTTTCCCTCCCAGCACAAAGTTTCAAGTGTGCTGTGTTGTCTGGCTGGGCTTGCCTCCTCCCCAGTCAAAGGGCTCCAGGAGCCAGAGTGGCTCCCAGCAGTGGCTGTGTCTGAGCTGCTGTGTTATCGGTTAATCGTTTAATTGATATAATTAGAGGAGGTTAAATGAATATTTTTTAAAATGATAATTACATCCCTAGTCTGTACCCTTTTCCTTTTGAGAGAAGCTGCATTACAGGGCTGATTGTGGTCCAGAAAATACATGCAGTTGTACTCTTCACATAGTACCATGGTGTAATTAGACTGAAGAGATCTTTAACAGTGCAATTTCAAAGGGTATGGAATTCACTGAGTGAGTAATATTAAGATATTACTAGCCTCAGAAGGAATTACTACTAGATTAAACTGGGTCAAAACAGGATTTATATAAATATAAGAATTAAGAGCTATCCTGTCTCTGGATGTGCCATATGCTCATGACCCATTTAAGGTACAGAGAAAACACATGATGGCCACATCCAGGCATGTGAGTTTGTGGTGCCGAAAACCTCATTGCAGTGCCACAAACCACATGCATTGAATGTTAAAATGAAATTTCCCAGTACCAAAAAAAAAAAAAAAAAAAGCCGAAAAAAAAAGCAGCTTTGTGCATACTACAATATCGTGCACCAGAACAAGTGGAGGTTTGGCCTTTCAGCCATAGCTCCTCTACTATTTTATTTGTGCCTCAGCTGCTTCAGCACACCGGGACCTAGGAGAAGTTGGGAAATGGCAGTTTGGCTAAAGCAAGACAATCTGTCCCTCACTAAAGTGCATGTGCTGGGGCATGCACTGTGGCACAAAGTAGTGCCACAAATTTGTGCCACTATTATTTGTGCCATTACAGATGCACACCTTTGTACATCTGGTCATGGCCAATGAGTTGAAAAAAATTAACAGTGAAAGTAAAGTAAAAATTATAAAATGAAAAATAATTTAATTTTTTCCGTTTGTTTTGGCAAACTATTTTTTCTTCCAGTTTTTCCTCAGCTATAGGATGATTAGGGGTCCTTGGATTTATTTTAAATGGTATAGGCAAAATTCAGTCATTTTTGCTTGTTTATGCATGAGGCACCTGTTAGGTTAAATTTCAGAGTGGATGTGTAAATGAATGTTACTGTTCAAGGATATCTCTAAAGACGCTTGTGTTATGGTCTAATATTTAAAAAATAAATTTCAAGCAAAAACCACCAAGTCCAATCATGGTAAGTCTGCTCTTTATATCAATAAGAGAAGCAGGGAAATGATTAAAAATAAAAAATCAGCATTGGTGTAAAACTTTCCTATATTTATTATACTGGAATAGAAAAACACATATGAATTAAAATAATATAAGTCAATCCATATGTAATTACTTTCAAACTCATTTCAGGCACTCTTGTGTTGAGTGCCTGAAATGATTACTTTGCTGCGAGAAAGACTAGTTGTAAATTATTGGAAGTGGTAGGATGTGTTGGGTACTATTTGATCTATTTTCGGTTTGTTTACAGTTTTGCTAATAAAATGTCAAAGCACTTCTATAGGATGGCAATTAGTGTTATGGAAAGCCCTGATAAATATCTCTTCCAGAACAACTGGTTCACACAGGGTGTGATTGCCCAAGACAGTTTACTCAAGATTAGCACAAATTACCGTGCAGTAAGCATAACCATCTACACATGTAGATGCTTACTGCACAGTAATTTGCTCTAATTGAGAGTAAATTTGCTACCTGTAAATACAAGTAGCAAATTTAATTGCAATTAGTTACTGTGCAGTATGGCACATGTTGATGGCAGACTGGGAACAAACTTGCGCCTGGTCAGCTGGGCAGCAGGGGGTGGGAGATTGCTCCCTGCCCCTAGGAGCTACATGCTGCTGGGGAGAACTCCACCACTGTAGCCTGGGGCATGGGGGGACTATGTCCCTTGCCCTGGCAGCAAGGAGATCCCATCCTTGCTCCCTAATCATAGAGCCAGAGCTTGTTCCCAGCCTGAGCTCTGCAGTTGCAGAGCCGGGGCTGGGAACAAGCCCCTGCTCCAAAGTTGTGGAGCGGGGGCTTGGAGCTCTCTGCATGAGGAGAGTTCCCCACCCCACCTGGAGCTAGCTGCAACCTGACTCTGACCGGGACAGTTTCTGGCCAGCCCTGAACTGCACAGGAAAGTCTACACATGGCACCTGGAGGTGGCTGGGGACTTTCTTATATCAAGCAGTCCCCAGCCAGCTCTAGGCTGCTCATGAAGACTTCTTTGTGCAGCCTGGGTTTGGCTAGCAACTATCCTGGTCAGGGGCAGGGCAGATTGCCTGAATGGGCCCAGTGCTCGGTTCAGGCAATTGAGGTGCAGGGCTTACAAAGAGCTGTAGGGGAGGGGCTGAGACCTGTCCTTCCCTTGCAGCTCTTTCCTAGCCCCCTGCCCACAATCAGAGAGCTGGGGCCAGGACCTCCCTGCTGCTGGGGCAGAAGGACATTGTCTCTGCCTGAGCTCCCATGGTGAAGCCCACTCCAGCAGCAGATCCTGGGGGCAGACAGCAATCTCCCAGCCCCCACCAATAGACAGCTGTCTCCTGGCTCCATGCTCCCTGCCAGTCCCTGGGCTAGCAACTAGGGAGAGCCTAGAACTCCCCCTGGCTGGTGCAGGGGCCTGGAGCAGAGGCAGGGTGAGAGGTGGGGGGAACAGACTGCTGCCAGGAGCAGCAAATCTGTTCCTGCATCCCTGCACATGTAGATGCCTGCCCAGGGTGGATTTACTTTAATGTGGTTTGCTCTATACTAAACTCACCCCACACTTGCAGATGTGCCCACAGACTGCAAAGGAAAGCTATTGAAATGAAAGGTTTGCCAAAGCAGAAGACTTAGTAACCATTGCTTGAGCTGGCTAGGTTCCATTATGCAAAACAAAGTTCTTAGTACTGTACTCTTTGCCTCAGTGACAGTCATTTATAAATCACTCCATAATGATTGATTGCAGATCATAAAAGTGGGTTCCACAATAGCTAATCTTGTACTGTAAGTTGGAATTTAGAAGGGTCACACAGTTTAGGCTGGTTTCAGTCTGGCAGTCAGGAGCAACCAGAAAAGGGAATTATATCCTAGTTCTAATCTGGAGGTTCTCATCTATGTTCTGTTTTCTTTGTAGTGCACTCTTTCTTTTTTTAAGAAAATGTTTTGCATTTTGAATGCATTCATGCACACACACACATTGTAAATGCAGCTTCTAGGTTTTTGAAAAAAAAAACTAACTCCTGTTAATATTATATTGAATTACGGATATGAAAATTTGACTTCTTGGAACAATACTTTTCAGTTTTAGCATTGTGAAACCAGAATGACATCATTAACTTCTGTCAAAATATTGCAGGATTACAGAAATAAAACTGAAAATAGAGCCTGGACTTTTGTATTTACCAGATATTCAGCTGGACAAAAATGCTTATCTACTAGGGGTAAGATTTTAAAAGTGCTAAATCTTGGCCTGTCTGCTGCTGTAAAAATCAATGGGAGTTTTCCTGTTTACTTCAGTGGGAGAAGAGTTAAGGAGCCAAATGCTGATCTTGGTGCAAAACTAGGTGTCTGAAGTTACGCTTCAACTCGCTCATTATGTACTCTAAATAAGAGTGGCATGATTTTCTTAGAGGCTGAAATCCATGACAGTTAAATTGTAGATCTAGGGCCACAATTTTTAGGCACCTCAAGTCTGAAGAATTTGGTCTGAGATCTGTGCAGTAAAGTATGAAATATTTTCTACTAGTAATCTCAGGCAAATGGCAATTTCATTGTATACCAGACAATCTTTTGAAAACCTATAGCAATAAAATAATAGAAAAGAACTTTGACCTTAATGTCAAATTCCACAAACTAAATAAAACTGGAGAGGCCATCATTGAAGATATGGGTGCTGAAAAGAGAGATTTTCTTTCAGCTAAAGAAATAGAGGACTTAAGGGAAAGTACCTCAGAGATTTTTTTTTCTTAAATCAAATTTGCAGGTTACTAGTCTATACTACACAGAGTCTTTCTTGGACTTTGTTCCAGTTCACTGCATGTTTGTATATATTGCATAAGTAGTTACAATATGAATTACTTGTAGCCAAACCAATTTAGTTTTAGCCATGAACATAACTGTTCAAATTCTAGTTTGATTTACATTCTGCCAGCGAGCTGAATATGATAGAGTTGCTTTCCTTTTCTAAAGTATTGTACTATGTTGGCAGAGTGAGTAACATTATTTCTATAATTATAATATAGGCTATTGCTTTGTAAGCCAGTTGTACAGCTCAGTCTGGATATTTCTGAAGGCAAAAAGCGGCTTGCCTATAAATCCATTCTGACTGCTGTATATTTCCTCTGCAAAAAAATGTGAACCACATGGTAGTGCTTTATGTGAAGTCCAAGTCAACAGAATGCCCGAAGTCATTGCCCAAACCTGTTCAGTTGTCTCCATTGAATTTGGTTCTACAGCTCAATGGGTGTAAATTGGGACTGACGAAGCAACCCGTCTTCCACTTTTTTTTATGTACAGCTGGATTTTCCTGGCATCATGTGTTCTTGTAGGGAGACTAAAGCAACTCCTTTAATGTGATGCTGAGATTTTTCAAGAAATTTTGAGAGATATTGTTGTTTTATTAAATATCAGCGACTGGCATGGGCTAGAAACTCTATGACCAGAAATCTCACATGTCAAACACTTGATGTCACTCCTAGGGACAAACAAATCTATAACAGAATGGCTAATACATCATTAAGATTCGTAGGTTTGTATGAAGAGGGTCAGACTTCCTGAAAGAGGAGTTTTGGAAATAAGCACAATTCATGAGACTTGCCATGTCATGGAATTCCACAGCATATAAAAATGGTGTACACTCTTCCTAAGAGTCTAGTAGAATGGAATGGATCTTCACACGTTACTTTTGCTGATAAGATAAAGTAAATCATGCTGGTAAAAACTCCAGTCCTAGTGTGTCTATAACTGGTCTTTTAAAATAGGGCTTTCTTGTTTTGCCTGGATATTTTTACACAACTAGGTGAAATCACTAGTGTTGATTAAACAGATTCTACTACTCCTGTTTCTGTAGAAGTTTTAAACAAGACTTGGGCATGCTAAAAAAAAATACAACCCAGTATGCCCTGCTATTCACATACAGAGAAACAAAAACTCTTTAATCTATATACTCCAGTCTGTGCAAAAATGCATGGATGGAGCAAATGATGGGAAGGCTCCATATGTTTTTGCCTTTATTTCATAGTGAAGCAAAGGTGAAGCAAAAAGAAGGCATGAGGCACAAAAATTAGCAAATTCCACAAGGCATGCCAGTTATGTAATGGAAGTCTCTCTATGTGTTTTCCCTGCAGCTATGGTAAATGTGGTAAATAGCTGCATTGCTATTACCCTTTTTTGCTCCTAGCTTTGTTTTGTGACTGAAATGACGAAGGAGGATTCATCCTTGTTAGCTTGAGCTATTACTATGGCTCCTAACCCTATGTGCAAATCCACACAAAAATCTATAGGTTGAATTGATCTAATTGGCAAGCTACGGTATGTTTTGAAATGGGAGCATGGCTGATATTCAAGATGGGAATGTATTTGGGACTTAGCTACTCTGTGCTACTAATCCTAATACTCCATGGCTGCATCTACACAAGCCGCTGACTTGCAGTAATGTGTTGCTACTGTGCAGTTGTGTGAACTGTCTTCTAGCTTTTAGTCCCAACTCCACACTCCTTGTCTTGATATGCCAGCTAGACTTTAGGTACCTGACTAAGGCCCAGTGTATTCTATCTGCATTTTGTTCTCACCCTGAATTCAGCAAGTCTAACTTCTAGCTTATGACTGTTTCCTGGCTTCTGACCATACACCAAGGCTCTTGCCTCTAATCACTAGGCTGAGCTACCCCAGCCTTCCCTGACAGTCTGCAGGGGTCTAGGAAGCATACAGCTAATCTCTGATAGAAAATATCCAACAAAAATAGGGAGGCCAGGGTACTGGGGAAATATAAGCTAATTACAATGAATCTGGAAGACTGATTTGTTGGATTTCTTGTTTACTCCAGAAGAGGGATCATCTGTATAAATTGGCTTTATATTATTTGTTACAGTCTTCAAGTCATCAGGTCTTCAAGTTTTTCTCTTCAAGGAGGATATTTATCAGTCACTCCTTGAGGTAAACCTTGAAGTTTCCCTGGCTCTCTTCTGGTTTCAGTGGGAGGTACTGGTTTATTCCAAGGATCCAAAGTTCAGTTACATTTGTTCCTTAATTGTGTGTGTGTGTGTGTGTGTGTCACTTACACTCGCTATTTATTATGCTTATTTTCAAGCTGAGAGAAGCCGGTGGCATCTTGCACCACAGTGGTGATGCATAGGGGGTGCATGTGCACCTCCTGAGAGCACCAGTGAACGCCCTGACCGGCCATGTTCCCTGCTTAGGCGATGGGCAGGGAAACAGGCAGGAGTGCCAGTGTGCCAGTGCTCTCCCTGCAAGTGCTGGCAGGGGGTGGAGCACCGTGGCACTCCTGGAAGTAGCCACCACCACTTCCGGAAGCGGCTGCAGTGATTGGCTATCTTGCATTTGGCCATGGCAAGACCCTCCCTGGTCGCTGACTGGTCGGGCAGGACATGTGCCCCCCCAACTAAGGTGGCACCAGTTGCCTATGTTGCACCATATCTTCAGCTACTGAAAATGAATGCAGTCTTGAATTACAACTAATGATCTGGTCCCTTTTTTCTAGTGCTTTGAAGTCTTCAGTTTTACCAGCATTGTCTAATGAGCTTTAAATAGCAAGTATTGATTTTATTTTGTTTTAAAAAGTGAAATAGGAGCTTTAATTTTGTTAGCTATAGTAAGCAAAGACAAAACCATAGGCCACATTCAATGGACGTCTCAAGTGTCCATCTAATCTTCTCTGAGATATAGATCTGTCAGCACTGTGGTCTCTGCCCTTTGGAAAATACATAAAGCTATCAGACTTGTTGAATTCCAAAATGGGTTGTTTGGTGATAAAGATGTGGTTGTATAGAAATGGAATGGGTTATCTCTTTCTGTCACAGGTGCCATAATATAACAACTGATAGTTATTCTTTTTTTTTTTTAGTTGAAATGATAGTGACCTGTGCTGATGGGGCAGAGAATCTGGTTTTCAGCCATGCAGCCAGCGTGAAGGTTATACTGTCAGTGATGCACAAGAGTTGGCCTTGGATTTATTGCACTGCTTTAATTATTACAAGTGAAAATATTTACTAGTTTGTGAAGTAAGTCAGAGTCAAACTCTGCTGTCAGTCAGATTTGTACAACTTAGCTGGCAACAATGAAGAGGCAGCGGTATAAATGAGGACATTGAAAGTTAATGAATAGATCTCCCTCTAATGCAGGGTGCATTGATAGATAATACTGCTCTACTGTGGCTTTACTTTTTAAAATGTGATCAGTGACTAGGGTATTAAACCATGGCATTTATAAGTCAGTAGATTCTGTGTTTCTGTCTGTTCAGTCACTATATCAGTCAGATCCAATTTGCAGTTCAAGTTATTTTGTGTGAGCTATGTGTGGTATAAAGAATTCCTAGCCCAAAACTGTTTTCTTTAGATTTTTCTACATACAAATTTTTATTTTCTTTGTTTTTCTTTCATGTGTGCATGATGCTACAACATTGCTCCTGATTTAAAAAAAGTAATCAAGAAACCTTCTCTTATGTTTAAGGAAGAAGGAAACAAATTTTACTCTGGAGTGTGGGGGTCACCTGACATAGAAGTCAAAGTTATTTGTGCAAGGTTGAATTTGTACAATGTGTGGGGAAAAATTGTTGGTATATTATCTTTTATTCACTAGATCTCAGTTATATAAAACACAAGCACAAAAGGTGCTTAAAATTGCTAGTCCAATAGACAGATTGAAATGGTAGATATAATTTAGTTTATTGTAGAGAAGATTTCGTTGCAAATACATATTTCCATTTGGGTTGACATAATATTGTTATTTATTTATACCATATGTTTATAATGTTAAACAGCTTGGAGGGAAAACAAACAAAAGCCATGCTGAATTCCTGAGGGACCAGTTGGCAATACAATCTTGGGCAGAAAATTCAGTGCCTTTTGAATCTCAGAACATCAGTCAAATCTTGTCAGTGAAGAATGAGAAGAGTATGCTTTTACAAAATGATTTTAGTCACTGATGGTGTAAGTTATTCCTTAAAAATAAGAATCCATTTAAGGTTTTGATTTTTTCCTGACATTTTTTCCTGTTTGGGGGAGCACTTTCTTACCATACTTAAAACCTCCACAGAGATGTCCATGAAAAGGAAACACTTCTCAAGGGTTCTACTCCTGGTGTTTATTCTTCATCTGAAGCCATTGTCTCCAATTGTTACAGTACAGTCATCTCCAGATAAACTGTTATTTAACTGATTCATGGCTGCTTTGTTTACTGCTATATTTCAAGCAAGTATTTTTGTTTTCTGTAATTTACTTTGTTAACTATCCCTCCTTTTGGCATTAGTATTATTTGTAATTGGCCTATTTGTGACTTTCATTTATTTTGCTGCTGATATAAAAAAACAAATGTGGTAATAACACATGTGGAGAGGCAGAAATTTTATTTTAATTTGACAAACAATAAATTTCACCTGGCTACACATATTGAATTAACTTTATTGCACTAATATTTGGAACATGGAGATGCCAGAACAAAATTGGTATCCATTAGTTGTAATATTGATTAGGAATGAAATGATGCTTTGATTGAGAAGCAGGTGTTTCAATGAACCTGCTAAAGTAGGCTGATGCTGTAGAAGAAGGAATGCCTGAGAAGTGGTGCTTGACCTTCTGGCTCTATAGGTCAGATGAGTGGTGTGGGGTCAGTTCTGTGTGCTGGTTCCCACAGATGGGGTCAGTCTGTGGGCCAGATCCAGTGTGGGGTCAGTCTGCGGGTACAGTCTGGCATGCCTGCCTGCCCGGCCCCATGCACCAGACCTGGCCAGAGTGACCCCACACACTGGCCCTGCATGGCAGAATCCAGCCACGGTCCAGTCCTGCACACCAGCAGTCTGGAAGCTGCAGCAATTAATACTGCCACTACTCTTCCACTACCAAAATTTCTGTACCTGTGGGAAGCCCCATAGGCTAGAGGACATGGCCCTACAGGATGCATTTGTTCTATAGGCTGGAGGTTGAACACTACTCCCTTAGAATACAGACATGTCAGAATCTGATAGAAGGTATAGTGAAAGGGGTAAGAAATCGTGATGAGCAGTGTATATTTAACGTGTCTATTAATAAGCACAAAGATTCATTCTGATGCAGTGGAGAAGCAGCACCGTAGAACTGACTATGCGGTGTTTCTCTGATGACATTCAGGTGCTGTCACTTTAAGTGACCAAAAGGCAGGAAACCATATGCTTTCTTACCCATTTGTGTGCTTGTTTTTATTGTTACTGGTTATCACATGCTCGCTGGAAATGGAAATTCTATGCAGTATGCCTATTTGTGCAATGCAAGATTATCTGGCCTTAGTGCGGTACCTAGGTTCCTGGCAGACCCAGGTAAACTTTTAGTAACCTTTGCCAGAGTTAATGATAATAATAATCGGACTTGTTGCAAAAGTCTTCATCACATCTGTGGTACTGATATGTTTAAATAGTTCATTCTTAATTGATAACATTGCCAGTCCTGTATATACACAATATTAGAACTTTTTTTTTTGCAATTGTATTTTTTTTTTCATTTTTGAGCCCCTTTTCTGTCCAGGCCCTGGGCAGCTGCCTGGTTCGTCCATGCCTGTCTGGTCTTGGTCAGTGTTTTTAGTCAAAAATGTTTAGATTAAACTTGGCTACTTTTAAAATATACAAATTAAATTCTCATTAAAATTGTCTGACTGTTCCAGCAGTTTTCCTAATTGTCCGTGTGTCCAGATCCACTTACACCCTGCAGTAGTTTAGTGCTCTGTGCCTTCCATTGCTTTCTACCAGTTCCAGACATTTGTGCTTTTGGATGCATCTTGTGACACCTTGTGTAAGGCTTAGTTCAAAGGCAAGGCTTAATATAAAGCCAATTTATACAGATGATCCCTCTTCTGGAGTAAACAAGAAATCCAACAAATCAGTCTTCCAGATTCATTGTAATTAGCTTATATTTCCCCAGTACCCTGGCCTCCCTATTTTTATTGGATATTTTCTATCAGAGATTAGCTGTATGCTTCCTAGACCCCTGCAGACTGTCAGGGAAGGCTGGGGTAGCTCAGCCTAGTGATTAGAGGCAAGAGCCTTGGTGTATGGTCAGAAGCCAGGAAACAGTCATAAGCTAGAAGTTAGACTTGCTGAATTCAGGGTGAGAACAAAATGCAGATAGAATACACTGGGCCTTAGTCAGGTACCTAATGTCTACAGCTGGCATATCAAGACAAGGAGTGTGGAGTTGGGACTAAAAGCTAGAAGACAGTTCAAGGTTAGGAGCCAATCAAAGCAGGGGTCGAGTCAGGAATCAGGAGTAGAGTAGTAGGTATGCACAAATCAGGAACTGTTTGCACTAGTCTGTGGTGCAGCAAAGGTCAAATATTGAGGCAGTCTTTTAGGGTGCTTAGACAAGTTACATTTTTCACATAATCAGGTCACTCAGAGCTCTCTACAACTATGATGTAACATATATGCATGGCTGCAGAGCACTTTTTAAATGGTCAATCGTGAAAAATTAACCTTGGGCAAATCAGGTAATAAATGAAGGTGCTCTAAAGTAGAGCATCTTAAGTAACTTGTGTTACCCCAGGGTTAATTTTTCATGCTTTGTAGGGCTGGGCTGGTCTGCGGGGGAGGGAGAGGGATTGAGCTTCACAGAGCTGCTGACTACTTTGCCTGGCTGGAGCTGGAGGGGGGAGGCAGGGTGGAATGGAGCCGCCTTGCCTTGCAGCCTCCCCTCCCCCAGCTACCCTGGCTTGGGGTATTGGAGGGAGCTGGGCTGGGACCATGAGGTGAAGCAGCTCCCTTCTCTCACCCCCTGCCTGGGCGTCTTGACAGCAGCAGCTACTGGCTGCTTTGCCTGGCTGGAGCTAGGGAGAGGGGCCCACAGGGTGAGGGGTCTCTGTTTCACACTCATCCCCACCTCCAGTTCCATCCATGCAAGGCAGCTGGCAATTCTGTGCTTCTCCCTACTCCTCCCCCTCCATTCCCTGTTAGCAGCCCTGTAGGGGGGAGAGATGGCAGAGGAGGATGGGGAGAGGGTCAGCTCAGAAGCCTCCTCAGAGACTGCTGGAGCACCCCCACCTGCTGGTCAGGGCTGATGCAATCAGGTTTCAGCCCCCCAAGTCAACAGATGAATGTATATTGGATTGGAGCGAGGTGGTGGTACTCTAACGCATGACACTTTGTGTAAAGTGCTGTGAGAGTGGGGGCCCTAAATGTCTGTAGGCCCCCTTGAAAAGCAAAGCTGAGGTGACTGAGCATAGGGAATTTAGTGGGGGCTCTTTTGTAGCTCTAAGAAAGGATGCCAGTTGGCCTTTAGACCCAAACTAAAGGCTCTCACTATTACTGGGAGAGGGGTACAAGTCCAGGGCTACTACTGAATTCAAGAGCCAGCTAACAAGAAACCAGGGAAGAGATGCATTCATTTCAGACATTCATTCAGGTCATACAAGTCAGAGATTCAAATGGAGGGATATGGGGCAGACACAAAACAGTATCATATCCACAACTCCCAGAAGGTATATAAGGAGTCCATGAATGCTTCCCCAAATAATTCCATCTGGAGATGTAAGGTGCCAAAAGACCTTACAGTTAAGCCTCAGAGTTTCAGAATACGCCTTCCTTCACCTCCACATCCACATCAAGCTGATGGTGTAGATTGTGTCTTTACCCAAGGCCTGGAGGAGGCTAACAGAGCTGTCCTGTGTCATCTCCTGGAGCTTGCAGTGAAGGACATAGTAGCCAGCATATGGAGTGTGCAGTGAAGGACAGATTAGGCGAGGTGGCCTACTCTGTATGCCAACCAGGTAATATAGGCTCCATCCAGTATTGCCAACCATATGACAGGAGGTGTCTGATTCTAGTGATGTTAGCTAAGACTGTCTTTGGGTTCAGTGAGAGGACCACTAGCTTCTGCAGATTCAGGCTTGGATGTATAGCAGTGCATCTTCAAAGACATCTTCACCTTTGGTGGCTATGATGGATCTGCTTGACACAAAGAACTTGGAGGCCTGGAGGAGGTCCTGGCAGAAGACTGGCAATTTGAAGAGTTCTGGAGCATGGGACAGGGAGCAGAAACTTTGGACCAAATCTTATTTTCACTTCTGTGAGCTTGAGTGCTAGTTATACTTCCAAATGTAGTCACAGAGACTAGGCACAGACATTCAAAAAGCCTGAGCCTGAATTGAGTTGTTGCCAGCACAAGGTGCCCGAGGGAGGCAACAATTGGGTTTGTTGCCCGGTGTGCGTCATGCCAAATAAACACACTGTGGGGAGAAGCAGACAGAGTTTATTTGAGCTCAAGTAAAAGGCACAGGGAGACTGTATTGTCTCAAATCCTGCGCACTTAACCCTGCAACAGCAGGATTTTATACCTCGGTCAGTTTCACTGTCAGTGATTTTCCACCAGCTGGCCTCCCTCTTCCTCCCCTTTCCCTCCTCCCTTCTCTCTCCAAGCAGTGCCCTTGCATTCCACAGATAACAGTTTTAGCTCGCCTGTTTTCCAGAAGGACAGGAGATTGCAGGCGCCATAGAAAGGGTTACAAAGGTTGGGCGAAAAGGGGGGGTCCTGGCTCGTCTGAGCCCAAAGCAGAAGGACTTCCTCAATGCTCGTGGTCTTCCATCCCTCTGAGTTACCTGGGGTTATGCCCAGTGACACCAACAGAGTCAATCTTTGCAGTTTAGTCTGGCCTGTAAAGCTTGAACTGATTTGGAGGTGGATAGGCAATTCCTTTTCATTCCAGAAATGTGGCTCAGGCTAGAAGCTGAGGGGGGTGGGAACTAGAACAGCCCTCTCTACCTTTCTACGCTGCTGAGCTGGGGGGGGCGGGGACGGCATAGTCAGACCCCGCCAGTACGCTCTGATTAGGGAGGGATTCAGCCCAGCACAGAGTTGATAATGATAACACAGTGATTATCACCACTAACTCAGTGTTTATCAGCCCATTAAGTAAGCAAAATCTTCTCTCATTAGTTCAAGCTCTTCTTAAACAACTTGTTTCAAGGAAGGAACATTACCAGCTATCTGTTGATTAGCTCCAAAAAGCCCTAAGCCAACACAGTGCTGTCTGACTTTGTCCTGTCTTCCACAGCACAGACTATAGCCAGCATGTGGTATGCTAGCTAATGCTGAGAAGGCAGCTAATGCTGAGAAGTGTCTGTAAGACAGAGGGGAGGGGGAAATCTCTGCTTGAGCAAGGAATGGTGAGAGGGAGGGGGGAGCAGGAGAGAGACTGTACCTGCAGTGTCTTACAGAGCTGCAGCTAGGAAGTAGAGGGGGGAGGCCAGCCCAGCTCTTTGGAGCAGAGAGCCCTGCCCAGCTAACAGAGCATGCCGGGATGTTGGGGGACTCTGATTTAATTTAAACCAGGAAAGGGTCTGGGGCAGACATTGCATAAATCAGTTTGAACCAAGTCAGTTATGTCTGATAAACCTGGTTGAATGTAGTATCTCAACCTAATTTCAGCCATTTTCAAACTGGTTTATGTGCACTGAACATCTGTTCTGTTACAGGTTCAAACCAGTTTATGATAATTTAAACCAGTTTATGTGTAATGGCTGTCCCTACCTAGAAGGGCTTAGAAGGTTGCATTATGGCTTCATAGGCTCTGTGGTAGAATAAGGTTGTTTGTATCTGTGTGTAACCATGTGTAAGTTCCAAAAAGAAGAGAGAAACCTGCCTCCCCAACCCTTTAGCTCAATCGCCTAGTGGTTACAGCACCTTTTTGTTGCAAGTGGATGGACCACTTGGAGGTCCTAGTGCCACACAGTTTGGCTTTGTACTTGGTTTGCAGCACTCAGTACTGTTAATCTAAATAAAATGACACCATGAGCATAACTGGACAGCCTATAATCACTGTCAGCTGACTGATCAGATCAGCTGACAGAGGAGAGGTGAACATGGGTTACAGTTCTGAAGTATTTTGATAGAACAGTAGCATTTTTATAACTTTGTTATATATTGAATAACTATAGAAACAAATCAGGATTTAATGATTAAACGAAAAAGGAGAAAAAAGTCAGCAGTTACTTCACAGATAACTATGCATGGTACCCTAATCCAGACCCTCTTATCTTCCTGGAAGATGTCACTTACCATCATTTATCATTTTCCATATGTGATCTGCAACAGCCTTGAAACACCTTGCTCATTATTATTATATTGTTTTGGCAGCCTAAACACCAAGCCTGGTCACCTTCCAGGAAAGTAAAGGCTAGGGGGAAATTTGGCTAGAAGCCAAGACCTAGTTAAGCTAAGGTGAAGGGGAGGGAGGACTACTAGACACTGAATCCTTGCTGAACGAAGATTTTATTGAAGCCTTAGCAAGACAGCATCAGGGGTACTAGGGCCTGTGGTCTATCCAACACTACCCAGGAAATAGTATTTGAGATTTGCGTTGTTTTCAATTTTATTTAGGCTTTGTCATACTAGGCCGCAATTGTATGCTACCATTACTATAATTAGTATATCATTTTCCTTTATTTAGGTTAATGAGGGTTGTTTCAAAGTGCCTGAGTGAATAGGATTGCAAGAGAAGCTCTGCATTGTAGGTAGCGTTGCTAGCTAAAGTGGCCTTCAAGGCTAGAGACAGACATTACACATAAACTGGTTTAAGTGATCAGAAACTGATTTTAACCTGTAACAGAACAGATGTTCAGTGCACATCAACCAGTTTGAAAATGCCTGAAACGGGTTTGAGATCCTCGTCAATTAGCAAGGAGTCAGGGGAGGGGCACTCTGAAGTGCTTTGGGCTAGAGTACAAGGCAGTTGAGGGGAAGGAGGCTTAACGGTGGGAGTCTACTACAGACCTCCCAACAAGGGAGAAGAGCTTGACCGGGAATTCTTGGGTCAGTTCACAGAGGTAGTGAAGGCTAAGGATGTGGTAGTCATGGGGGACCTGAACTTCCCGGACATCTGCTGGGAAGAACAGTCAGCCAGGTCTGAATGCTCATGTAGGTTCTTGGCCAGAGTGCAGGACCTCCATCTAACC
>NW_017728886.1:39080035-39100628 GCF_001723895.1 Crocodylus porosus
GGTCTGGAACCAACTTCCAAGAGAAGTGGTGCAGGCTCCTACTCTGGGGGTTTTTAAGAGGAGGTTAGATGCACATCTTGCTGGGGTCGTATGACCCCAGTACTCTTTCCTGCCATGGCAGGGGTTCGGACTAGGTGATCTGCTCAGGTCCCTTCCGACCCTAGAAACTATGAGATAAACCTGGTTGAATCTAGTATCAGAATTAACATATTTGGGTCAAACAGGTTTATGCAGTGTCTGTCCCAGACCCCTTTCTGATTTAAGTTAACCTAGACTCCTCCAGCATCCCAGCATGCTCTCTGCTCCAGAGAGCTGGGCTGGCCCCTCCCACCTGCTCCCTGGCTGGATCTCCTGCAGGGACTGCAGGCACAGCAGGGTCTGCCTGGCTTCCCCACCGCCCTACTCCCCCTCACTGCTCACTGCTGAAGCAGGGATGCCCCTGTCCCATCTCCCACAGCACAGACCCCAGCCCCACAGACTCTAGGGATGTTGTATGCTAGCTAATGATGAGAGGTATCTGTGTGTGTGTATGTCCAATTTCACTGAGACAGGCAGACAGAACAGTGTCTGCTTAGGGCTTTTTGGAGCTAATCAGCAGGTCAGCTCATAAGCTGTTTAAGAATAGTTTGAACTAATAGAGAGAGGCTATTGTTTTGCTGATGTGGTGATAAACAGTATTATCTGGTCCTTGCTGGCTTGCTGTCCTGTCAGTTTGCTGCAGATAGTATAAAGAAGCAGGAAGAAGGGGATTGAAAAGGTCTGTATCATCAGCAGATGCATGCACTACACCCCACCCCACTTGCCTCAGAGTGCTATCAGGGGGCTGGCAACACTCTTGCCCCTTGAGGAAAAGCGTGGGATGGTGCAGGCAGACCGCCTTAATCAGAGGTCCTGCCAGGGCCTAGCCACACACCGTGCAGTTCAGTATTCTGGAAGGAAAGGGAAGGGAGGGCTGCTCTAGTGCCCCTAGTCCACTTCTCCCCACCATGGCTTCTAGCTTAAGCCACTGCAGGCACGTGCCTGAATTTCCTCAGTCCAAAAAGAGTGTCTGTCCAGTTACAAACCAGTTCAGCCTAGCCAGGTTAAATTAATCTGCAAAGACTGAATCAGTTCAGACTCAGGCTTTTTGAATGTCTGTCCCTAGGCCAGGAGTGACCTGAAGTACTGCTCTTTTCAGTTTCAAATATATTGCATAAATTGTCGTCTTGTTTTATTCTTAGATACCTTTAATGTAACATTATATGCAACATTATTCATATTATAGCAATGTCTAGAAATCAGTTTAGTGTAACGGACCTAGTCTGTGCCTTGTAGAAACACAGGGAATTAGGCCATGGCTCAGTAAAGCTTTTAAGCTTTAGGCTTAGCTTTAAATGTACACTAAGGTCACTACCTTTTCAGCAGAGCACTTAAGCATGTGCTTAAATGCTTTGCTGAGTTGAAGCCTGGAGGGGGAACTTAACTAATTAATTAGGGATTTAGAGAAATTATGGTTAAAACCTGAGTTACTGAGGCAAAGAATAAATGCTTTAGACCACAAAGTACATTTGAATGTCAAAGATACAGCTGGTCCATACACTCTTGTGGCCATAGCAATGAATGGAGCGCCAGTCTCAGTCAGCGCCTCCAGATATTCCTGTAACAACAACAATCACAACATTCTTGATACAGAATCTACAGCAGGCCTGGACTATTGTACCAATGAGACACTATGATTAAAATACTGCACCCAAAAATCTTTATGAATCTTTTTATTTTGTTTAGCTTCTAAAAAAATAGTAAAAGAAGTGTGTTATTTTTTCAGGTGCCCAGAAATATAGTAGTCATTTCATAGGCTCCCAAGGAGCCTGGGATCTAAATTAAACCTGACCAAAGGGTAAGGATCACAAACTAGTGATGAAGGTCAAAAGGAGAAGGTTAAGGGTGAGGATAAAAAAGTGAGTGGTTCTTCTGAGGCACCTCTAAATTTTGACAGTTCTTCCCTTAATGGTTTTCTTCTTCCCTTTGCATATCTTCTGTCCCTTCCTTATCTGCAGGTGTGGTTTGGGGAAGGATCTGAATGAGGTGAAAGAACACACAAGTAAAATGCCTGTGAGTGACAAAAGGAGATTAGCAAGCTGCCTGAAGCATTTATTCTTGTCAATGCTGACTTGCCTCCTGAGGCTGCTTACACAAGGCAAGCATATGAGCAGTGGCATCTACTTGCAATATGTAACTGCCTTTAGCAGCTCATACTGAACTAGCTGTGGTCACATTTTTAGGGACTTTATATCAGAACTTTTGCAATATACGCATTTGTATCTGAATCATTCATGTTCTCCCATGATACAAAGGCTAATTTATTGCAAGTTAGCTGCCGTGCACATGACAGGGAGATGTGAGGGCTGAAAGCCGGACAGATTGAATTTGCCCACTTTTAAATATTGTGGATGGCCACATGTGTAGCTTAGGTATGAAATGTAATGAGCATAAGGGTATCGGCAGTTCTGAAGTAGGTAGCTGATATTTTTTAACATTTTGAACCAAAAAAGGAAGTGTATTTTAAGCACTGGTGGAAGACCCCACTGGAACCCAAAGTTTATTTTAATCACAGGAGCAGCACATACTACCCCCATTTAGTGATGAGTATAGTTTATAGATTTTAAAGCCAGAAATGCTACTTATTCTGACTCTCTGAGTAACATAGATCATACAATTTCACACACTAATTCTTGTATCAAGCCCATAACTTCAGATTGAGTGGGAGCATGTATTTTAGAAAATCATCCAGTCTTGTTCAGCTTTCACCTAATCCAGTTCTTGACCTTTTTTGATGCTATAGCCAGTTGGAGATTCTGATTAATATATAATGTGGATAGTAGCCTGTAGAAACTGCCTGTGAAACCTTGTTTAAACCCTCCTTCCCTTCGCTAAAACTGATGATGAATAACATTCTGAGGCATTGGTATATGTTTCATTGTTGTCCTATTGAAATGAACTTGTTTCACAGGGCAGTAATTGTGCTACATTTAGATGGTATGTTTCAATGTTTTATTTCTCCAAATGTTTGGAAGCTGTAATTTATACAGCAGTGGAGGAATGACATATGTAGATAAGCAAAGTAGCCTGCAGGCATTTGCCATCTGCATTTAACTGTAATATAAATGCCAATTAATGCAAATGTTGACAATTGTTAGAGCCTTAATACCTGCCTGAACAATAACCAAGAAGTCAGGCAGGAATTCATTAAAACTAATATGCAAATTAAAATAAAAATAGCTCATTTTTCTTTTTCTGGTGAAGGATATCTGACTAGTAAGTTGGATCTCCGTCAGGTTATGGTGAGCAAACAGCAGTGCACTGGCATTAGTAACAGAATAGCTATAGTATCCAAAAGTTATATAGCTCCTCCTATTTGGAAGTATTAGCATTTCTGTTTATATTTTAAATCCAGGTGATCACCCAGTAATTCACCTGATGCAGAGTATTGAGGGCTCAGCACTGACTGGAACTCTGGAAATCTGAATTTGGCTCCCAACTGCCCCAGAATTCCTGTGCCCGTAGGCAAATCATTTAACTCATTTGGGACTGAGTCCAACCCTTTCTTTGTACCTCAGTTCTTCATCTTTCATATAGGAAAGTATCTGAATGTGTGAGGATAAATTCATTATTGATTTGACATGCTCAGAAACCATGGTAGCAGGCATTATACCAATACCTAGCACAGGGGTTCTTAACCAGGGGTATGCGTATCCCCGGGGGTACTTGAAAAGGCCCTAGGGGGTACACACGGGTAGGGATGGAGCGCCACTATGAAGCATCCCGCACTGCTGTGCAGGCATCGCCCACCTGGCTAGATGCGGGGGGGCTGGGGGAATCTCACATACAGCCCACATTTGGCTGCATGCCACCCCCACCCCCTGTTCTGGTCACCGGGGGTACTCGGATTCAAAAAAGTTAGAACCCCAGATCTAGCTAGTTCAACACCGTGGTTAGCAGTATGTATGTGACCATGTTCCTATAGTATTGTCTATTCAATGCTTGTGCCTTTCTGTAGAAACTTCTAAAAAGTAAAATCAGGCTTTATGCCTCTTCTGGGACAGACAGGAAGCATGGCACTCCTCAGAATTTTTGAACCTGCAATCTACCTTTGCAATGGTACCACTTAGTATGCAAGTGCAATGCTGCCTTAATTTACAAATTGTCACTGAAGTGGGGGAAGGGGAGGCATTAAATAAAACAGTATAAATAATGAAACTCTGAACACTCCAAGAAAAGTTCAATGCAATTTAGAGATATTGAGCAATGTGCCTCTTTTAGATAACAAGGAGTTTCAGATCATTGAGATTACTGATAGGAAAAGTGAGGTGAAGTTTTCAATAAATTGTTTATATTGCATAGGCTCAGGGTTAGAGCCAACATTCAAATTCCAAGTTTCCTGAACCCAATCACATAGTAAGTACTAGACTGTATATCTCTGCTGCTAAAACCTCTGCCTAATATGGGACTGTGTTATACAAATCTAGAGGCCTGAATGGAATATTGGTCATAAGCAGCTCACCAAGATCCTTGGAATATTTTTTGTGTAAAATTGTCGTGTTAAAATTAAAATTTTTACCTCAGTCCGTCCACTGGTCAATAGCTAGTGCAGAGCATGAAGCAGCAGGTGGGCAGCATCTTTTCTGTTTACTACTGGCAACAATTGCCATGTCATGTTCTTCACTTGCAGTGGGCAATGGATCCTGTGGCAGTATTATAGGACAAGTGCTATAGCAATCCATTGAGGGTGTTTTTGAAGCAGGCGGTATTCAATTCGGATTCAGATTTGGCCTGATTCAGGGGACAGTGATTCAATGCACTGGTTCAGATCACTGTCCCGATTCCATTTGGCTGAATCTGAAGATTCAGTTCTGATTTGGAGAATCAGCGATTCAGCCATAGACACAGCTTTATATGTTTTTTCTACATACCTCGAGGTACCAGGTGCAGCTTATGAATGTTGAGATGGTGGAGCGGATGAAGCATCCCACAGGAGCATGGGGGCCCCCCACATGCTCGGTGGCAGACCTGGAAGAAGTATTTCCGGTCCACTTCTGGCTCCACTGCTGAGCACGCAGGGGACTGCCCTGTGCTTCTGTAGGATGCTCCATCTGCCCCACCATCTCAGTGTTCATGAGCGGCACCTGGTACCTCGAGGTATTTAGAAAAAACATATAAATCTAGGTCTATGGCTGAATCATCAAATCACTCCAAATCTCTCTGAATTGAATCAGAGGCTTCTGATTTGATTCAGAGATTAATGGATCTCCTGATTTGATTCAGATTCAGCTGCCAAATCAGGCCAAATCTTCTCCAAATTGAATCAGGGACCGAAGCTTCACACAGCCCTACAATCCACCTGTAGTAGTACACTACAAGAGACCGGGAAGGTGGTGGAAATTCCTGCAATACTTGGTTTGTTTGGGGGTTTTTTTGAAAAGTGAGAGCGAGAAAGATAGACAATTTTGGTCCAACCCAACGACTGCGTGTATGCAATACATAAGCCCTAGAAATGTTTTACATCTTATTAACTCTAAAAAGGTCAGAATGCACTGTGGAATTCACTGCTTTAAAGTTCATGTTTTAATTTCAACCTAACTGCATTATGAAAGTAAATAAGAATTGATTTTCTTGCCAGAATGGTAGGCAAAGCCAGACAGACCCAATTTGTCCATCTCGCTCTGTAACTGTATCAAGTAAAATAATTATGTGAATTGTTTTTGTTTGTCACCCTTTCTACCTTCCATATATTACACTACAGTTAGACTTGATTAAATACCTACAGTGTACTTAACGCAGCAGAGCACAATGCTATTCACTAATACTAGTGAATAATCCCTTTTAGACTCACTTGAGAAAGTTCAAAAACTCCCATCTGTTCACCCATTCAATGAAGGATGAAAAGCAATGAAAATGTGTGTGAAATGAAAATAAAAATAATCCCCCTTGAAGTGATGCTTTCTTTGAAGATTTCCCTCTTTTGTAAGTGAGGTTACCCCACTCCATAGGCCTGTGAACCATATTTAAAAATCAGTATAAGATCTGCCTTTACAGTACTGATAATAAAAGCTGATCCTATTAATGTCATTCATATCCTTTTTGGGCAAGAACCCTTGAAACATAGGTATACTGTTCTTTTTCTCTGTTAACCATACATAGCATTCAAATACTCTTAGGAACTCTACACTGCCTTTTATGTCACTGACTGAGGTGAAACTCATGTGGCTGGCTGCAGTGTCTTTAGGGGTACTGGCAGTGGAAAGCAGCGGTGCTCCATCCAGTTTTCATCCTCATAATATCCAATTTCTTCCTTACCTGAGCTAAAACCTCTATTCAAAAGCCATATTTGAAAACATACTGTAAATTTACAGCATGCCAGTTACTGTACAGTAACTAAGGAAAGGGTACTCAGTTAGATTTGGCAAACATAATAAAAAATAGATTTTTGGAAAGCTAAAAAATCCAGTTCATGAAGCCAGGTTGAATAAACAGGAAGTCATCTTTATGAAAAGTAAAGTAGATTGACAGTGCACTTTTCTACAATAACTTGTAGAACTAGTAGCTGTGTCTCTACTTTCCTCAACTGTTCAACAACTAATCTGTTTTGGAGACAAAAAACATAGGCAAGAGGTTTTCCTATCACTTCACATATTAAAAAAAAAATTCTTTTGCATCCACGTGGTTGCAAAAGATTAAAACCGAAATTACTATAATTTGGTTTAATCTCTTCTGAAGTTTGTATTTAATGCTACATCTTGACACTAAGCAAAAGTTTTCAGTGTTATACTTTAAAAACTACATTTCACATATCTGTATTCAAGAAATCTGTAGATTTACAGGTCCAGCTAGCTATAGGCTTATTTCTGAGAACAAACTTTTTCAGTACAATGAATCAATATTTTAAGTAGGATGCAGAGGTTGACGCAATTCCAGGTGTAAAAATCCTGCTTCATCCAGATGTTCAGCATGTTAGAAAGACTGGTGTTATTTTTTCTTCTACATAACAAATAATTGAAAGAAAGAATTGGCTGAATGTTTCAAAATATGAAAGACAACTTTTACGTGTTGTGTTATTTATGGCAGGAAATGATGGCAAATCCCTCAGATTTTATACCATTCTGACCTATAGTTTTATAAATTGCCAAATTACTGTAGTTTTAGGGTGAATAGAAATTGGTCATTTTCCTACTACGCACACATGTGCGTGCTCACCTACACATACACACACTCTACCAGTGTCCTTTTAATGGATAGACTCTGATCTAGCAGAAGCATTGAAAAAGCCAGTACTTAGAAGCAGAAGCTTTACAAGTCCAAACTGTAAATAAGGGCATGGCTAGGTGAACAAGTTACCAAGAGAGGTTCAGCTGTGAACATAGAATGTATTTGCTACTCCATGGTAACTGTCCACAGGCATATTGTTTTCCCATGGAAAGTGTGAAGTGGCCTGTTTCAGTAAAAGTGAGGTTAGCTACATTGCAAATACTGTAGAGCAAAAGCACGCACCTTGGAAGTTAGTGCAGAGTAGCTGACATGATATAAATTCATAACCTAGCTTGCCTTTCAGTAACTTGTTCTTGTAGTCATACCCTAAGGTACATATTTTTTACTGTAAAGATTGTTAATCATTACAGTACTTTCCCAATGGTGCTGTAGATTCTCCAAATAGATATATTCTTATCTGACTGCAAATCCTATGCTTATTGCAAATGAAATTCTATAGACTTAGTAAAGGTGTGGGCATACGCGTAAGTTACTGTGAGGTAGGATGCTTGTGATTGAATTGGAGGGTAGCTTTTCTGATAATTCACAGCTTGCTTTGGGAAATGGCTTCATTGGTTAATTGGCTGATCCATGTTTGTTATTTGTCCTGTTTAAAAAAGCGTAAATGCAATTACTGTGAAGTAGCAATGAGTTTTTGCACAATCTTATCATATGGTAACTTGTTTGTATGCCCGTATCCTTTTCAGACTAAGGACCAAATCCTTTTTCCTTGTCGTGCACCCAAGTGGCACTTGCGTAGCTACAGAACTTCCGTTTTTGGTCCTTATATACAGTTGGGATTTAGCATAGCAATACTCACACTGATCTTGCATTCTGAAAATGGCAGTAGACTGTACTCTGGCTATCCAGTTGCCCGTGGGAATAGTATGGTCCATGTATGTGCATAATGCCAGGCAAGTCCCAAAGCTTAGTTTTAGGGAAAAAAACCATTTAGTGGATGTTCAGTGTTAGAGAATGGTCCTCCTATTTCTAGCTCATTAGCCTAGTGATGTGGGAACTTGCTCAGGTCAGGGAGATGCAGGGTTTTGGTCTCCCTCACTCAGAGCAGGACTTGAACCTGTGTCTCCTTCATACCAAAGAAACAGGCCATGAACTAGGCATTTCATAGGGTGATGTCAAGCTGTCCCCTTAAAGCTGGCCCACGGCATCTTGTTTTTAAGATTTTGTTGAATTAAATAGATAGATAACATTGGGATAGTTTCTTCCCTATTGGAAGTAGGGAGCCACACTAGAATCTAAGGCCCCTTCCCTTCCAGGGCAGCATCTGCCTCAATAGACAACCCACTCTTTGGCTTGCTCTTATCTTGGGCCAACTTCAAGAGGTGGGATGAAGAGTGCTTCAGGCAATGGTTATAGCACTTTGCTGAGCAGGTTGGAACACCAGTTCAAACCCCCACTAGCTGAAGTGGGGAGAACTGGGGTCTCTCACCCTGGATAAGTGCCCTAACTATTAAACTAAAATATGAGAGGGATCCCTTGTAACTTGCATCCCACATGTACATTCATACAGTGATCCTATTTTGTCACCAATGGAAAGACAATCCCAAACTCTGTATAAGTTCCAAAAATTGCAGTTGGATGGCTACATACAGCCATTTAAGCACATAACAGGGAAATAGAATGAAACCTTAAGGGCACTTTTACATGTGCGCCAGTGGTGGGGAGGGGTGGGGTGAACTGTAGTGTGGCTGTGAGAGTTATTCTAACTAAAGCGTGGCAGCATCTCATGTATCAGCATCCCCATGCTTCAAAATGGCAGTGGGGGCACTCAAACTGAAGCTCATTCACATGCCTCTGCTGCCATTTTAAAAAATGGGAAGCTGCTAGAGTATGGTAAGTCCTACACTCCAGCAGACTTGATTAATCCTGTCGGCGCTGACATGCTGTCATTCCAGGACATTGGAGCAGGCTCTGTGCTTGTGTTCAGGCAACCCATATGTTTGAAACACAGTTTGAGTGCCCTTAGTACTACAAAAGTCATGGCAATCTTTAATTCTTCAATTGATTAGTCTGCCTTTTTGTGTGCTTCAGGTTACTGAAGTTGTTTCTTGGGCTTTTTTGGACTTCCCAGCATGCAATGGACTAGTAACATCATTATCACCTCTAGAACATGAGTGCAGACTATGAGGGACATGGTAAGTCAGCTTTTCTTCAAGACTGAGCGGGTCTCCATTTGGTTTATTTGCTATTATTATTTTGTATTCTGTAGGTATAGATCCACTCAGTGTTGAAGAACAGCTAACTCTCTTTTTAAGCAGACTAAACTCCTTTCTCCATCACTGATCTGGAGTGGTCCTAACATCTCCAGGTAATTGCATTTTTAATGTTCTTCAAAATAAGAGGTGTTCAATGCACTAAAACACAAAAAGGAAGCTTACAAGAATATCAAAGTCCCTTACTGAATGGGGCAGGCAGCCTAGTAACATATGATGCAGAAAAGGCTGAAATACCTTTTTTACCTCAGTCTTCACAGGCTAGGTCAGCTCCCGGACTAGTGCACCTGGCAGCACAGTTTTGGGATGAGGTAAGCAGCCAACAATGGCAAAAGAACAGTTAGGGATTATTTAGAAAAGCTGGACATGTACAAATCCATGGGGCCAGACACATTGTGCCTGTGTGTACTGAGGGAGCTGGCTGGTATGATTGCAGAGATCTTGGCCGTTGTCTTTGAAAACTCATGTTGATTGGGAGAGCAGTGGATTTGATATGCCATCACTTTACCGTGGCTTTTGACATTGTCTCCCACAACAGTCTTTCAAGAAAGCTAAAGGAGGTCAGGGCTGGATAAATGGTGGATTCCAGTCCATTGCTGCAGCCTCACTGTCTTCTCTCTGTTGGAGGCTTCAAGGAGAAAGTGACAGAAGGGTTCCTCCCTTTCTGTACAAGATCCCCCAAGTTCCTTCTTCAGCTTTCCTGTAGTGAATTTCCATAGCCAGTTACTGGGAATCAGAGCACAATTTGAATCTAACTTCTACACTTATTTTAATGAGTCCTTGACTTACTATGGGGAAGGCAAAAAAAGTCAGCCTATTTTAGCCCTTCTGGTGGTAAGGGAAGCTGAGGGATTCCTTTCCAGCTCCCCCACAAACACCAGGTAACTAGCACAGTATGCACAGAAATATCACAAAACCCAGTCCAACTATGATTCCATGAAGGGAGCAACTGATCCTGGCAAGAGAGGTCACAACCAGGAGGAAAAGGATATATATACTGTCCCCATTCCTGGTACCTGTGGGTGAGCTGACCCCTCTGCATGACTTCCATTCTGGTTCTAGTTAGTGAATGCAGCTCTGCCCTCCCCACAAAAATGTGAAAGAGTTGGAGGAGTCTTAGAGGAGCCATAAGCTATTTTTCTTCTGCTCACAAGGCTTAACAAAATCTATGCATATACATTACAGGGTACAAAGTGTGTTTGCATATATCCAGATAAAACAGAATTGGGCCCATATAACTGTTTTCATCTATAAAACACAGCGGGTCTTAATTCAGTGAAATGCATTATGGCTATATTCGCTGCTGTTGATATTTTGGTGAATCATAATGATGTAAAATTATAGTTAAAAATACATTTAAATTTGTACTGCAGAGTGTACCAGCTGTAACAGTCCTGCACTGGTAGGAGACAGACCAGCTGACCTAGCACTGTAGATCTCTTTATATGTTTCTATTTTATTATATCTGTGGTTTTTAAGTTAGGATCGGATTATTATCCCTGCCATGTCATCTAACTTTAGTTACACTGAAGCAAGCAGTCCTGAAGGATTCCATTTTTATATTATCATCCAATATTTTACAGCATTCAACAATAAGGAGCTTTGAATGTAGCAGTGACCTCTTTACAGGTTTAAAAATTAAAACTTTCAAACTACAGTTTTAAAAAAAATTGCAGCTGAAATGAAATTCTGTAAGAACAGCAAGTCTGTTCAGGGTATCAGGCATCCCTTCACAGAATTTTCCCCCATGGGCATAAAATAAAAAGTGTATCTTAGTTGTGTATAATTAATGTCAGAGGACTTGTGATCCTAGCATGACACAGACTATATCACTGAAAGCAGAAGGTAAAAAGAAATCATGATTGCTCAGCAGTTTACACAGGAGAATGAAGGGGAAAGTCATTTTAAATTAATGGTTCTAAGGTCTTGATGTTGCCCTGCCACATTTCATAAATCTTTTCTGAGCTACATCTCCTGTGAAAGGGGGACATCACAGGCACTTATGGAATACCAAACAGTACATTTTTAGGAGGAAAGTCCAGGTTGTTTCAAAATGGATCCTTTGGTAGGAGAAAGAGTTTTTCAACTTCTAGCTTTTTAGCTTTTTAGGGTAGTGTTTACACTAATATATTTTATCTTCTTTGTCTATAAGAAAAAACGTTTTTCTCTCTCTTTTTTTTTTTTTTTACTAGCCAATTGTTCTTAAACTTCATAGAGGATACTTATCCCAAGTCTTATTCCATCACTCAAAGGTGGAATTTTCATCACAGGCATTGCCTACCTGACATTTAAATAAGACCCCAATAGTGGATTTTCCCTTATGCACCCTTCATACAAGGGATTTTCATTCTGTAGACAGATCTTCATTGCTTTGTGTCTTGTACAGCCACTTATTCAACATAGTCATGGCATCAGATAACAGGACTGACAATTTAAAACAAAGGTGTGTTTACAAATATGTGAGTACTTCCAAACATTTGGAGACACAGGGGTGGGAAGTAGTGTTTTAGCAACAACAGTGTTTGGCAGCAAGGTTGTTTCCTTTTGACATTCCCTAAGATGCTGTATAACCTCCCTCCCACCCTTCTGTGGACCTCCTGAATGCCAAAACTGGTATCAGCCATTCTAAGGCATCTCTAACCGCAGATGCTCTACCTTCCTTTCAGAGGCCTGTATAAGTGATTACGTGAACTGAATCTATTAACCAGCATTTAGAAATAAGATATAAACCTTATTTAGCATTAAGAACAAGGAATCAGCAGGTGACCTGCCTTAACACATTCAACAGTTATTGATGTTCCCGGTAGTACTCATTCTGATACACAGAGAGCTTTTACCTCTATATCCTTTGCCACTGAATGCTAAAAATGCATGAGTGATAGCACAAGAGATTCCCTGGTGACAGTAGCTTGCTAAAACAGAAAAAAATCCCTTCTGTCTTGCTCATCCCTGTCACTTGCTATAAAATCATTCCCACTATGCTCCACATAGAACCATTAAGTCATTTTATTTCTAAACTCCACCACTTGGCATTAAGTTATGGAAAGATTCGTACATGAAACATAAATCTGAAACAGAATTATATCACCTCTCTACAGACTAAGGCATAGGGAACTTAACCATAAACATATGGTGAAATTTTTTCTTGCATTAGCAGACCCTGGCTTTAGGGCAGTGGTCTCCAGCCTTTTAAAGTAGAAGATCACCTTTGGCATTTAAAAGCAACCCAAGATCTACCATGTACCACCCAATCCCCCCAGGTTAGTCTGTGGGAAGTGAAGGGGGGGTGGCAGATCAAGGCAGAGGGAGAAAAAATTATTTGGGAGCACGCCTCCCCAGCAGGTAATTCTGACCCAGCTGGGGCCCCACTTAATTTATCCCTGCTTCTGCCTCTGTTGCACTGTCCCTCACTGCGGGGGCCTTGATCTAGCCCCCACCCCTTCCCTCCACCACGGACTGACCTGCTGGGCTGGGGCGCATGCATGCATGCATGTGGGCACTCAGCCCCCCTCCCCAGCCTTGAATTGATTCCAAGATCTAACATAAGAGGCTCTGAGATCTGCCAGTGGATTGGGATTGAGACTGTGCTCTGGCTGTTCTCAACTGCTGCAACAGACTGGTCATGAACCATCCACAAATCCAGAGTGCCATAATTCAGAGCAGCTGAGCTCAGATCAGCCATAGTGTTGGTGCTGCTGTAAGTGAGCAGATTTAGGATTTTGAAGAGGCGGGGTTCAGATGGTGTTGTGCATCATCTCAGATAACACAAGGCATATTTTTCTCCAGTTAAACAGAAGCTATAAGCATTTCTGATATGCTAGGGGGCTAGAGTCACATTATTCAGTTAAAGATGAAAGCAAAAATAAACATAACTTTATTGGAATATACATTTCAGATATTTCCTAGATCAAGTTTAAAAACTGGGCAAAAATAGTCAAAATATATTGTTTCATTGGTTCTGTAGCATTATAGTTAAATGTACACCTCTTATTCAGATTCAGAAAACAAAATCAAGTCGTGTTCAGTGTTTTGACCATGCCTCCAAAACTTCAAGACCAGTTATTTCTACACTTAAGTTAACATTACCAGACCTGAGTTAAGTTTTTTAGATAGAGCTAAAAACAGTCTTCAGGACTGTGAAATAGAAGAGAGACAGGAATAATTGACAGACAGCAAAACTGCAGAAGAAAGGATAGTTTGAATAGTGGCACATCAAGACCAGTAAAAAGGAGAGAAAATTGTTAACATCTGGGAAGTCAAGAGATTAGCAGGAATCAGTAGATTCTAATGAATCATGAAGTCAATTGACTCCCTTCCTTCAGCACTGCCTGAATAGAAATGCTGCTGCCCCTCCCAGGCAGTTGGTTTTAAAGTTTGGGTGGACCAGGAATGAAGGGGGAGTGCAACTGCATGGTATTGTACCCCCGCTTCCCCTCCCCCCCCCCACTGCCCCAGGATCCACCACTGCTGCTGTATCCAACATTTTTAACATGAACATCCTTGTTTGGGAGGAATCATCAGAATGAACTTACTTCTGTTAACAAAATAATAATAACTGGTCCAATAAAAGATATCACAAAACTCTCCTTGACTCTCATACATCTCTTGCACCATCATAGCAACATTAACACTCTAACCCTAGTTTTATAAGGAGAGAGGTTTCTGAGGAGCATAGTGGCAGGAATGTGTTCATAAAGAAAATATTTTAGGGCAAAACTGGTGGCCATAGATATCATTAGACTTGGCTGATATGTTGCTGGAATTTCTTTTATTACGTAGCAAATTAATTCATAGCTAAAACAAAATCAGTACTTTCTCATTTTAACTGCAGGTGAATAAGTGCTTGTTGAACAGCAGTCATTTTGTCTGATGAATATTTAATTCTTGATATTTGATTGGCTCTACTGAATAATGTGACTTAGTATGTACGGTTCCTTGTAAGGTGTGCTTTGGAGTAGTTAGTGTTCTGTCAGCATTTCATCTTATAATGGACTACATAATAATGGACTTAAATGGAGTGATCTATTATCTGAATGATATACACATTACAGGCAGAAATTAAAGAGTTTCTTTGACAGGCCAGGAGTTTATTGAAACAAATTAGATGGATTACAGGTAAAAAAGTGACTTAAACATGTGACTTAAAATACTTATTTTGGATGATCAATGCTTTGGATGGCTTGAAAACGACATAAAAATTGTGGAATTTTACCAACGATTTCATAGAACTTAAATTTTTTTCAGTTTATTTAATAAACTGCTTAAGAATTATTGATAGTTTATACCTAAATGGTCTGTAGCAAGAAAGTCAATGACACAACAGGCAAACATAAATAAAACAGAAGGTGGGGAGTTCACGCAGTAACAAACTATTCATTTATATCATGATTCTTATAAAATCTGGATTCCAATCTAAATTTAAGGCTATCCTCTGATGCATTTCTTGTAGTTATGAGGGTAACCATATGATACAAATGTCAGATTGGATTATATGGCCAGTCACTTCTGCTCCTTGAATGTTAATTAAAACACAGTTCTAGATTTAAATTGTTCTGTGACTTTCTGTATGAGGTCAGTCCATAAACTTCATAGGATTCTGGCCTGAAATTGAAAGATCTTTCAATTACTTCAAAAGCTCCTACCCCTCTCTCTCCCACATTTTTTTTTTTTTCAAAAGGACCCCTTTTTGAAAAAAAACAACCCCAAAGATTTTGGATTATAAATGGTTTGGCAAAAGTCTGAAAAACAAAAGTATAAGTATAAAACAAAGCATAGATATAAGGTCTGGGGTTTCCATGTAATGATACCATAAATTTTCTAAGCCAGACTGTTAGTAGAACTGCATGGAAATTGAAGGAACAGTCACCATGAAAATTGTTAACAGAAGTTATTTTTGGTGGCCAAATTCAAATGAGGCTATATAGCTGGTGAGTGCTCTGTACAATGTGTGCCTGCTATTTTTGGGAAAAGAGTATGCATATACCAGAGAGTGCATATACTGACTTTGCATGGAAAGACAAGAAAATGTTTCTCATACCATCAGATACATAATGAAGATAGCCAGAGGCAATTCTTTTAAGTAACACAACTGTTAGGAAGTCTAGT
The DNA here is from genome assembly GCF_001723895.1 of Crocodylus porosus. Lineage (NCBI taxonomy): Eukaryota > Metazoa > Chordata > Crocodylia > Crocodylidae > Crocodylus > Crocodylus porosus. The sequence goes on from NW_017728886.1 coordinate 39,095,656, forward strand.
ATAATTTGAGAAATGTATTAACCTTACATAGGATTCCAGGTGTTGTTTTATCAGCCAAGGATCCTCTATCTACACGTGAAAACTTAAGGTATTTTTAAAGAATTATATCAAACGTAACCTTAGAGGAGGGATAGAGAAGTGGCTGAGGGCACTAGATGCAAAAAATCTGAATTCAGTTCTCAGCTTTGCTTCTGACTTCCTGGGTAACCTCGTGGACAGCTTTTCAAAAGGTTTTCTTTGTGTTGTCTGAAAAAATGGGAATAGTAATAATACTTCAGGGTTTTGTTTTGTTGCTTTTTTTTCTTTCTATTTTTTGTCTTTTTAGATTCTCAGCTATGCAGAGAAGGTATGTTCCTTACTATGCATTATAACTAACCTTAGGACAACAGATTTCAGAGGTATTCCCAGAGTATAGTAATGCATAATAACTGTATTAGATCACATATACTGTATGTAAAATGAGTTGGCCAGCAATAAAAATAGCCATGCAAAAAGGTTGGCTCTGTTTACGTTCTTGCTGCATAATCATAATGAATGGCATTGGGTTCTTTTTTTCATTGTTAGAAATCCCAGGAACAGAACATAATTTGTTCTTGTTGTTTTATGATTGTATGGCTCTTTGAAATGCAACCAGTGCTGTTTACTTTGTCACCTCAGTCACGTGGCAATATTCCTATACCCTGACAGGAAGAGTTTAATTCTTATAATTAGGTTCCTAATATGAATGTTCATGAAAGATAGGTAAAATTTTCAAGAGTATTTGAGCATTCAAATGTAGTATTGTCCTCTTAGGAATATTCATACCAGAAACGTTGATAATACAAATACTTGTGGAAAACGTCTAGAGGGTTCAAACAAGGCCAATGTCAATTTGTTTAAAGTGGTAACAACTTCTCCTACTGGCTAACAGGGAAGTGCAACAGAAGCCATGCAGCTGCTAGCAAGATTGGTGTCTTCCTTTTTCACCCTGGCTCAGCACTCACTAGGCGTGTCTATGTGAGATGCTATGTCATCATAGTGATAATCCATGGTAACGTAGCATTGGTGGGCACTAACTGATGCCGCCACTATGTCACCATAGCAATGAGTTATGTCAGCATAGCTTGTTGCTACAGCAATGTAGGGTTGGAAATGACCCATGCACCTTTGGGACTGGTAAGGCAATTACTAAATGACCGTGCAGTACCAACTGTGCAATGTAGATGTGCCCACTGTATACAGCTTCTTTTACCTTCCTTGCTCTCGGAGTGGTTTCCAACACACATTCCTTTTCACTTATTTGCAAAATTTAATTTAACTTATAAAATGATTATCTAAATCAGGCTTTTAACCCAGCACAGTACTCTAGCGTCTAACCCTATAGACATTGATAATAATTTTCCTTTCATAGTAAGCCTATATGGAGAAAAAAGGGTGGGAAAAAAGGCCCAGATCCATCTTGGTAAGCTAGACTCCTAAACAGGATATAAGATATGAAGGACACAAAACTGTTCCAGATCAGCTGCTATTAGATCACAAAAGTGATGTAGAAGCAGCAAAACATGGGTGCTTCAGTTCATTTAAATGACTCTGTTTTGGCCTGAAAAGATCCCTAGGCACCTAGACTCAAGCTTCAGTGAATGCTCAGAAGTGATCTGATTTGAGTAGCTAGGCATCAAACTCATATCTAAGGTCACACAGATTTAGACTGGAAACTGGGCTATAGATATCTTAGCTTTAAGTCCCCAGAGAAGACTGATCCATTAAGTGCCAGCACAGTATATAAATTCACACTGACAGCACTGAGGGCCTTGTTACACAGTAATTTTGAGTGGCTCCTGGAGCTCTTAACTCCTGGACACCTTAAACTGGTGTTAAGCACTCGTTATATGGCTCAAACTTACGCCACTCCAGGGCATTGATCTGCACTACCCAGCTCCTGTTCCATTAAGGTCTGGCATTCCCCACAAAAGTGCTGCCCAAGTTGAAGTCCTCCAGTATCCCATGATCTCTCACACACCTTCCCGCAGAGCAGGGATAGAAGCTTGTTCTGGCTCACCAGCCCTGCAGCAGCAACTCACAGCTACTGCTCTTAGTCCTGCCCCTGCTCACCAGGCCTCTAGTGGCAAGCCATAGCTGTGCAGGTTGTGGATAGTCAGAGGAGGTTTCTAAACTAAGGGTGTAACTGCTCCCAACTCCAAGCTAGCATTAACACTGATCAACATTTGTATGGATCAATGTAAAGTGTAACAAGGCCCTGAGGTACCACATAAGGACAGCAGCCACAGCTGCCATAAAATGTGGCAGTTGGTGATGTTGCCCACTTTTAGCACAATAGCCTAGTAGTTAGAGTACTCACCCAAGAAATAAAAGGCCCAGATTCTAGGCCTTCCCTATTTTGAAGAGTCTGAGATCTACATGTCATATTTTTCAAGAGGGTACCTTAACCAAAAGGCTGGACAGAAGTCTGGTTGAGGAATACTTTCCACCCTGCCTGTTGACATTGGCCAACTTGGCAGAGAAGAACGCAGGATTCCTAGAGCCAGAAGAAGAGCAAGGAAGTGAGAGTAGGACTCTGTGGCCAAGTAATGATGGCACTCTCTGAGCATAAGGGCATCTAGATTACAATCACCATTGCCAAGAGTGCACATGTATTTTATGTTGCTAGTCATTGGTTGCTAGTCAACAGAAATATCCTTGGCCCCACCGTTCTGTACCCTAGTGCTTTGAGTACTGTTCTAGAATCCCTGCATGGTGAATCCTCTTATTACGCTTGGAACTAAGGCCTCTCATTTCTGGGTGAGTAACCCCTATGCTACCACGTAAAAGTTAAGTAGCACCGTTATAGATTTTATGCTTTTCCTTTGGTGCTGTAGATCTAACTTAGATGAGTACACTTAAGGTCAGAAGAGGGCCAAGAGTTCTGATTATCCCCAGCTTTCTATTGTGTTAGTGTTTTCTAATGAATAGCTCAAGGCACCTCCTCACCTGTGCACCTCAGTACTCTGTAGTAAGTACTCTTTTGGAGACATGCAACTCTGTTTGTTTACATATCCCTCCTGGGCAAGGCATCTATTTTTCAAGAATGCTAAAACCAAAATATAGGTGCCTGTGAAAATGATCTGGATCTGCCACAAAGTGTACTTCTATCGCTGGAGTTCTGTACTAGTATGTTTTAGTATAAAACTCCCATAATTCTATTAATTTTTAAGGATATCTGCTTATCTGCCTGCAGGGAGTTACCTGATAGAAATTTTTGTTGTCTTATTTCTCTATCTCAGCCAAACAAAAATGCCAGAAAGCTTACCAGAGTTGTTCTTTAAAACACCATCTAATCACCAGATTTTTCTAAGTCCCTAAGTAGAAAAACAATTTCAGGAACAAAACAAAACAAACAAGTAGAAAATATGAAAGCAAAATAGCAAGAGTTGGGTAGATAATGCTCTTGAAACACAGAGTGTTAATCATAGATTACAGCAGGGTGGAGAAAGCGGAAAAAAGATGTGCTAACTAGATGATATTTTATAATTGTGAATGGTACAATGACAGAGAGATGCTGGTTTTCTATAAAGAATTACAGGTAGCAGACTGAAACTTTGGAAACACCATCTGTGAGTAATGCTTGATAAAAAATCGGTTTTGCCATTTCTTGATACAGAGAATTTGTTTCCAACTCAACCCAATCTGAAGGGTGTTTGGATGGATGTCTGTGATGCAAAAATTGCGGTTCGTTTCTTTTGGAGACTCGCAAATAATAATTCTCAGGCACACACTATTAGCAGCACAAAAGGTGTATTTGCAAATAGGGTCAGAGCAGAGACAGAAAATCTCAGATTACTCTGCCACCGAGGAAAACTCTTAGCTGGCTTTTATCTCTTTCCTCCTGGGCACATGTGCAGAAACAGGAACTCTTACAACTCATTTCTGGTTCATACAAACATACATGTGATTACGTCACTTCACCCGTCGCATGTGCATTATAATTAACTACTTAAGTATGTGGGGCGGATAGGCATATATGCATCAGCTAATTACGCATGCTCAGAAAGCTCTCTAGGTCACCAAGAGTTGAAATCCCGCCCCCTTTCAAGGACACAGTCAGTTGAATTCCAGCTTCTGTAATCTGCGTGAGAAAAGGCTAGAGGGAGGCTGGGGGAGTGTGTGATTTAGTATAAGGAAAACTAGCAAATTGGCCAAGGGGGGGGAGGAATGTCCTTGACAGTGTTTCTACTTATCAGGTATGAGATGCAAACTGTGCAGTTCTAACAACACTCTATTCATTATGTATTTCTAATAATATTTCTAACATCTGGATGATATGTAGTAGACTTGGAGTGTTGCTGTAGCCATGATGGTCTAGGAAATGTAGAAGAAGCAATGGTTTTGCGGAGATATATTTTATTAGACCAGCTATATAGATGGCAAAGATGTTAGACAAGCTTCCTGAAGTCACCTGAGGAAGGGCATTTGTGCTCAAAAATCTCTCCCAATGATACTGTTGGTCTACCAAGAAAAGTTACCCAAAAAAACGCCAACAAAACTAGGGCGGTTAATTAATCTCAGTTAACTCCAGCAAGTATGGTTTCATAGTTAGTAGGGTTGGAAGGGACCTGAGCAGATCGTCGAGTCCGACCCCCTGCCATGGCAGGAAAGAGTACTGGGGTCAAATGACCCCAGCAAGGTGTACATCTAACCTCCTGGTGGTGCTCGGGGGAACAGGGACTCCCCCAATGCCTGCTGGTCCCCTCTGACTAGTTTGTAACAGGCCACTAGATCCCCCCTCGGCCTTATCTTGTGGAGGCTAAATAGGTTCAGGTCCCGTTGCTTCTCCTCATAGGGCCTACCCTGCTGCCCCCTGACCATGAGAGTGGCCTTTCTCTGGACCCTCTCCATGTTGTCCACATCCCTCTTGAAGTGCGGCACCCAGAACTGGACGCAGTACTCAAGCTGCCGCCTGACCAGTGCCGCATAGAGGGGGAGGATCACCTCCCTGG